>NC_132852.1:16709279-17017462 GCF_048164855.1 Canis lupus baileyi
ACTGAAAGTGCAAAATCTAGAAATGATCTCTACTTGCATTGAGGATTTAATTGTTCTATGAATCAGAGTCAAGGTCCTTATGAAATAAACAGAAAATGTTTTGGAGGCAGATTTATAATCTTGAATGAATGCTGTATGAAAACAGAAACAGTTCAACGTTGTGATGGACGTTACACACCTCTGAGGCCACCTGATGAATTGCTACAAAAGAGGAACAGTGAGAATATGAGAAGTGCTGATGGTCCAAAACTATGCTGCTCTAATGTCCTTGCATGATGACAGAGTTGGTTCAGCTTGCTCGAGTTGACCCTGAGACCTTGACCTTTAGTTTCTAGATGTGTCTGTTGCTTTTCCCTTCTTTCTGTCATTTTGATTCTTACTGTGTGCTGGTGCTTTACATGCTGACAACTGCATACCTTTCCCATTCCCAACATCCAAGGCCTTTTATAATCTGACCCTTCTCTGCCTTGTCTCTTTCTTCTCTTAAGCACTTAGATGTTCTTTCCTCAAGCTAACGCTGACTGCGGTGCCTGCCTTATTTTCTGGGGCACTCACAGGATACTTAGCTTGTGATATTAAACTGATTATTCCACATTGTGGGAAGAGAACTTCTCCTTTTTTACATATTCATGCTTAACACAATCTTGAAGTAGAGAAGTGCCCAGGACATGTTTGATCATAGTACTTGGATGCAGAAAAGGGCTCATGATAGGATGTGACTATCATAAGTGGAAGACTGGTTGGCTGTCTTCAAGCCGATGAAGAGCTTGGCATTACTATAGAAATGTCCCATGGCTCAGACTCCAGTTCGATAACTTGCAAAAGACTAATGTATATAGTCATGAATATCAGTTAATTCATTCACTACCGGCTTATTTATCACCTTGCCCACCTCAAATCAGAAATTAAACCTCCTGGGATCAAACCGAAACTCTCCACTAAACATTAATGGATAAATGTGGTCAATATCTTATTTTTAAACCTTGCTCAAGGGCAGCCCTGGTGGCTCAGCGGCTTAGCACCTGTCTTGGGTCCAGGGTGTGATCCTGGAGACCCAGGATCAAGTCCCATGTTGGGTTCCCTTCATGGAGCCTGCTTCTCCCTCTGCCTGTGTCTCTGCCTCTCTCTCTCTCTCTCTCTGTGTGTCTCTCATGAATAAATAAATAAAATCTTTTAAAAATAAAAATAAATAAACCTTGCTCAAAATTGACCCTACACTCCTGCAGATATACTGACTTGTAACTTTATCTCTCACACATATTTAACAAAATGCCGTTTATTCCCCTTAATAAAGAACTCTTACCTTTCATTTCTGCCTTTGAGTTTGTATCCAGTTGTCGGTCTGATTATAGTTGGAGCTCTCCAACATTTTAGTTATAAAATCTCTTGGTTCAGTACATTAGGTGTTTTGAATACACCCATTGGATATGGATTTTACTATCAAGGCCCAATCTTCTGTCCAAGTTCATCTCTAGTGACACACTTTGAACATGGCCTTGAGGTCGGAGCAGTGGGCACTGCTGTATCAAGTCCACTCACCTGAATACACGTTGGTAGGCACCTTTCCAATTATCAGAGAGCTGGCCATCATCCTGACGCTGGCACATGTGGTCCTGCCATTTATTTATTTATTTTTTTTAATTTATGATAGTCACAGAGAGAGAGAGAGAGAGAGAGAGAGAGAGGCAGAGACACAGGCAGAGGGAGAAGCAGGCTCCATGCACCGGGAGCCCGACGTGGGACTCGATCCCGGGTCTCCAGGATCGCGCCCTGGGCCAAAGGCAGGTGCTAACCACTGCGCCACCCAGGGATCCCCCCCTCCTTTTTAAAAAAAAGATTTATTTACTTATTTATTCATGAGAGATGCAGAGAGAGAGGCAGAGACACGGGCAGAGGGAGAAGCAGGCCCCGAGGGACTGGACCCGGGACCCCGGGGTCACGCCCTGAGCAGAAGGAGCCGCTCCACCACTGAGCCCCCGGCGCCCCTGGCGAAGCCAGGTTCCTTTCTCGGGGTGTCGGAAGCGGCGGTGTTCCTTTAAGGCCGGGATCGAGGGGGGAGCCAGCCGACCGCCCCAGCTGCAGTCTGGGGCCCAATTAGCCGGGAGCTAAGCAGGGCAGGGGTTTGTTTAGCTTAGCAACGGCCGCGCGTCCCGGGGGCCGCCGGGGTGTCCCGCGGGCGGGGCCCAGGCACCCTGCAGCCCGCGGTGGCGCTGGGGCCGCGGCCGGCGCGTCCGTGGGCTCCCGCACCTCGGGCCCCCGGGCTCTGCCCACGCACCGGGCGCAGCCAGGCCGTCCCGTCGGGGAAGGTCAGTCTCGGGCGGCGCGGGGCTGAGCGCGGGGCCGGTTGCTCCGCGCGGGGGGTCAGCGCCCTCCCCCCCGGCGTGCGGGGACCCCAGGACCCCCGGCAGCCCCGGCGGCGGTGGATGGAGCCCCGCGGCCCGGCCGCGCGCGGTCTGCAGGTTCCGGCTGCAGCGGGCTCAGCGCCTCGGAGACCGGGTCATGAAGGTCGCCGTGTCGGACCTGGGGTCGCTCTTTGCCAGGCTCTTCAAGACCTCGGCGGCGCCCCCCGCGGTCCCGTCGCCCGCCGCCGCCTGCAGCCCCGCGGGGGGCGCGGCCGCGGCGGGGAGGGCGGGCTGGGGCGCCTGCACCCCGCTTAGCGCGCCCGCGCCCCCCGCCCCCGCGCCCCCGCTGCCCCCCGCTCGGGGGGTCCCGGGCCCCGGCGGGGTCTGCGCGGCGCTGCCGTCGGCGGGGGGCAGCAGTGCAGCCGCGAGCCCGCGGAGCTCGGGCCGGGCGGACCCCGCAGAGCGAGAGCCCGGCGCTCGGGAGCCCCCCGGGCCCGGCCCCAAGGCCCTGCTCTTCACGCTGCCGGACATCGGCGAGGAGCGGACCTCGGACAGCGACTCGGAGGGCGGCCGCGAAGCGTGAGTAGCGCCCCCCGAGGGACCTCGGGGTCCCCGGGGGTCCGGTCGGGACGCCTCCCTCCTCCTGCCGCCCCTCCCGCTTAGCAAACCAGTTGCAGTAACTTGCCCTGGCTCCCCTGGGCGCCCTGCTCGCACTTTGCACCTGGCCGGAGTCCTTGCTGCTTGGGGATCCTCTGCTGTTTGCCAGCGCCGGGGCGGGGGACACCAAGTAGGGCTTTAGGGAAAGGAGGACACAATTGTGTCTCTTCCAGCTGAAGCGTTCGTTTAGATCGTTGGATACCCTGGTTTCCTTAGGGACCCCGAACGGAGGCCTCAACTCTTTCTCTCATGCAGAATTGGACAGATAGAAGGGCAGCCTAACCGCCCCCCCCCCATACACACACACACACACACACACACACACGTTGGCAGCTACAATGTTAAGAAATGGTGAGACACTGTGCTTCCCTGCTTTTCAGAGATCACCCACAACTTTTATCCCAAATGGAGTAGGTTTTCTTTGCGTGACATCTAATTAATTTACATACGTACAACATCATCTGACACAGATGGGACTTGTAATGCTCAGGACACTTCTGATCATATACCCTAGAGCTTCTGAGTTCTTGCAGCAGCGCCCTGAGATACTACAGAAGCGCTGTCTGACTTCATGGGAGCCTTTCACTGGGAATTGGGGAACGCTGTCCTCGACACACACATGCACGCACATACACACTTCCCCATCAAGAGCAGTGATGAAAACATTCCTCTTGCGAAATATGCATTTTTAGAATTAAGGTGAATTTTTAAAAAAAATTAAAGATTTTATTTACTCATGAGAGACACAGAGAGAGAAGCAGACATAGGCAGAGGGAGAAGCTGACTCCCTGTGGGGAGCTGGATGCAGGACTCTATCCCAGGACCCTGGAATCACCACCTGAGCAGAAGGCACTCAGCCACTGAGCCACCCAGGTGCCCTTTGAATTTTATTTCTTTTATTATTATTAATTATTATTATTTTGAATTTTATTTCTTAATGAGCAAAACATATGGCTACTCCTATGTGGGTACAAAAATGCTCAGCCTTCGGCATCCTACAAAAAAAAAATAATGAAATGGTGGAAATTTCTACATGTAATGGAAGAATAGTCAGGCCTGCTGGCACAGAAGCTCTTGCCCATCTCTTTTCCCCCATGCCCCCCTTCCCTTCTCCCCCACCCCCCTTCCCCTAGAGCTTTTGCATTAAAACCCATCCTAACCCATACACAATTTAAATAACTGCATTTTCACAATTCTGCATGACATTCATCTCAGGTGCTAAAATAAATAATTAAATAACGTTTCTTTTGATTGAAACATCATTATTAGAAAATACATTAATCAATTGATTTTTTTTTCAAAGGGAAATCAATTACATTTGAATAAATGGCTAGAACACCTATTCTAAGGAATTAGGCCTTTCTTTTTGGCTACTGGTCCTTAACACTTACGAAGTTAATGTTTTATGAGCCAACTGGTCTACACATTGACTTTAAACTCTAGTCTTAGTGCTTTTTACAAACAGACACTGAGGCATTCAGCGTGGCCACCGAAGGAACTGCTATTGGTTTCAATTCTCAAGCATCTTGGTCCATGTTTATATTGCCCAAAAATTTTTAATAGGCACTTTTTGAATAACACTGTATTTGGCATTCTCTATGGAAGTGACTCTTCCATATTAGTAAATGTACCCAATTATACTGAAAGTGTAGGTGCTGAGTTTTGAATAATTGCTATCAGAAATAATATGCACAGATATGTGCGTTCAAGAATCTTTCTGGTAATGTGTGTGTATACTCTCCTAGGACATCAGACAGCCTTCTCAGTGCACCATTTTTCTTTTGTAAATACACAAATACTCATTCCCTTCCTTTCATGCCTCATTCCTTTTTCATTTATAAGTTTACAAAGGGACAAGGAGAAAGGAAGACAGTATTAAGATGATTTTTCCTTCAATGCTACAAACCTTTTGCACCTGAAAATATATTTTTTCCTCTCGGATTTCTGGGTTGGCTATTTATAACATTGAATAAACCAACACCATTCAATCATAGATTTACATTATACAACTACAACCTCACCTGCCGGTTTGCAGATAGCTGCTTTGAATTATTAGCCTGCTTGATTAATATTAAAATAGAGTATTTGGTTTTCTAAGGCCCCGGGGACATGGGGAGGTGGAGGTGGTTAATGCAGGAGTAGGAAGAAAAAGGCAGTAGGTAAAGAGAGTGTGGAGACATGGAAACAACAGTAAATAAACCCCTGAGCCCATGAATCTAATGGTGAGACCATTACACTCAGTTACAAAGGAAAATCCTCATTCAGTTTATATTTCTTAGAAGAAAACCCATACGTTTTACATTCTGATTCTGTACTGTTCTATTAAGGCTAAAAATGGTGAAATTAATTTGATGGGGGAGTATGCAAACTTTCTTGATTCTGTTTTTCTCTTAATTTTTTTTTTTTTTTTTTTTTTACTATCATGCTGTATAGCAGCAGGGGTTTTGATCTCTGAACCATGGCTTCAGTAAATGAATGGCCCACGGAAGAAGGGCTTGCCCTTTGCATCCCACAAGGCACATTGGCTGCCCCTCTGAACCAGAGGCAGAGGATACTGAGTTCCCTTCTTCACCTCACCTTCTTGCACTCCCTGATAGGTATCCCACACTTTTTGTCTTCACCCTTACTTCCCCTTGCCTTTCTTCCACACGGTTTTTCAGTTTTGCCCACACGCCACACTACCTCTTTTTGCACTTCTGGTGTGAACTACACAACTACCACCTTGTGAAAGGTCTTATTCTGTTTGTTCTCAAAATAAAAGAATTTCTAACAGTTGTTCAGGTAGGTATATAGATAGATAACAGCTGTATACAAATGTTGGTGGATTGTAAACTTCATGTGATCAGAAAGGATTTCTGTCTTTTATAAGTTATAGCTGTTAGCAGATAATTGTTGCTATTTTGAGTCATTGAGTTCCATTGTCAGAGTCATGTTAGTATGGAATTATTGCAGTAACTGCCTTCAGGGCTTGTTAACTTGGCTGGTAGTAAAACAAATGCAGGGACTTATCTCAGTTCACCTGTTTCAGAAGCAGCCCAGGGTTGGAGCGATGTCTGTCTACCCAGGAATCAGAAGAGCTGGATTCCAATCTTTTTTTTTTTTTTTTTTAAGATTTTTTTAAATTTATTTTTTATTGGTGTTCAATTTACTAACATACAGAATAACCCCCAGTGCCCGTCACCCATTCACTCCCACCCCCTGCCCTCCTCCCCTTCTACCACCCCTAGTTCGTTTCCCAGAGTTAGCAGTCTTTACGTTCTGTCTCCCTTTCTGATATTTCCCACACATTCCAATCTTAAACCATTTGCTGACTGTGTAAACCATGGCAGGCTATTCAGTGTTCCAAATTGTAGCTTTTCCTCTTCAATAAAATGCAGATGATAATACTGGCCTCATAAGGATGTTCTAGAAATTGATTGCAATAGTATTTTAAGTACCTAACACATGGAGAAGTGCTTTAAGAATGTTAGCCATGATTGCCATCTGCTTCTTGGCACAGATATGAAATTTGAGAACAGGTTTCCTGAAAGGATGCATTCCAGGTGAAGAACCAAGTGACAGAAAAAAAAAAGAATCCATTTACACTTATCATATGACTGTAATAAATGGTGTCTTTTAGTTCCATTATTTGGGAGAACAACTTAGAGTACTCTAATCTTTCATCAAAACTTACAGAAGATAAAGGTTAGCTTGGTTAGTATGACCATTGATTGTGGTATAGTACATAGAAGAAATGTATTTGCCACCCTGGGATCGAACTTTTAATTTTTTATTTTTGCAGATGCTGAATGATCAGTAATGTCACAAATTATTCCCAGCCCATGTTTTGTACAGGTCCTGCACATTCCTACCCACTAACCTTGTGATTCATGCTCACATATTACATCCTTTTTGGATAATAAACTCTTTGTCCTGTGCCACTTTAGACAACATGTGTAATAAATAAAACACTAAAAATAAAATAATATAACAATAAATATAAGCTAGAAAACAATTTTATTAACTTTCGTGGATAATCTCATAAAACTCTAGAGGCAATTTAAATGTCCTTCCTTAGGAATAATTGCTGTCTTGGGTCTTTCTGTTTCCTTGTCTTAGAGTTTCCCCAAAGTTAGTAATATTTTCTGCTGGGACTTTGCATTTCCACAGGGATGGATAGTGAGCTGAATAGATCATTGTTATATGACTATTACTTTCTATTTCAGTCTTATGACCATTACCTTTATTAAAAATACTAATAAAGTGAGTTGGTTGTCCAAGTATTTGCTTAATCTTCTAGCATTTGCTTCAATCCAAGAAAACAACTTCATTTTTACTGTCTTATGCAGTCGTTTTTTATGCTTTAAATTATCATCTTTACTTTGTTGTATTCAAAAATCTCAAAAATTATATTTGACCTAATAATTATATGTTCTGCTACATATTTAAAGAACACATTTTGATTTTCTTCTAATATAGTAGCTAACATGTCTATAATGTTGGCTACTTGAGATGTGCCAGGTACATAACAACAATCCCATAATGTGGGATATAAAATCTTGATAGTCTAAAATTATAATAATAAATTTAAATGAGGATAGTTTTGGGACTCCTGGGTGGCTCAGTGGTTGAGTATCTGTCTTTGGCTCAGAGTGGGATCCCAGGGTCCAGGGATCAAGTCCTGTATCGGGCTCCCCAGAGGGAGCCTACTTCTCCCACTGCCTAGGTATCTGCCTCTCTCTCTGTGTCTCTCATGAATAAATATATAAAATCATAAATAAATAAATAAATAAATAAATAAATAAATAAATAAATAAATAAATAAAGTTTTTAGAGTGTACGTTTGAAGTCAGATTGACTTGGATTCAAATCCTTCTTTATAATCTTTCTGAGAATATTAAGAATAGAATACTAGTTAAGTATCCACCTTACTTGTCTTTAAGCCTTACCTTTTCATCCCTAAAGTGGGCGTTAATAATAATACCTAGTCAAAGAGATATTGTACACATTAAAAGTGATAACACATGCAAACATCTTCCAGTGGCTGGTATGTAAGCACTCAGTAAGTAGCTACTACTATTGGCTCATAATTATTTTCAATATCTTTTTACTTATCACCCACCATCAGCATTCTTTATATAAAGTACAGTTTATTGCTATGATCTTCAGTAGAGATTAATATATTATTTTCCAAACATTAGTCATCAACTTGTGTTTATAAAATATCTGTTCTATCTAAAACCCATATAGAGCTAGACCTTCTGTGCAACAACTGGAAATGAATCTTATCATCAAAGAATAAGAAAAATAAGATGAACGATTCAGGAGAGGTTTCAGACGAATTACCATGAGCACATGGTTAGGGGAGAAGGTGTCCATAGATAATGGGAAGGGGGCGAGGCTCAGGAATTTGAGTCCTAAAAAACGTGTCAAACTGGGGGACATAGAGACTTGTGATTTGGAAGGACATTTCAGGAGACTAAAGCCATGTGAGCCAATCATGGAGGCACAAAACCATATGTCACATAGGAAGTCCAATTTGTTAGGAGCACAGTGTTTGTGAAAAGGCATTAGGAGAAAACCAGGGAGAGCCTTGGATACCAGACTCTGTTTAGTAAACACTGGAGAGGCCACCAAGTGTTTTTAGACAGGGAAGTGGCCTGAACAGGGCTGAGCTTTTGAAGGATTAAGCTAATGCACAGGAGAGTGTAAAGCCTGAAATAGTAGAGAGGCTCTGGCAATAAACCGAATGACAAGTAGGAGGGTCTGGGATGCAATTAATAATAATAAAGATATTGGGATGATAAATACCATAAGATTGGCAATGCATCAGTGCAGCTGAAAGAAGCAAGAAGGAGACATGAAGATCATTTTACATGGCTGCGAGGAGAAGGTCATTAATAAAGCAGAAACACAGAAGAAGTGGGTGTGTTGGGTAGATGAGGAATTCACTTTGGGTTGCACATTGAGTTGAAATTTTAGGGAGGCAACTGAAGAAGGTGTCAGGCAGAGAGCTGGACATTCACATGTGGAACTTGGGAGAAAGATTAAGGACTGGAAATATAAATGTGGCAGCTTTCCTTAGGCAGTTAGTGGTGAATGTGTACAGCAGTTGCAGATTCGATAGCAGAGCATTACATGCTCTGCAAGTATAGAGTGTTCTTTCTGTTGGTGTTGCTGGGTGTTATAAGATCTTCTAAAATTAGAGGTGTTTCTTCTCTGTGCTAGACTAGTGTTTCTCAACATGTGTCCTGTCGGTTACCTGTTCACAGTCCAAGACTATATAAGTACAGAAAGTGAGAATAAGCATTTAGAAACTTTCACAGCAATTGACAGAGTAACTTTATGCCTATTGACTGATAGGCAAACATTTGTGTTTGTATTTTGTGTGTCTTTTTTCCAGTATATTTTCTAGTTAATTTATATTGTTTATACTTTGACAATTATTTATCCACAATGAATTGGAAACTTTTTTTTTTAAATGGTCAGACACTACACAGTAGTTTGAGAAGCACCAACACAGACTTCACTTACATAAGTTTAGACCACAGGGAACAAAAAATTTCAGGACAGCAAGAGAGAAAAAACCAACCAAGCGATTATACTATCTTTTCACTTTCCCTAAGGTACAGGGCTAAGCAACATTCAGAGTGCCCTCTGATTAAAGATGAGATTCTTCAAGTTGTTCAAATGATCTAGAGTTGCAAATATGCTCTATTCACAATACCTTTGGGGGCTGTGGTCCTGTGGTTACAACCTACGGCCAAGAGTCCACTGCTCAAAGGGAAGGGATTTCTCATACTATTACTTTTTTGTTTGTTTGTTTTTTGAAGTTATAAGCCAAAGGTGATGTTCATCATGATTCTCATAATTCATTCACAACCCTTGCTGGCAATTTGTCTCATAAAACATAACTTGCAAACACAGATAATTTCCAGACAAAAGTAACTTTTGACAGAAAATTTGCAAACATGACTGCTTTCTTCTCTTGTTGCCAATCTTTGGGAACAGTCCTTTGCTTGTGATTAAGTGATGATCACAATGTATTAATCTCTCCTGAATCCAATGGAAAAGAAGCATGTCACAGTGAGGACTCTGATCTTATGACCCATGAGATTATTTTCCCGTAGTTTACATTTGATTTCTATTTGAGGCTCACATTCTGCCAAACTGATAGAAATGAACACTCAGCTATTTGGGATTTCTCCCATCATTATCTTAGGCTTGAGCCACTTTTTGGGGGTAGGGGTTGGTGCTCACATAGGATCAGGATATTCAGTGGCAGGGAAGGAACCCACTTGTTTTTTGATAACCTCTGTCCTTTCTGGATCCACTGAAATGTCCATAATCTCATCTTATCCTTCTTTATAACCTTCTTTATAACCCAGGTCTCATGCACATATCCACCAAGGCTCTTCAAGTTAGGGCTCTCTCCCTTATTTCTGTGTTGCTCATGGGAGTCCCTGGAGTCAGCCTGTTGCTCTCATACCAACATTCTTCATTATAAGACATCCAGGAGGATGCCAAACCACGCCGCATACACTTTCTTTTCTCTGGGATCCTTACCCCAGCTCTACTGAAGGATCAGGGCACAGGTACCCTCTGATCCGTTACCTTAGATCCTAGAGAAAACCTCTAGGAACTCCCTGGTGCTGAATGCCTGATTTAGGAACCCACCAGTTCATGGGAATGAGAAAAGATACTCCTCCACTAGGCCCATTACTGCACTGTGGTGCAAATCAACCAGAGGGCTATCTAGATTTCAATTGACCTCCTGGCTTTGTGCCTTGTCTAGGGTGCAGTGTCCCTAGTGCACTCTTTTGTCTTTAGTGGCCACTCAAGTCACACATCCTCATTTCCTACTCTCTCAAAGATTGCCTTCTTGGAGACGGAAAATCTGACCCACAGAATCTCTCCATTCTAGGGGATCTTTTTCTCTTTGAAGGGATGGGAAGAACTTCCCTGAGGTATGTGTTTTTCCTTAAATCTTTTACTAGGTTAAAAGTCCATACCAATCTTGTAAGTACAGGTCTTAATAAAAACACACAGACACATAAAAATCAAGGGGAAAAAATCCTGCTACATTCTTTGTTTTCTGAAGCATTAGGCAAAAAATCTTTGGATTATTCAGTGTGGGAAGGGACAAAGGAACATGAAAGCACTAGGGAAAAAATATCAGTTGAAATACATTTAAAAATACTCTACCACATAACCTTCACATGGGAACACTTTTCCCCTCACCAGAGCAGTGTGGATATGTGTTTAATTCACCAACAGCCAAACCACACACCTCTTGGGTATAATTTTATGCTCTATAGGCAAAAATTTTGCTTTATTATAAAAATTTACCTGAATATTCTATGGTCCTAGGAATACCAGGTATTATACATATGCATATTAAATAGGACATGATTCGTTAGGTACTTTGTGCTACTCATTAAATAAATGAATAAATACTATTCATTAAATGTGTATTGAAAAAATTCAAAAATTGACTTTTTATTCTTGAGCAATGGAAACAGTCAACGAAGACAAGACACCATGTTTCATAAAGCACAGAAATTAAATAAAGCTTTCGAAATGAGTAAATATCCAGGTAGAAACTTGGAAAATAAGTGGATGGTCATTGGCAATGATAAGAAAAATAGTCAAGCCAAGCCTTTCCTTACTTTTGTTTAAAAAACAGATTATTTAGACTAAGTTGAACTGAATAAAGTGTTCTTTTCATATGCGCATATACACATATGTTCTTCTTCCGATCATTGTCATCTTAAATTCATTATAATGCCAGTAATAAAGATGAAGACAAACCCCAACTTGGAAGCTCATAAATTACATTAGATTTTTAATGCTAATAATTAAATTACACAGAGTGTCACTAGACGGTTAAACCGTCATAGATGGTTAAAATGGGGACTTCTTTTGAAATGAAACATTTAATTCAAATTTCTACCATTCAACAGTGAAGTCTTAGAAGCTATTCATGCATATCCAAGATTCTTTATAATCTAGTTGAATTAAGAGTCTCCATTGAAAAAATGAACTCCTGCCCCTTAAAATCCAGTAATTTCATTGCTAAGTTAATGCATAAAGATAAATCCTAGGGAACTTTGATTTTATATTTAAAATATATTTTAAAGAAGCAGGTGATATATTCTCAAGAAAAGGCCTACTTCAGTCAGACTTTTGTTTTACTCACTAGTTTTAACATTTTTATAAGCATATTCCTCAAATATGTATTATTCCGCAAAGCTAAGATTCTTAGCATTGGAAATGACAGCTGGTATTTCCATGTCTCCTAGATACCAAATGCTGCATGTAGGTTTTATAGACTTATCATGAATCCCCAAAACAAACATACAAGATAGGAGTTTTATTTCCTTTTTATAGATGAAGAAATTGAGGCTCAGAAAAGAAAAGAAATTGTTTACTTGCACACGGCTAATAGGTGGAGAATGTAACATTCAAATCTGAGCAGTTGATCTGTGTCATGCATACATATGTAGAGCCCAGTGTTTTTCCAGGAATTGTTTAAGATGGTAAGGAGGATAAAAATCTATTTCTAAGATGATTAGTAGTATTTTCCCTGGAACAAACTGACTCTAAGAAATTTTGCCAAAAATAAAGTTTCCAAAATAAAGTTTACTCTTTCCAAAACTAAATCTGAAAAATAAAAATTATGTTAATGAGTAATCTAAAAATACCTTTCTTGGAATAATACTTCTAGTAATACTGATAAAGGGACCAAATTTAAGGCTTAGTTTTGTCCATTTTGAAGTGAAGATAAAAAAAATGACTTTTATCCCAAAGCCATGACTTCTTTAAAATAAAATATTAGTTTAACCAACTCTCTTTTATTGTATATATTATTCTTATAAATTATTTCACATATATTTAATAGCAAATCAAATATTTTATTCATACTAGTAAGGCAGATGATTAGCAAGCATTGTCTTACTAGTAAAAATAGAGAAGCAGCAATTAGATATGGCCCTAGCTAGGGAAAAGGGTACACCTTCACATTAGCATTTTCTTAATCAGACGTTTCACTTAAGGGTTTAGAAGAAGCCTTATAATTAAATATTGACCACTGTAATCCTTACCAGGCACTTATATTCATGTTTATCTAATGAATTTTTTTCTTTCATGTAACAGTTAACATTTTGGATCTTGCTTATTGATTTCTAACATAATGATATAATTTTGAGTACCTAAAAAAAATCAAATAATGAGGTATTTATTTTAAAGATTCATTAAAGTGACAATTTTTAAATTAATCATTAACTTCAGTTCCTTACAATGGAATTTCTTTTAATGGAACACATTGAAATTATATTGAAGAAATCTGTAGGACCCTATTTCCAATGTAAAATAATTATTATTAATGACAGTTGCTAGATTCCAGTGTATGCAAACCTGCATTGTGCCTATCCTAACACACTGCCCCACACATACACACCACCTAGTTTGAGGTTGCAAAATGGAATCTTGTGGGAGTCACCTGCCATCCAGCACCTGTCTCTCTATCCTTGTTCTCCCTTCTGACTCCACTGCAGTTCTGCTTCTAATACTTTGTCTTAACTTGGTGGTAGAGTTTAACAATGGATGTGAAGAGAAAATCTGGCTCTTAATATAACCCTGACTTAAGCTGGCTAAAGAGTAGAATGGACTTCTGCAGTGAGCAAGCTGTCTTGTGAGTCAGTTCGAAATATTGTGGTGATGGCAGTTGTTTTGGAGACAAAAGTAGCAATTTGTGTGATTCACTGAGAATCCTTCCTTCCTCAGAAGCAGTGGTCTGCTGGAGTTGATTGAAAGGGCTGGTAGGAGCCAATTATGTGCATCTATTTCCTGATTCACGCTGAGTGGCACCACAGCCTCAGTGGTGGCTGGAAGCTGGCCAAGGAGAGAGTATTCACACCCTGCACATCTGCAAACACCTCACATTAGGACTTATGTTTTTTCAAAGAGCCGGTTTACCAGCACACCACTGCTAATGAGTATAAGAAGTATGCTTACTTCCAAAGCCTCCTGGATATGACAGGTAGATTGGAACAAGAGGATGTTTTTAACAATAGCTTATGAAATTACTGAAAATGGTACTCTCATATGAACACTCAAAAGAGATGTTAGGAGCTCTGCTCTTCAGAATTCACAGAGCTGGACAGGAGATGGGGATCCGCCAAGGAGATGCTCTCAATCTCAGTTTCCCCCATGTTAGAGAATGACATTTTTATGTGCAAGACACATTTTCATGCACAATTGTTCGTGTAATCTCTTCCTCTCCACATAAACAAGAATATGAAAATGTAAATGAAAATCTCGAAAGCATTTTAATTTGAAATGAACATCATTGATAAAATTGGTCCCAAATTTGTGGTTCATAGCTCACAATGGAGATTGAAGTTAGGATTTTTGATGATACATGGATAAGAAAAAATTGTGCCCTGCAGGAGAACTCAGAGTAGTTTTTTCAAGACAGAAGTCTTGAAGAGTGACTCAGCTAAATGTTATCAAAAGTCAAACAAAACAAAAACAAAGGAATTCTTCATGAAACACCTTAGCACATAATGTGTTTCCTTCCTGTAATGAGGAAAATGTGTTTTTGAGTTTATTATTATTATTTATTAAGGTTGAGCTGTGCTTACTGGAAATATGTCTGTTATATCTCAGAGCTCATGATTTTTGTGAATTCAAGGTCAATATCAAATTCAGTTTAGGATTAGAATGTTTATTATTATTATTATTTAATGCATTCCAACTGCTCATTTAATATTGACACTTTAGCATCTTTTGTGTATGTGTGTGTGTGTGTGTGTGTGTTTGTGTACTCCAAATATACTTCTAATTCATATACTTGTCCCTGTTGGAAACATCTGTTTTTGCCTCAAGCTGACCATGAAGCAGGATGCAACCCTGTTTTCACCATAAAATGTTTGCTAATTCTTCCTCATTAAACATTAGGGGAAAAATGTATATTTTATTGAAGACTCTCCTGGGAGATGAATGGTGATTTATATCACACATTGTACAATAGTTTGCTACAAAAATTCCCTTAATTTTAATTCAGCAACAGCAGACTAGACTATGTCAGACCAACCACCACCTGAGTGCAACTAGGAGGGCTGGACAATAAACAAAAGAAACCACTCAGGAGTTAGGGTGAACTGGAAAGAGACCAGCATCAAAGAGACTGAAACCCAGATTTAAATCTTCTTAATTACTGATTGGATTAATGTGATTTGGGATTGCTGGAGTGCCTCAGCCCAGTCTGCCATAAGAGGCAAATTTAATCCTCTCTGAATTTAGCTCTAAGCAACAACTTTACATTGTTTACTGAAGAAGCAGTTTAAATATAAGAATACAGAAATACTGAGTATAAATGTATGGACGGAATGTCTATATGTGTAAATTCTAATGAAAGGAATGCTGTTGTAGGTTATATAATATCAGACCAAGAAAACTTTAAATTTTATTTATTTATTCATGAGAGACACACACAGAGAGAGGCAGAGACACAGGCAGAGGGAGAAGCAGGCCCCATTCAGGAAGCCTGATGTGGGACTCCATCCCAGGACTCAGGATCACACCCTGAGTCAAAGGCAGAGGCTCAACTGCTGAGCCACCCAGGTGTCCCCCAAGTAAACCTTAAACAAAAAGCATTCATGGAGGTAACAAGGGCCATTTTATAAATATAGAAGAGCTACTTTATTAGAAGATATGAAAATTCTAAATTTAGGGACACCAAAAACATAATTTCAAATTATGTAAAGAGGTATCTATTTTTGACAGACCTGGGACATGTAATATCTGCTGCTAAGTTTTCCCTACCAGTGTTCTCATGCTTTATGTCTGGTTGTGGCAGCCAAGATTGAATGGGGGAATACAAGAATTACCAAATATGGGGAGAAGATCATTTTTACAACTCAGTAATAACCTTGTAGATAGCAAAGAGTGTATTTTACAGCAAAAAAAAAAAAAAGGAGCCTAAAATTTTAGTTTGTGAAAACAAAAACCCATCTATGTTTATAGCAACAATTGACTAAAAGAATAAGGAAATCTAAAATCCTAATGAAAGATATTAACATACCTTTCACAGCAATTGGTAGAGAATATACAGGAAAAATAGCAGTAATTACTATATAACAATATTTACAAAAATATACAATACATACTCTAAAGGATACTAGATTTATTATAAAGCCACATTAATACATAAAGTATATTATTGATGCCAAGACAGACAAATAGGCCAGTGGCGTGTAATAAGGAAGCCAAGTACAGTCTTCTAAGTATATGAATGTTTGATTGTTGCAAAGTAGGCTTTGCAAATGTTGGTCAAATGGTGGTCTTTTCAATAAATGGTGCAACATCAGTTGTACATCCTTAAAGAGGTAAAATGGACTTGATCACTTACATCACATTTCACATAAAAAATCAATTTCAAGTGAATTGTAGATCTCAATATGAAAACAAGCTTCCAGAAGAAGCTTCCAGAAGAAAGCCTAGGAGATGATCTTTATGTCTTATATAGACAAAGATCTCTTAAATAAGACCCTCCAAAAAATGCTAACCAAAAAGAAAAGATTGGTAAATTACACTATATTAAAATTAAGAACTTCAGTTAATCAAAAGAGACCACTAACTAGGAAGGTTTTTTGACTGTTTTTTTCTTTTTATAATAAATTTATTTTTTATTGGTGTTCAATTTACTCTGGAAAACTGTGTGGAGGTTCCTCAAAGAGTTAAAAATAGACCTGCCCTACGACCCAGCAATTGCACTGTTGGGGATTTACCCCAAAGATACAGATGCAATGAAACGCTGGGACACCTGCACCCCGATGTTTATAGCAGCAATGTCCACAGTAGCCACACTGTGGAAGGAGCCTCGGTGTCCATCGAAAGATGAATGGATAAAGAAGATGTGGTCTATGTATACAATGGAATATTACTCAGCCATTAGAAACAACAAATACCCACCATTTGCTTCAACTAGGAAGCTTTTAATTACCCCCAAGAAAGCTTTGTAAGGTGAGCTGGCCCTGTAACTGCAATTAATCATTGCATAGGAGGCCCTTTGGAATTTATGAGTTGAGTTTAGCTTCTATTTTACATTATCATCTCTGTACAAGGTTGAAAAACAAAAACCTAAATAGTTTCAGAGTAAGACTTAGAAACACAGGGCGCTGTGGTGGCTCAGTCCATTAAGCATCTGACTCTTGGTTTTGGCCCAGGTCATGATCTCTGGGTCATGAGGTTGAGTCCCATGTTGGGTTCCACACTCAGTGGGGAGTCTGCTGGAGATTCTCTCTCCTTTGCCTTTCCCCCCACTCTCTCTTTCAAATAAAAAATAAATCTTTGTTAAAAAGACTTAGAAACACAGATAAACTTAGTATTTCCACAGCAGAGACCTGGTAATATTAATTATTTGATAAATTCCCATGGCACAATATCATTCTCCAGTTTATGTTGCCTTTAACAAAGGGCAAATCTTTATAGACTTATTTCCATTTCAGCAAATTTTCTTATTTTTTTAAAAAATTTATTTATTTGAGAGAAAGCAAGTACACAAACAGGGAGCAGCAGACAGAGGGAAAGAGAGAAGCAGACCCCCAGCTGAGCAAGGAGCCTGATGTGAGGCTCCATCCCAGGATCCCAGCATCATGACCTGAGCCAAAGGCAGACACTCAACCGCTGAGCCACCCAGGCACCCTTGTCTATCCTTTTAATTTTGAATTTGTTTTCCACTCAGCATTGTCGGGGCCTTGGTTTTTCCACACATTTTCTATAGCATTAAAACAGGGATGAAACAATCTTTTTAACATGAACCCAGTAAAGTATAAAAGGTGGGGCTGACCTCTTAAGCTGGCTTTGCAGTTAGTAACATAGAGCCAACCTACACTTGACCCCGCTTAGGGAATGTGAATAAAGAAGTCTGATTCAACACTGTCCCATGTCTTCCCTAGGGCATTGGCTGTTAAAGTTTAGATAAGTGCTTCTGTATTATTTCCAGATTTTGTTTCAGGTCACTAATACTCATTACTCAAATTGGAAGGTGATCCTTTTTTAATGTGATAAAATATAACATAAAATGTACCATTTTAACTACTTTTTTTAGAGAGAGTGTGTGTGAGAGTGATGGAGGGGGAGTGGCAGAGGAAGAGGGAGAGAGTATCACCTTCATGTGATAGCATGTATCAAAATTTCATGTTTTTTAAAAACAGAATAATATTTAATTGTAAGTATAGACTACATTCTGTTTGTTTATATGTTTTGTTTGTTTGTTTGTTTGTTTATATGTTGATGAATATTTGGGTTGTTTCCATCTTGTGGCTCATGCAAATAACGCTGTTATGAATAATGGTACATAAGTATCTGCTGGAGTCCCTGCTTTCAATCCTTGGGGTATTTACCTGGAAGTGGAAATGTTACATCATATGGCAATTCTATATTTAATTTTGTAAGGAACCACCAGATTGTCTTCCATAATAGCTGCACCATTTTACAGTCCCACCAACAATGCCAGGGCTTCAAGTTTTTCACATCCTCACCCACACATGTCATGTTTTATTTTTTTGGATAAAAATCATCATCATCCTAATGATGGATGCCTGAGTGGCTCAGTGTTTGAGCATCTGCCTTTGGCTCAGAACGTGATCCCGGAGTCCAGGGATCGAGTCCCACATTGGGCTACCTGCATGGAGCCTGCTTCTCCCTTTGCCTATGTCTCTGCTTCTTTCTCTCTGTGTATCTCATGAATAAATAAATAAAATCTTAAAAAAATAATCATCCTAATGAGTGTGCCATGGGAGCCTAGTCTTTATGGTGTATCACAAGGATTTCCTGATTGCCACTCAGCTGGCCACTATGGTAAGATGCTCTTAGTGATCTTTATCCCAATCCCAGAGATTAAAAATTTGAGAAACTATGGTTTTATTTTTTACTTCTGCAACTTTTTAGGCTGGCATTTTTTAGACTATTTTTTGAGCAATTTGAAGTTCACAACAAAACTGAGTAACGGTAAAGATATTTCACATATTCCCTCTGCCCAACATATGCAGAACCTTCCTATTATCAACATCTCCCACCAGATCTGGGTATTTCTTACTAATGATGAACCTACATTGTCACATCATCACCCCAAATCCATAGTTTACATTAGGGTTCAGCCTTGTATGTGTTTGGACAAATGTTTGACATGTATCTACCACTGTAGTACCACACAGAGTATTTCCACTGCCCTAAGAATTCTCTGCGTCCTCATCCTTCCCTCTCTCTATAAGCCTTGGTGAACACTGATCTTTTTATGCTCTCCATATTTTCATTTTCAGAATGTCATATATTTGGAATCATACAGTGTGTAGCCTTTTTGGACTGCTTATTTCACTTAGTAATATGTATTTAAGTTTTCTTTCTGCCCTTTCATAGCCTGCTAGCTCATTTATTTTTAGAGCTGAATATTTCATTGTCTGGATGTACCTCAGTTTATTTATCCATTCACCTACTGAAGGTGCTTGGTTGCCTCCAAGCTGTAGTGATTATGAATAAGGCTGCTATAAACATCTGTGTGCACATTTTAGGTAGACATAAATTTTTACTCCTTTGGGCAAATATCAAGAAGTGAGATTCCTGGGTTGCATTGTAAGAGTATGTTTGG
Source organism: Canis lupus baileyi (assembly GCF_048164855.1). NCBI lineage: Eukaryota > Metazoa > Chordata > Mammalia > Carnivora > Canidae > Canis > Canis lupus. Next base: position 16,728,912 of record NC_132852.1, read on the forward strand.
GGGCACCTGGGTGGCTCAGTCTGTTGAGCATCAGACTCTACGTTTTGGCTCGGGTCATGATCTGGTTGTGGGATCCAGCCCGGCTTCTAGATCTGTGCTCTGTGTGGATTCTGCTTCAGATTCTTTTTCCTGCTGCCTCTGCCCCTCTCCCCTGGGACACTCTCTCTCATTATCTCTCTCAAATAAATAAGCAAAATCTTAAAAAAAAAAAAAAAAGAGAGAGAGAGAGAGAGTACATTTAGTTTTGTAAGAAACTGCCGAATTTTCTTCTAAAATGGATGTACCATTTCCCATTCCCACCAGCTATGAAAGAGTTCCTTTGCTCTATCTCCTTACCAGCAATTGGTGTTGTCAGTGTTCAGAATTTTGACCATTGTAAAGGGTGTGTAGTGGTATTTCATTTTTGCTTTAATTTGCAGTTCTCTGATGACCTATGATGTGGAGTATATTTTCATTTGCTTCTTCGATATCTGTACATCTTCTTTGATGGGGTGTCTGTTAAGGTCTTTGGCCCATTTTTAACAAAGTTCTTTTCTTATTGTTGGTCTTAAGAGTTCTTTCTACATTTGGGATAACAGTTCTTTATCAAATGTGTCTTTTGCAGATATTTTCCCCCACTCTTGTTTCCCAGGCTTTTCTTTCCATTCTCTTGACAACATCCCTCAGAGTAGAAATGTTTCATTTTAATGAAGGCCCACTTGTCAAATCTTTCTTTCATGGGGCATGCCTTTAGTGTTTTATCTAAAAAGTCATTGCTAAACCCTAAGTCATCAAGATTTTCTTCTATGTTATCTTCCAGGATTTTTAGAGCTTTTTTGTTTTACATGTAGGTTTATGGTCCATTTCAAGTTAATTTTTGAGGCGGATGTAAGGTCTGTGTCTAGGTTGATTTTTTTGCATGTGGATATCCAGTTGTTTTAGCACCATTTGTTAATGAGATTGTCTTTGCTCACTGTATTGTCTTCACTTCTTTGTCCAAGATTAGCTGACTATATGTAAATATATCTGTGGGCTCTCTACCCTGTTCCATTGATCTATTGTGTACTCTTTTACCAATACCAACCTTGATTATGGTAGCTTTATGGTAAGTCTTGAAGTCAGATAGCATCAGTTCCTTAACTCAGTTCTTCTCCTTCAATGTTGGTTAGTAATCTGGGTCTTCTGTGTCTCCATATAAACTTTAGAATCAATTCTAGATATCAGTTTGTTGATATCCACAAAATAGCTTACTGGAATCTTGATTTGGATTACATTAAATCTATACATCAATTTGGGAAGAACTAATATCTTAACAGTATTGAGTCTTTCTATCCATGAACATGGACTATTTCTTCACTTATTTAGTTCTCCCTTGATTTCTTTCATCAGAATTTTCCTCATATAGATTTTGTACATATTTTGTTGGATGTATATCTAAATAATTCATTTTCGGGTGTGCCAATGTAAATAGCATTGTATTTTTCATTCTAAATCCTCTTGTTCATTGCTGATATGTAGGGAAACAATTCACTTTTAAATGTTAATCTTGTATCCTACAACTTTGCTATAATCACTTATTAATTCCAGGAGGGTGTTTTTCGTTTTTGTTTTTTTGTTTTTTTTTTTGTTGTTTTTTTTTTTAATTTTTATTTATTTATGATAGTCACACAAAGAGAGAGAGAGGCAGAGACATAGGCAGAGGGAGAAGCAGGCTCCATGCACTGGGAGCCTGACGTGGGATTCGATCCTGGGTCTCCAGGATCACGCCCTGGGCCAAAGGCAGGCGCCAAACCGCTGCGCCACCCAGAGATCCCTGTTTTTGTTTTTGTTTTTGTTTTTGTAAATTCTTTTGGATTTTCCATATAGACAGATAATTTGGAAACAAAAAGAGTTTTCTGTCTTCCAAATCAGCATACTTTTTCTTTCATTTTTGTGTTTTATTGAATTTGTTAGGACTTCCAATATAATGTTGAAAAGTGAGTGGTGAGATAGGACATCCTGACATATTCCTGACCTTAGGGGGAAAGCTTCTAGCTTTCCACCATTGAGTAAAATGTCAGCTGTAAGCTTTATGTGATGCTCTTTATCAAGTTGAAAAAAATTCCCCTCTAATCCTACTTTATTGAGAGTTTTTTCATGAAGGGATGTTGGGTTTTGTCAAATGCATTTTATGCATTTATTGCTGTAATCATGTGATTTTTCTTTAGTTTGTCCATATGATAGATCATGTTCATTGTTTTTTGTATGTTAAACTAGCCTTGCACACCTAGGGTAATTCCTTCTTGGTCATGGTGTATAATTCTTTTTATACATTGTTGGATTCAATTTACTAATAACTTATTGAGAATTTTTGCATTTATCTTTGTGAGAGATATTGATCTCTAGTTTTCTTGTAAGGTCTTTGATTTTAGTATTATGGGGATGCTGGCCCCATAGAATGAGTTAGGAAGTGTTTCCTCTGCCTTTATCTTCTGAAAGAGATTTAGAGAATTGGCATAATTTCTTCCTTAAATGTATGGTAGAATTAGCCAATGAATCAATCCATTTAGGCCTGGTGCTTTCTTTTTGGGAAGGTTTTTAATTATTGATTTAATTTCTTTAATAGATTTAGGTGGCCTATTCAGATTGCCTGCTTCTTTTTGTGTGAGTTTTGGCAGATGTGTCTTTCAAGGAATTGGTCTGTTTTATCTAGGTTATCAAATTTGTATGCAGTGAGTTTTCAGTGTATATTCCTTTAGTGTATTTTTAATGTCCATAGTATTTGTAGTGATATTCCCTCTTTCATTTCTGACTTCAGTAATTTGTGTCTTCTTTCTCTTTTTCCTGCTAGAGGATTATTGATTTTTATCAAGCTTTTCAAAGAACCATCTTTTGATTTCATTGATTTTCTCTATTAAATTTCTTGTTTTCATTTTTAAAATTTCTTCTCTAATTTTAATTATTTCTTTTCTTCTGCTTACTTTGGATTTTATTTGCTCTTCATTTTTCTAGTTTCCTAAGGTGGAAGCTTAGATTATTGATTTTAGATCTTCTTTTCTAATATATGTATTCAATGCTATAATTTCCCTCTAAGCACTATTTTTGCTGTATCTCACAAATTTTGACAGCAAAATCAGTAACTAAAAACACAAAAATACAAAGTAGCATGGCATTAAACAGACTACAAAAGGGCATTTATTTATAGTATTAGAGCAAAAATAAGCAGGCAAAATGGCGCCCTGTTCCACCTCTACTGAGAGCATGCCATTCAGGGAACTCAAGTTTTTTGCCACTCTTCGCATGTCCATGAACAAGCATGAAAGCACTTTGAGTAATGATTTTGGAATTACAAATAAAGTTTAGCAAGTAGGTGAATTCAGAAATATGGAAACCATGAATAATGAGGATCAACTGTATTTTAATATTTCAATGATATCAAATGAAACTGAAATTATAATAGTGATCTAGCAATTATTACCAAGTCTTTATTTTCCACTCTCTGAATTAAGAGAATGAGTGAAATTAAACATTAAGACACTCGGTTTTGGAAAATTTGACTATATTGATGCTGCTGTGGAGGAAATTTGACTCTTCATAGGATATACTTAATTGTTTTCACTTTGAAAGTCTGATGAATTCTTTATAAAAATATTTATAAAACATTTTTTGGATTATTTGTTTCTTTTTTCACTTTCTACTATAATAGTACAGTAAAGTTAACTCCTAAAAGTAAGAAAAACTATTGAAGAATGTTATTGAATCCATTTATCCATTGTATTAGGTTGACTCATAAAATTTCTGGTTTTTTGGTTCAAAACAGTACACAACTGGCAATTTCATATGATCTTACCTGATAATTATTGTTCTTAATAGATTGCAGCACCAATTTAGAAATTGTTGGATTTCTAAATAACCAATTCAGGTGTTTTGTTTTGAATAAAATACTAATTCTATATTTTTCTGTAAATTTTATATAAGCTGTTAACCTCATAAATAACTTAGGACTTTCCAAGTTTTTTATAGGCTTCATAGTAAAAGTCTAATAAAAGTCTCTACTTCTTTACAGATACAACATTTCTGTAACAAATAATATAGAAAAATTTAAAAACTTTTCTATATGCTTTGTTAAATATAGTATGCTTGAGGTGCTCCAGATCTTTTGCAGAGGGCTTGTAAGGTGTATGCCCTGCATAAAAGACTGAAGTACGTCACTGAATATCTCCAATAGCTGAAGTTAGAATGTTGGCTCAGTCACATCATTGACTTCTTTCTGCCTCAGTTTACTAGTCTGCAGAATTAATTATGAAACTTAAATACACTAACTTGAATCAAGAGCTTTAAAACACAGATGGGGAAGTGGTTAATACTCAAGAAATGTTAGTGAATATTATTATGTAACATATTTGGTATATCCATAAGAGATGTCCATAGAGCATCTTTATGAGAGAAGGAACTTCAGCAGAAATCTGCAAATTAGATCAGAGATGAATCTTAGGGCAAACTTGTGAACTCAGACCTGACAGATCTGGATAAAACTGTTTACTCTCAGTAATTTACTTACATTGTTCACTCTGGGTTTTCTTTTCTGTACTTAAAAGCAGCCACTCATCAAGATGTTGTTATGTTTTGAAGTAAGGTGTGTAGGTCCCTGAGCCTATTTGCCTACTAAAGTGTGATACTAACATAGACTAGCATAGAGGATGTTAGCATCTTGACACTGTCAGCTGTGCATAAACAGGATTCCACATCTGTACTGGAAAGAAAATTCACTACATCCTAAATCTTGAAAAAACAAAACAAAACAAAACAGGGCAGCCCTGGTGGCGCAGCGGTTTGGTGCCGCCTGCAGCCTGGGGTGTGATCCTGGAGCCCCAGATCGAGTCCCACATCGGGCTCCCTGCATGGAGCCTGCTTCTCCCTCTCCCTGTGTCTCTGCCTCTCTCTCTGTGTGTCTATGAATAAATAAAATCTTAAAAAAAAAAACAGAAAAAATAAAACAGAAAAAAAACCCAAATCATACGTGGTATTAATATCCGTTTGGACAGTCTTTAGTGTTAACATATGGGAAGGATTGATCCGTTTGGACAGTCTTTAGTGTTAACATATGGGAAGGATTGACATCTAGTGGCTCTTTAGTAGGATTGCATGCAAACATTTCAATCCCAAAATGGGTCAAATAATGTAGTTGTATTTTGCTTTACATAGGCTGTTCTTAGGAAAATTTTATATAAAGCTAATTTATGTTATTATTTAACATTAGATACAACTTATTAAAGTTTATTGCAATTCTTTAAAAATAATGTCCTTATAAATTTTACTACCTACGTAATTCTTTTTCATTTTTATGTTAAATAATATATCAATTTTAGAGCGCCTGGGTGGTTCAGTTGGTTAAGTGTACAAGTTTTGATTTCTGCTCAGGTCATGATATCTGGGTTGTGAGACTGAGCTCCATATCGTCTCCTCAATGGGCATGGAGCCTGCTTAAGATTCTCTCTCTCCCTCTGCCCCTTGCCACCTCTCTCTTTTTCTCTCCCTCTCAAAAAAAATTATATATATATATATATGCTATATATATATAAATTCTATGTTTTTCTATAATTTTCTGTAAGCTATTGACTTTACAGTTTAACACATTATGAGATGATTATACTCACATTAAAATAATAATAAAACACGATATTGTTTTATTGGTCTTCTTGGAAAATAGTTACTAACTTGTAAAATATATTTAAATGTGTAGAGAGTTTATCACAAGCACTTTTTAAATAGACTTTGAGAACAGCTTTAAATGCACAGGAAAGTTGCTCCTTATTATTAATATCTTATAATGGTACATCTATCACAAATAATGAACCAACATTGATGTGTTATTATGAACTAAAATTCACGTTTCATTCCAATTTCACCAGTGAATACAGCCAGGGTCTTCCAGAGAAACAGAACCAATAGGATGCATCTCTATGTCTACATCTGTATCTATATTTATAGACTTAAATAAAAAAATATATTCTGAGACAGAGAGAGAGATTTATTTTAAGGTATTGACTCACATGATGGTGGAGGATTGGTAAGTTCAAAATCTGCAGGGTAGGCTGGCAGGCCAGAGACCCGGGGAAGAGTTACATTTTAAGTCCAAAGGCAGTCCATTTGCAGAATTCCTTCTTGCCTGTGAAAAGTCAGTCTTTGTTCTATTAAGGGCTTCAACTGATTGGATGAGGCCCACCCACATTATGGAGGCTAATCTGCTTTATTCAGATCCACTGATTTCAAGTTAGCCGTTGCAGCTAGTTGATCCCCGAGGTACATCTTCGGCTCCACAGTCCCTATTACATTTAATTATCACATCCCCTTAGTATTCTCTGTTTTGAGACAGTTTCTCAGACTTTCCTTGTTTTGATGACCTTAAGAATTTGAAGAGTGCAGGCCCTGTATTTTGTAGAATGTCTCTCCATTAGAATTTGTCACTTTTATCATGATTAGACCGCAATTATGGGCTTCAAGGAGGAAGACCACAAAAAAATGAAGCAACATTCTCTTTGTATCTTCTTAAGGGTACAGGCTATTATGACTCACCACCACTGATGCTGACCTTGACCACCTGGCTGAGGGAGTGCTTGTCAGGTTTTTTCCCTTGTAAAGTTGTCTTGCCCCCTTTTCAGACTCTACTCTTTGGAATCAAGCCCACACTCAAGGTTTAGAGTAGGGTGTGTTAAGCTCAATCTCCTGAAAGAAGGAACAATTACATAATTCATTTATAATTCTTCTATAGGATATTCACTTCTTTCCCCCATTTGTTTGTTCATTCATTTATTTATATCAATGTGTACTCATAGATATTTATTTTGTCCTTTGGATTGTATATCAATGCTACATTATTTGTTACTCAAATTGTTTCAGCTTTGGCTATTCTGGGCTCTTTCAGGTTGGCTCCTGAGTCCCTCTGACATGCCCCCACTCTTTTGTAGGTTTTTGAGTACTTCTTTATTTTCTGGCACTGTGAATGCTCCAGGTATATTTTTATATTTTCCCTATCCCAGCCCTGGAATCATCTTTCTCCAAGGAACCCTAATTCCTTCAATTAGGGAATGGTACTAGAAACCAAAATCTAGGTGCTGGGTGTGCTCATGGCTACTGGAGACAGCTCTGCGGTAGAGATAGAAAATACATGTGTGTCTATATGTGTATATTTGCAAAACAAGGACCCAATTTTTTTTTTAAAGATTATAATTTTTTATTTATTTATGATAGTCACAGAGAGAGAGAGAGGCAGAGACACAGGCAGAGGGAGAAGCAGGCTCCATGCACCGGGAGCCCGATGTGGGAATCGATCCCGGGTCTCCAGGATCGCGCCCTGGGCCAAAGGCAGGCGCCAAACCGCTGCGCCACCCAGGGATCCCAAGGACCCAATTTTGATACAGTTTCAGTTCACATGATACCTGTGCAAAGGAAAGACTGCCTGTACTGGGTAAATATAAAAGCTTATCTAGATGCAACATTTGTATATTGCAACTGCATAAGAATTAGATGAACACAAATGAACTCTCCACTCAATTTTCTTTCTAAACTCTCACTGGAAGTAACTCAATGTTTCTAGCGCTGAAGGGGGAATGATTAAAGTTAGGATGTATTATGCATCTACATGCATTTTCCAGAAATCATCTCTAATTCATGCAACTCTATAAGGTAGAGAATAATATTAGATTTGTTTTCTATAACTTATGCTCAGAAAATTGTTGCCAGCTCAGGATGGCCTGGCTAGAGCAAGGCAAAGCCAGGATTTGAAATCAGGTCAATTTTTAGAAAATTTAAATGTTGCTTGTAACTATTGATGTATCTTTAAATTACCAATAGATTTTTAGAGAGTGATAACATATACAATTCCATGTCATCCTAATGAATTCCCCCAAAGTAGGCTAAGGCAGATGCTAAGATCCGTATTTTAGGAATTAAGGTCTCCTATTTAATTACTGTGATTACTGACTGATCCCAAGCCCCTTGCCCGCATTAGAATGTAAAACACTCAAACTAGAATGTGGAAATAGCTATTTACTTTCAGTTCTCAATTATGATTTGAGATAGTCAATGAAGGAGGAAAAATTACATGCGCTAAGTACAAATAACATTGAGAAAAATGTTTTTCTTTTATAAGTCATATCTGAATGTAGAACATTTTTCATTCTTTTTTAAAATTAATTTTTGCCTGCCCATATAAATTTTTATGTGTCTTTAAGGATAAACTGACAGCATCAGTAGCTTTAGATTCTGATATGCAGTTAAGCCTTTAACTGTCTATTGATGTTTGTGACAACTACTTGGAATATGTGTGTATTTAGAAAATAATATATAAATTTTTCATATATATGTATGTTTATATCTTATATATATAAATATCTCACAAGTTCAGTCTTGGCTAAGTAAGATGGAGTCTTAAAATGCTTCAGCCATATTAAAAATAAAAGTCAAGGGATTTTATTTTATGGTCTAGAGCCACCATCCAGCATGGAAGCTGCTAACCACATGTAGTGAATGAGCACTTGAAATATGGGTAGTCTAATTGAGATGTACTATGAGTGTAAAATACACACTGGGTTTCAATGACAGCCCCCCCTAAACATATTTCAAATATCCCAATAATTTTTATATTGATTATACGTTGAAATAATATCTTAGATATATTGAATTAACTAAAATATATTAAAATTAATTTCAACTGTTTATTTTAGCTTTATTAATGTGGATACTGGGACATTTAAAATTATGTGTGGCTCACATTATATTTCTATTGGAGCACACTGCTCTAGACCAATCCAGCCGCAAGACTGTATGACTTTCATCTCGAAATCAATATTGCTTTTGCTTTTGAAATTTGAGAGAAGAGACATATGAACTAAAGAAGGAATGGTCCAGTTTGGGAGCAGAATTCATATGAAATCTATGAGCCAGGACTTGGGTTTGAGAAGTAAACTGTTTCAACATCACAGTTTCTCCGAGCAAAATTAAGAAATGACTTCCATGCACCAAACAGATCCCAGGCAGTGGTAAAGGTGAAACCAAAGATTGGCCAACTAAAAGCCTCAGGAAGATTTAGGGGCATAAGAGCATTGTCCCACAACAGCCTCAAAGGGGCCCCAAAAACCTGTTCCAGAAAGAAAAGCCAAGAGTGTCTTAGGGCCTAATGGAGTGAGCTCTGAGGAAATTCAAAGGAAAGCACACAAGTTCTGTAAGAGGAGGAGACTGGTGGAGGAGTGGAAGCACTGGCAGCTTGGACTAGACGCCCCTCTGGAAGGAAGCAGGCTGCGAGCCTACTCCGTTGCAAACCTGTGCCATGCCCTCCTCGTGAAGACGACTCAGAGGGTGGGAGCCAGAGCCCAGAAGGCAGAGCGAAGAGCTAGAGGAAGCCAGGGAGCAGAAGTGGGTCCTAATCAAGAAATTGGAAACATGAGCTTGCTCGGACTCCAACAGCCATGGGCCAGTGTCTGCGGTGTCTCCCGCTGCCCCTCCTTTGGGACACGAGTGCCAGTTCTGGTTTCTTCAGTCTCTGTGTCTCTATTGTTCTTTGGGCACGTGGGAGGCCGCTGGCTTGTCTCTTTAGTTCACTAGTTTAGTTCTGGGTCTTCAGATCCAGAAGAAATGCCCCCCACGAGGAGCCTCCTTGTCCTCACTTGGACATGATTGAGATGATTAAATTTTAGGGAATTTTGAGTGGCTTGAGTATATTGTGCATGGAGGGGGAGGAGTGTAAATAATGTCTGGACAGAAGGTGGATTATGACTTGAAAAAAAAAGAAAGAAGGTGGATTATGGTAGAGTAAAAATGTTCTTTGACACACTCCCCATTGGAGAGGGGTTCTCTTTTCCAACACTTGGAATCGGTGAATGCTTGGATAATGGAGTACAATGTAAGTGGCACTATGCCCGTTCGGAGCCAGCCTTTAATAGAGCAAACAGCTTCTGCCTTGGTTTCTTAGAGCCCTGAGTGCCATGTAGGACCCACTGGGCTTCTGGCTGTCCTGCTGGAGAGATTCCCCGGGGAGGTCCCGAGACTACGGGAGAGAAGGGCCAGCTGGGCCCAGCCTTCCAGCCATCCCTCTGCCCCAAAGGGCTAGATACGTTGTGCGTGAAGTCTTTTTGGTATCTCCAGCCCAGCCCAGAGGCCAGTTGAATACCACTGAGCAATTCCAAGAAGCCACAGTGACACACAGAACAGACAAATCACCCAGCCACATCTTGCCAGGATTCCTGACTTCTGTGGTTTGTGAGCATAATAAAAATGACTTGTTTTAATCCACTAAATTCAGGGTAGTTCGTTGTGCAGTAACAGATATCTGGGACACATACACACACACACACCCCACATCCTAGATGAGTGACCTGGAACATTTCACTTAAGGTCTCTATCTTCAGTATTTTCATCAGTAAAATTGGATGATAATATCTACCTAGCATGGGTGTTAAAAAAATTAAACAGGGGATCCCTGGGTGGCTCAGCAGTTTGGCGCCTGCCTTTGGCCCAGGGCGCGATGTTGGAGTCCCGGGATCGAGTCCCGTGTTGGGCTCCCTGCATGGAGCCTGCTTCTCCCTCTGCCTGTGTCTCTGCCTCTCTCTCTCTCTCTCTCTATCATGAACAAATAAATCTTTTTAAAAAATTAAAAAAAAATTAAACAAAACAATGTACATATAAAGCAGCCAGTCTATATTGGGATCATAATCATAATATTCTTCTCTTTTGTTTCTCTATCAGGTCTCCCTTTATGTATCAATAGTTTTAGCAGGTATGTGTTTAACCTCAGACACCATCATAGCTTTCCTCATAGACACATCCATGCACACTCGCTCCCCACAGATGTACACATATGTATGGATCAGGATTAAAATCCTATTAATTTTAGGATTTAAAACCATTCACCACTTCAAACTGATTATTTGTGGTGGTAAGTGTGGGGAGGATGCAGTATCCTTAGTTCAAGACATGGATGGTTTTATTGTTGGTAGTGGTTTCTGACCATTTTCTTAGGGTTGCTCATTAAAAGTCAGATAAAAAATAAATAAACCAGACTTTTTTTTTTTTCACTAATAAATGGAAGAGGCGTGGTGTACCTCTAAATGCAGGATGCCGAGCAGAAGGAATAGGTCGGCTTCATTGTACCTGTTCAGACTCGGGAGGCCTCAGATCAAAGGCGAATGGATATACAGGGCGGACTGCAAAGCGTACCAGCACCCGTTTTATTCATTGTAATTATGAAAAATCTTGTAGTGGGGAAAGGTACGCTATGTGCAGTGCCCGCACTCTGACACCTTGCTTGCGCAGCCTACTTAAGCTAAATCATTCCCATTCTTCCAGTTTATGAATATGATGGCTTGGTCATCACACGACACAGGGGCCAGTGACTTTGGTCCTGGTATAATTAATTGTGTGACTCCAAGATGGAAACAAGCACATACCAATACACACAGACACAGGTTTGCAGAGAAGTTATTGGATCGGATACGATAAAACACCTGTGTGAGAATGGAGAGAGGGACCCTGAAGGGGCACAATTAGACCTAGAGTTCCTGTTAATCAGGTTTGCATCTTGCATTTACCAGGTCTGAGGCTTCGGGTTTTTTTAACTTTCCTTCTGCCTACCCTCCCCCCCTGCCCAATTAGGAATTCTCTTGATGGAAGGAGAGGATAGGTCGGTTACCCTCGCCCCCCTGCACCCCTGCACAATTAGGAATTCTCTTGATGGGAGGAGGGGGGACAGGTCGCCTACCGTCCCCCCTCCCCCGCACCCCTGCCCAATTAGGAATTCCCTGATGCGAGGAGGGGGACAGGTGAAGTCGTTCTGTGGTTCTCGGTCTATCTCCTGTTAATTAAAGGTCCACTTCGGGGAGTTGAGGAGAGCAAACACCTGTCGGGGCAGCCCGTCCAGCCCAGACAGGCCCGCGGAGGGGTGAGGGGCAGCGGGTGCGCGCGGGCGGCGCAGGGAGGCGGCAGGGCGGGCGCCCAGGGGCCCCGTGGCTCGCGGCCAAAGCTCAGGTCACTGGGTTATGAGATCGGGCCTCTGGCAGCAGGCTTTCCCCAAGGTTAGGTTCCCGGGAACGCGGGAGGCGGCGGCTGGGACGCGGAGCCCTCGGGGACCCCCCCCAGGCCCCCCCGCCCGGCCCGGGCCGACCTCGGCGGGGGCGGAGGAGGAGGAGGAGGAGGAGGAGGGCAGGGCGTGCGCGGCAGGACCCGGCCGGCGGGGGGGGGGGGCGCGCCCCGCGAGCAGCCGCGCCCATGGGCCGCGCGCCCCCGGCCCGCAGCGCCCCCGCCAGCGCCGCTCCGGGCTCGGGCCTCCGGGGCGCCACTGCGCTGCGGGCGCGGGGTTAGCGGGCGGGGCCCGAGGCTCCGGGGGCGCGGGGCTGGGCGGGCGGGGGCCCGAGGCCCCGGGGGCGCGGGGGCGCACGGCCGCCCGCAGCCTGCAGGGGGCCCGCGCGGGGCGTCGGCGGCCGGAGGCGCCCAGGCCTCGGGGCGCGCGGCCGGGCCCCGGGGATGCGAGCCCGGGCCCGGGACTGATGGTGATCGGGTAAGTCTCGGGCGCCCAGGGACGAGGGGCGGGCTTCGCTCGGGTCGCGGGTTGGGGGCGCGTGTGGGGTGTTTCCCCTGCGCTGGCTGCGAAGCGGGACGGCGTCTGCTCGGCTTCCCCGCATCCGTTCGTGAGATCTGCGGTGCGGACATCGCCCGGCTTTCCCAGGGAAGCTGCTCCCGTGCACCGAGGCGACAGACTGTCCATCAGCCCCGAGAGCTGCCGCCGCTTCTAGGATGTGCTCCTCTTGGGTCAGGGCGGCGCTGCTTTGCTTTTGCTTGTGAACTCGTTGTTAGATGTATTTATTATTTGACAGCACAAGCAGGTGATGCAGCTGGCAGAGGGAGAGGGAGAAGCAGACTCCCCGCTGGGTAGGGACCCCCCCCCCGCCCCCTCCCCCCGTGGAGCTGGGTCCCAGGACCCTGGGATCATGATCTTGACCCGAGCCTGACCCCCTGAGCCACCCAGGCGTCCTGGCGCCCTTTCAGGGGACGAGGGGCTTCCTGAGAGCCAGCCCACCCAGGAAACCACCCCGCATTTTAACCCATTCAGAATACAGTGTTCGTTTCAGGCAGGCCTTTAAAGCAGAAATGCAAAATTACGAACGCTTCGATCACACTAATGTCGAATTTCTACAAGGCAAAAGGACAGAGGTTTGTGGGCTATCTAGAGGCAAGTTTTATTTATTTATTCATGAGAGACACAGAAGGAGAGAGAGGGGCAGAGACACAGGCAGAGGGAGAAGCAGGCCCCTTGCAGGGAGCCCGACGCGGGACTCGATCCTGGTCTCCAGGATCACACCCGGGCTGAAGGTGGCGCTAAACCACTGAGCCACCAGGGCTTAGAGGCAAGTTTTAAAAAGTAGAAATAGATAATGGAGTCAGTATCTTGACACTGGAAATGAGCGGCTCATAGAGATTGGGACTCAGCCTTCCCTTTGTTGCATGGGCAAATTAATGCCATATAGTTCAGTGGGTGCACTTCAGTCTGCTCCAAAACGCAGGTCACCTTTCCAAATGAACAGCCTTAAATGTACACCCATTAGCAGTTTTTTTTAACATCTCTAAAATTTAAGCGGCATAGACAAGAAGTAGTGTAAAGCTTATATGCCCATGTGTAACATAATAAAAGCTTAATAGACATTCCACCACTTTCAAGTTTTATTTATAGGATGCATCCTGTACATCCTGTACACTTTTTTTAGGCTGCATAGTTTGCATAGGAATTGATAGTTTACAGGGAATGAGAGATGTTCAGTGCTGTGCATGAAATAACAGTACAATGATTGGTTAGGGGAAAGAAATCAAAGGTTCAAAACAAGGCATAAAAAGAAAAAACAAAAGGAAAATTGTATAGACTCTGTTGTTAACAATGTCAATAATTTGGGATTCCTGGAGAGACAGGCAGATGGCCTGGGCCCAGGGAGCAGCTGCATCCCTGTTTTCTTGGTGACCTTGGGTAGTCATTGCATTAATAGGCTCAGGTTTCTCTTTAGGGTTGTTCTGAGTTCTGTGGTCAAATGAACTCTGAAGTTCAAGAAGTTCCACAGAAATACAGAGACTTTTCAAGGAGATGAGAAGAACAGAGGAGAAAAAAAAGTTGGAGAAATACTATAGAAGTAGGTGGTGGTTGAGGACATGGCATCCATTTAATAGTAATTCCTCCCCCTGCACTCCCCCCACTGCATCCCTGCATTTTGAAGCTCTGTCATCAGCTACCCTTTGAAGTGAGTAGTAATGCTATCTGCGAAGGATATGGTGTTATATGAAGAGAGAACTTAGTCCTTTCATTTTGCAAATCATTTTCTTAGGTTGGAAAGACTCCCTCCCCCCTCTCCCCCCAAAAAAGGGTGAATTTTCCTGGAGCAAGAGATTATTGTTCATTAGAAACAAAACAAACAGGCATGAGTCTGATTAGTGAATTTAGTTTTCCGGTTGCTTAAAAGACAGAGGAGGAGTGGAAAGCAAGGAACCATTGTATCCAGCCATCCAGTTGTAAAAGTCACTTTTGGAGATAGCAGTTGCTCCAAGAGCTGGGAATTTTCTGTCTTTATAAAGGAGAAGCAAATCTCCAGAAATGTCTTGAATTGGAAGAGTATGCTTGCGTCTGGTCACAATGTAATCTTTTGTGGTAAGCATGAATTTATAGAGTAAAAACATGTTGTTTGTTTGGCTCACTAATTATTAATTCTTTCAGCAAACATAGACTGACAGGCATCTCTATGTGACAGGCATTCTTTTAGGTGCTGCTGATAAAAAAAAAAAAAATAGTGTAAAAATCATCTCAATAAAAGGCTGAGGGCCGGAAAGAGATCTATGTAATACAAAATGCTGCAGGAGGTACAAAGAAGCAGCTCAGTGTAGCAGGTGGTAACACTAATAGCAGTGAGGAAGAGCAATCTGATGGACCCAGCACTGATTATGCGGACTTTACATGCTTTTATCTAAGCTGGGTCTCACAACTGTAGGAAAACATTGACAGTATTGTCACTGTTTTTACAGATGTGTGTATTGGGTCCAGGAAAGGAAACAACTTGCTTGGAGCGCACAGCCAGTCAGGGCAGAGCAGGATTCTAATCTATCTTTATTTATTTATTTTTTTAAGATTTTATCTATTTATTTATTTGAGAGTGAGTGAGAGATCACAAGCAGAGGGAGTGGCAGAGGGAGAGGGAAAAGCAGACTCCCCACTGATGTGGGCTTGATCCTAGGACCCTGGGATCTTGACCTGAGTCAAAGGCAGATGCTTACCCCACTGAGCCACCCAGGTGTCCCAATCTTTGTTATTCTTATGCAGATTATTATGAAGGAATTTATTTTAATTCACCACCCCGAAGTTTAAAATTGTCTCTCAGTGAGAAGCAGGTTAATTCATATGCTAGTGTGTATTTCTTAATGCTCAAAGAAGCTCTATTTGATGTAATTGTTGTCTCTTTTTTATCAATTATTTTTATGTTTATTTTGAGTTATTGAGTCACATGAAAATGATGAATAATTGATAGTTTTTTGAGGCAACTGAAAAAGGCCAAAGGTAAAGCAATTTGTTAGCATACAAGCTTGTCCTGTATTCTTTTCTCTTAGTGCCTTTATGCTCAGAACCACTTGATGGTATTTAAGATAAACGAGCAGTAAGAGGGAAAAAATTATATAATTCTGTTATTCTCGCATATAAGACATATGTATGGAAGAAAGATTCTTGCTAAACTCTGTCGTAATGAACTTGTTTTTTCAAATTTCATTTTTCATAAAGTATTATTGGTACATAACTCAGGGAAGAATTTATTCCTATATTAATATTTTTTAAAACTCCATTTATTTATTGTTTTTTATTTTTTAATTTTTTTAAACATTCTTTTTTTAAAGATATTTATTTATTTATTTATTTATTTATTTATTTATTTATTTATTTATTTATTTATGGTAGAGAGAGAGAGAGAGAGAGAGGCAGAGACACAGGCAGAGGGAGAAGCAGGCTTCATGCTGGGAGCCCGATGTGGGACTGGATCCCAGGACTCCAGGATCGCACCCTGGGCCAAAGGCAGGCGCTAAACCGCTGAGCCACCCAGGGATCCCTAAAACTCCATTTATATTTAGAAATACAAGTGTAAATTAGGCACTGTTTTAATTGATAATGCAGCAAATTTTTTTAAATGAATGTTACTGTGGTATCCCTGTTAGAAATATTGAAAGTTGACTTTCTTTTTCTCCAAATCACTACCATATCTTCAATTAATACAAAATTTGAGTTATTTGTATGGGAAAATATGATTTCTGTAAAAGAATAAGAGGTGTTTACTGTTAAATATTAGGAAGCTACTGTGACTAAGAGGGAGGTAAATGTTTTAAGAGGTTCACTGGAAGGGCATTTTAATGATTAACACTATTAACATTAGCTTTTATACACCAGTCAGGTTTAGTACCTTATTTAAAGTTTAGAGATTTCTTCTGTGTTAGTTTTCCATTAATTCTAATATTTTATTTTATTTTTTTGTAGTATTTTATCCATTTATTCACAAGAGACACAGAGAGAGAGGCAGAGACATATGCTGAGGGAAAAGCAGGCTCCCTGCGGGGAGGGAGCCTGAGGCAGGACTCAATCCCAGGACCCCGGGATCACAACCTGAGCCAAAGGCAGACGCTCAACCATTGAGCAACCCAGGCATCCCTATTTGTAAACTGCCTACACATCAGGCTACAAACCAAACAATGGTGCCAAACTAAAATGAATTATTGTTTGTGTGTTTCAGTCATTTCTTCTATTCATTCACGTGTTTAGTGATTAGAGAGAATTTAATATATTTCAGAATTAATGTGGAATTATCAATTTTTTCCCAGAAGACTGGTTGCTTTTGTAATCACAAGGGCACCTGGTCAAAGGACAAGTGGGATCTGAAATCCAGCTCATGTTTCATTTGCCTGGGAGTGGAGCTGTGTCTGCCAAGTTTTGAGCAAATTTTATTAGTCTGCTAAGTCACAAAAAAAGTTGTGTGTGTTTTTCCATTTTGCATAAAGTGGCATGTAGGTTAATGGCAACCTTGTTCTGAGAAAAATAAAAATGGTAAGCTCCCAGGCCTCAGTTTCTTGAGGATACACAGAGTGTGTGTATGCAGAGTATATGTGTATGTGTGTAGGGGGTGCATGTACACATGTGTTTAGGGGGACATGGAGGAGAGGAACAACTTTATGCAAAAGGATGTTTTAAAAGTTTTAATGAATAAAATCACTACATTAGAGATATTTTTCATAGTTTATTTTATTTTTCAGAAGAGGACTGTCAGAAGGACCTGGAAGGCAAAGTTTGGCTGCGAAAGGCAAAGATCCTTTGCCTACACATTTTACAAGAAATGTGCAGAAAGCCATTGACAAATATACCTGGTAAGAATTAACGTGTTAAATGGTTCTGATCTCAAAATCAAAAACATGCCCATAATGAAGAGAGGAAGCAGAATCAGTGATTGGTCATGCATTTCTAAGAGTTAAAAAAAAAAAAAAAAAAGCAGTTTTCAGTTTTAGTGTAATGAAATGTTACACTGCATAAATGTTTTCAAATAAGTTTTAAAATCAACTCAGAGCAGTACAACCACTTCTAGTTTAATCCCTTCCCAAGAAATGTTCTTTCTGTTGCTTGCATTGGTCTCTGCAGTGAATCTGGGTCATCGTTTCGATCCAGTGGAAGCCCCACGCCGGCAGGTGCCCACAGCTCTTGGCCTGGGTCTGGGACACAGAGTTCTACTACCGGCTTATCAACGGAGAGGAGCTCGATTTACTCTTGGAGAGATGATGTATGTCTCAGAATCTTTTGTATAATTCCATGATTACAATTTATAATGAAGAATTTCCTGTCTTACTTTTCAATACTCTCTTTACCAATTTTGAAAGCACTACCTATTTGTTACACATACACACATACATCCATAGAAACGTATTTACACGTCACGTGGGAACACTTAAAAATATAGAATATGTAAGGGAAAATAAAAATCACTCATAATCTCATAGCCCAGCGTCTTAGCCATTGATAATTTTGCTCTTTCCCCACCTCCCATCCCCTCCCCGCCGTATGTTGTACATGATCTCTTGTATTATATCCGTGACAGGAAATTGGGGACTGACTTTGACAATTAGGAACTTAAATACGAGAAAAAACGTGGAGAGGTAAAAATTGTACAAAATCACCAGATGAAGTGATATCCCCCCAATACTCTAAATCAGATCTTTTACTTTCACCTCTCACCCTAGCAGAAGCTGTTAACTTTAACCCTTTTTTTTGTTCTCTTCAAGAGTGGGATTCTTAGCTGTGGGAGTGAGTGTCCAGCTCAGGCTTTTGTTGGGAGCTCTACTAACCACAGTCTCCTGCCCCTTTACCCTCTCAACTGTCCCTGAGAATAGGGTCCCAGCCTTTTGTGAAGCCCACGTGGCTGCGCAAGAGCCTCCACTACATCACCTTGGATGCTCTGACTCCTGCTCTTTTTTTGATGTTCCGATTTCCTTTGCCATTTTTAAAGCAGTTCACCACTTGGAAGGCACCTGTAGGTCCACTTCTTCGGGTCTGGGGTGTGTGTGTAATAGCTGGGCTTCTCACAGCCGCGGGGAAACACTGGACAGAGTCAGCTCCAAATCACTCAGGCCTTTTTGAACAAGGTGGGACCAGCTCATCTGTGACAAGCAGCCCTCCCCCTCACCCCCATGCGTCTGCAAATGGGAAGAAGGCTGAGGACCATTGCTTCATGCCATCCAAATTCTGAGATCCTTTCTATACACATTTTTGTGCAATTATCCAGAGAGATTCTTGCGACTTCCATTTATAGAATTGAAACAACTTCAGGCCCTACAATTGCTTTTCATTTAAAAACTTTAACTTACTTTTTTGGTGGGTAATATTTACAAAAAGCAGCAAAAGCCAAAAGAAAGAAAATTGAAAGTAAGCCCAGTCCCCTCCCGGGAGGCAAATATTATTAGTTGTTACCCTCTTGGCATTTTAAAAGAGATCATTCAACTCACCTGCTGTCTGGGAATCTAGTTTATTATCAATTTAAGCGAAGACGCAAAAAAATATTGAATATCATTCCATGATATTCAATCCAGTTTGAACCATCTTGAATCAGGTATATCACACTGAATGTATGCTTTGTTGCTCTGAGTTGTGGATTAGATTACAGGTTCACACACCCCTAAAAGAAATTATAGTCAAGGTTCTTCATTAAAAGAAGGTAAATGGCCCTCACATAAAAGTAATTTTCCATTTCAATGGTATCATCATCAGAAGAAAAACTAGCTGATATTTTGCAGATGTGCTTAGGTGTGTGACACCCAACCATACGAGGGACATGTGTCTATGTACACATGTGTACATACATACATATAGATATATAAATATGTGTAGTGTGTATGAGTCCATTTATGTCTGTCAATATGTGTACCTTTACCTATATTTACATCTCTGTAAAATCTCAAATAGGCCTCATAACTTGTGTGGTAGAAATGGTCTCTATTTAACAATTAAAGAAGCTGAGTCTCACAGTGGGATATAATTTATCAGAAGAGTAGAAATTGGGCCACTGGTATGTCTGACCACAAAGTCCACATTCTTGTTATCATGTCATACTTCTTCCTATATAATGGGCATTTTAAATTTTGCAAGCGTTATGGATTATGAAGGCCGGATTTCTACAACTTTTAGTCTTGTAACTAAGTGTGCATTTCTTGTTTTAGGAGTTTGACAAAGCCAATGCACAGAAAGTACAGCAGTTATTCTGGGAGGTGGAGGAAATGTTATTTGAAGGGAAAGTCAGCCCTCAGACTCAGAATCTAGTGGCCGAATGCAGTGAGTGGGCAAGAAGATCCCTCCATCTGAGGTAGGGAAGTTGTTTATGGTAATTCTCTGAAATGGGTTTCGGAACCACCCACTGATGTTTTCACTGAAACCAATTGCCCCATCAAAACATGTATCCAGAACACGTCTTTGGTGAGAAAGCATATCCTTTGTTTTTATTTATTTATTTTTTATTTTTTTAGCATACCTTTGAAATGGTGCTGGAGGGAGGAACAGAGTAATTATTTGCCAAATGATTGGAAAGATGAATCTTACTGACTAACCAAGATTCCTTATGTAGGAAAGATCACTTATTTTTTTAATCCCTCTGGTATTTATTTTATTTTATTTTATTTCATTTTTATTTTTATTTTTTAATTGATTTTTTTTATTAGGCTCCACCCCCCAGTGAGAAGCCCAGTGCAGGGCTTAAACTCATGACCCTGAGATCAAGACCTGAGCCGAAATCAAGAGTTGGATGCTTAACTGATCCAGGCGCCCCAGGATCATTTATTTTTTTAATATCAAAGATGGAGAATATACATTGGGTCTGAAGGAAAGCTTTTCTTCTCTCAGTATTCAGCCAAACTCACTTAGGAGAGAAAAAAAAAATCCATCTCTGTTATCAGAAGTTCCTTTATATTAATTATATTTGGGGAGAATAGATTAGAGCACTTATACAAATGCAGATGAATTTTCTGGTTACCTCAACTAGGTAACTTAAAAAAAAATCTTGACTAAGTAGTCTTTCAATTTTTCTACTCAGTCCTTTATAAGCCTTTTACTTGAAGAGTATAATACGTCCAACCAATATTAATTGTGGGTGCTTATTTTTCTAGGTGTAGGGCACTTAGTGAAAAGCCAGGAGCTCAGAGCAGCTCCTGTCACTCTTACATAGTTAAGATAATAGTGAAGGAAGGAGGGTGGAAAAAGAAAACACTGCAAGGAATATAAGCCAGGTGGACATATTTATATAGTTTTATTCATTATGTAGATATTAGTTAACATTTATAGAGAGCTCCTACGTGCCCAGCATTACCCTAGCTGTCTGTTCCTTATCACTTCATATATGTGCCTTCAAAATATTATTTCATCTGACTTTCAACATTGCAAAGCATTTTTCCTTTTTCTAATAAATTATATTAGAGTTCCTTTTATTCTTCCTTTTTATTTTTATTTTTTTACCTTGCAGAGTATTAGGAAGACAGCTCATCGTGCCAACTGATGAAGGGTTCCAACATTTCCAGGGCAGCGAGCCTCGTTCTGCACTCCACAAACCCTTCTTAGATGCCTGTGGACACAACCACAACAGCAGAGAGTAGGTTCCTATAGGTTATTTTTAAAAGTATTTTGAATTTCATTTTAGTTTTCCTTTTTTCATGTCTGTAGCCATGAGGCTTGGCTCCACTGATTTGGAAGCTTAGATTTCAGGGACTGGCAGGTACAGAGCATTTTTTTCCCCAGGATGTTTCTGATTCTAAATTGATGGTGATGATGATAATGGTGCAGAGTGTGTGTAACGAGGGAGTTAACTCTTGAAATTCTGTTTCAAAGACTCTGAAAGGTGGGTTAGATACAAAATCAAAACCTGACCTCTTGTCATGGATCCTAAGTTCCAATGCAATAGCAAAAGAAATAAAGCCCTATCATATTTTCTTTTGTTCATCAACAGATTTTGATAAATCCCTCTATGCCAGTCACACATATTTGGGACTATGCCATGACATCATCTTATTACAGCAGAGGGGATACAAACTCACATAGTAACTTAAACTTAAGAGACCCTTAGAATTTTTAATGATGCCTGTGTAAAAATGTTGCTTTTAAGGATATGATTTTAACAAGTGTAATAAACAATGATTTTTTTGTTTGGGATTCTGTACTTTATGGATTTTAAAGACTTGCCAAAATCACACAAGCTTTATATTCTTGATATTTTACAAACTCTCACAGAGGATCTGCTTTTCCCTATAGGTTGTGCATCTCTGGCTCTCAAATACTCCCAGAGGCATGCTCAGCCTCAGCCCGGCCAGGCTCTGATGGCACAGGGGTTGCAGACCTAACAGCATGTTCACCCCTGGAAGAAGAGGTTTATGGCGTGGATGGAAAGATTGAGGAATATTTTGCTTTTGACAGAAAAGAAGAGTAAATAGAATTTATTTGACATTAACTTGGTGTAATAGTATTAATTTACTTGACATTTATTTGGATTATATGCTCATTTATTGTTTTGTGTATTTTTTACTTATCCCCCAAATTTTCCATTCTTTTGAGAGTATTACACTCCCAAAAGATTTTAGATTCCTAGCAGGATATGTCTATGCTGCATCAGGGCTTCCTCTCCACCCCCCCTTTTTTTTTTTTTTTTTTTGAGAATATAGCACAGCTAGTAAACAAGAATTATGTTCAGCATGTTGGTGAAAGCGGACAGAGCTACTAGTGGCCTTCATTTCCTGAGGACTCCAGGCTGCCCAGAAGGGTAAAAGGGAAGGCCCAGACTCTGCACTAAATACAGAGACTTAAATTCGTTCTTAGATAAAAGCTACAAATATTGAATAATAAAAGTTGGCACATTAAAAAGTAACGTGCTGTTTAAAAAAGAATGTTATGTTTACATATGTAGAATGTACATGTGCATGCATACTAGGTAGAGATGAATAGGTTTATAACACTATTTTAACTTTAACCATTGGTACTTTTAGTAACCACAATGGGTTTTTTTCTTAGAGATGATGAATGTCTTGAGCAAAAGTCAGCTCACCGTCATAGGATGTGGCATAAACACGGACTCCCTCCCGTGTCTCCTCATGACTGTATCAAAGATGCAGTGGCCGCAGAAGTGTTTGATCACGTCTGGACAAATGTGGTAGAAATATTGGAAGAACTGATTAGAAAAAATTGGGAAGTGACTCTCACAGGTACTTATATGTAGTAGTTGGCTCTAATGAAAAGAAAAAAAGACCCTTGCTGCTCAGCCATGTGCCCTCACCCAGCTTGGCCACACCTAGGATATGATTCGGTGAGAAGGCAAGCAGGTTTTCTCCCCTTAGTCATGAATGATCTTTAATCCCTTCAAAAAGGATGTTATTATTTTTTAAGAATATATATGCACTTTGGAACAATAACAGAAATACACAAGAAAGAAGCTTAAAGTTACTTTAAAAAAATCTCTGATAATAGGAGAACTTCTCTAATAATGGGAAATTGCTTTTTAATTGTTTATGACATTATTTGTAAAGCAAAATAGAAACATAGATAATTTAATAATCATTTCATTTAGCCTTACAAAAGGTTCTCTAAACTACTTGAAATTTAGATCATAGAAATGTCAGCGGTGGACGTTAATGGCTAATGTTATAGAATCAGTTTATTTTATAAATAAATGATTTTATTTATTTATTTATAAATAAAATAAACTGATTATTTATAAAATGTTCTCTAAACTACTTGAAGAAACAGATGATAGAAATGTCAGTGGTGGACGTTAATGGCTAATGTTATAGCATCAGTTTGTACAAAAGGGTACTACTCATGTTAATTTAAATATATCCTTTTTTCCACCAAAGGGATTAGTTGGGATATTATAAAATACCAAGAATTTTTCTTGCCCCAGTGTATAGTCCCTGCTTTTCTACCTACTACTGGAATGATAAGCCTGTGTGTGTGTGGAAAATGTCACGTCAGTCAATTGCTCTGTGGGGTCTCTGCTCTACAGCAGGATTCAGTGGCCATAGCAGATTCATGGTAACTAAAAAACAGAGGTACTCTCCGAACAGTGAATTTTAAGTACATATATTTAATAATATGTTTCCTAATCTTGATTTGGTATTGTTGACACAGAAGGAAAGAAACAGAAAGAAAAACTGAAAGTAGCTGAGAATAAATCTCCACTTCTACATATTTCTCGTATTAACACTGATGCACCAAGTGTTCCCCCATCCAGAAGCTCTGAAGCTCGCAGCCTTTCCCTGGCTTCTCATCTCAATCCACCTCAGGTAGGTGTTTTTCTACTAGTCTTCAATATTTTTTTTATCTCTGGCCTGGATTTGTCAGAGTGCCATCTAGTGTTTGGTTTTGTTTGTCAATTAGACTAAAATTTAAAAATAATCTTTTCAAGGAGTATAATAGCATAACCATATTCTTTTTTTTAAAAAAAGATTTTATTTATTTATTCATGAGACACACAGAGAGAAAGAGAGGCAGAGACACAGGCAGAGGAAGAAGCAGGCTCCATGCAGGGAGCCTGACATGGGACTCAATCCCGGGTCTCCAGGATCACACCCTGGGCTGAAGGTGGCGCTAAATCGCTGAGCCACCCGGGCTGCCCACCATATTCTTTAATAGAGTAGGGACACTCAGATTTGAAACTGTCCACCCGCTTTGAGCTGTAGAATTTTTTCCATATTTTTAAAGAGAAAAAAATGCTTTTCCTCAACATTTCTAACCAACTTGAAAGTTACAGAGGTTTTCCTGTCTTCCCACCAAAATAATAATAAAAAAAAGTCAATGAGAATATGTTGGGTTCATTCAACATTTATTGAGTTTGCATGAAGTGTACTGTAGTAGATGTTTTGAGGAGACCTGTAGATGAGCAAAGCATGGTCCTCGATCCAGTAAAAGGAAAAGCATAGTATAAATCACATGCAATACATTGTGTGAGTCATGTGCAAAACGAGGCCTCAGGAGAATAAAGGAGAGAATGATTCATCCTGACTGGAGCTCAAGTCTTGATCTTTTAGGTTGGAGGTGAAATTGAGCCAAATCACAAAGAAGTGAATGGTTTTGCATGGGTAGGAAGTCTGTGTGGGTCATTTCAGGCCAAGCAGAGGCATGTTTGGAGAATAGTGTGTGGGTGGGATGGGATCAGAGGTGAGGATGCTGGGACCAGCAGGGGAATTATACCAAGAACAGGGCATTGAGAGTCCTGGACCATTGTGGGGATTATGTTGGACAAGTCATTTAACTTTTCAAAAGTTGAGTTTCCTTTATCTAGGGAATGATGTCCAAGTATTGTTGTGAGGATGAAATCACATAAATAGGTGAGAGCTCCTAACGCAGAACCTGGCACATGTTAGGTACTCAGTACATTTTTCTCAGATTGCTTCCTTAGTTAAAGGTCAGGTGGAGGGTGAGGCCAGAAAGGCTGATCTTGTTCATGGGAGACCTCAGTAGTGCTAGGGAGCTTGGACTTTATGTTTGCACAGCTCGTCTTGTGTGGGGGAGCAGAGAAAAGGGGTAAGACAAGATTCTTGGTCTTGAGGTACAGGCAACTTAGCTGGAGCGAGTCAAGCCATGCCAAACGATACTATACACGTGCACACAGGTGCACACACACAACATGAGGCAGTCAGTGGTAGTAGAGCAAATGAGAGTTTGAGCTGTGGGACTACAAGTATGGGGTCGGATGTGACAATTTATTAGTTCTGTGATCTTGAATCAGTCCCTCAAAGACTTCGTCTCATTATCTGTGGGATCTGTGAGTCAGGAAGCTCTGCAAAGTAGAGGAGCTAAGACATTTAGTGCAATGTGTAGCATAGAGTAGACACCCAATAAGTGTTAGCTTTCATTATAACCAGATGCAAACTGTAGGCTATATTGTATCATACCATATCCTAGCCTGGCTATATTGTAATCTGATGCCCTTTAGCTCATAAGTGCCTTGCAGTTTGGGGGGGGGGGCGGAAAGTAGCATACCTCCATAAAGTAGAGTGACACATAAACTAAATCTGAAATGATAGGTAAGATTTAGAAAGGCTGAAAGAAAAAGGGAAGATGTTCAAGGCAGAGGCAAAAATATGCATCTAGCATAGGAGCAAATAAACAGATGCTCTTTGAGAGATTAGAACACAGAATAGTGTGTAGGGTCCAGGGGCAGAAGTACAAAATAGGAATGTCTAATAGTATTGTTTTACTCTGTACATAAGGGCTTTACAGTAAGCCTTCTTTGCTTTTGCCAATCAAAATAAACTTTTGGGGGCAGCCCAGGTGGCTCAGTGGTTTAGCGCCGCCTTCATCCCAGGGCCTGATCCTGGAGACCGGGGATCGAGTCCCACGTCGGGCTCCCTGCATGGGGCCTGCTTCTCCCTCTGCCTGTGTCTCTGCCTCTCTCTCTCAATCTCTCTGTGTTTCTTATGAATAAATAAATAAAATCTTTAAAAAAAATAAAATAAACTTTCGGAACTGCTACCCTTTATTGTATTTTTTGTTTTTTTAAAACTGCTCTGGCAGGTTCAATTGTGTTTCCCACTTTGCAGATTCAAATATGTGGTATGAATCACATAAAAATGGACAGCTGATGGCAGCATGGAAAAAGAATTCTTAAGTATTAGGCAGTATAAGTAAACTTGAGAAATATGGAAATTTTTAAGTTTAAAGGGGTTTTTACAAGTGTTTTCTTTTTGTAGATTTTAATGGGTTTTGGAAATATTTTTTATAGCTAATTTGTTTTCATTTGAGTCAATGTTAAAATGAATGAAAGCAAGGTTGAAAGTAAAGATGAGATATTATTAGAGCCTGTTTTGAAATAGTCAAAGCGGGTCTAGCAGTAATTACAACAGGTCTTAATTTATTCCTCTAACACTTTTAAAAAATATTCAACCTGGGGAAAATGTGATTGTAGTTGCCACATCTATTCTCCAACTAGAATACGATGCTAGCTTCAGAAACAGGATTTTAAATATTGAATCTAAATATTGTTTCCCATCCTAGTTGGTCATATCATGGGACCAGATAGGGAATTCATGATTATTTACCCTCACTTCATGCTTCCACCAGTGCTATCTAATTTAATTCTCATACAAAGTATCTATCGTTATCCTCACTTTAGGTAATTAAAACTCCAGGAACAAAGTAATCTTTCCAGGACCACTTACCAGGAAACAGAACTGGGATTCTAATGTAAACCTTCAAAATCTGAGATCTGGTTGGGCTTTTACCCAGGCTATTGTGCTGCTCCCAGGGCTGCTAACTGGGGCCAGCTGTGAAGGATAGGGTAGGAGAAGAGGTCTAAGCAACAGGTCTAGGAGGTCTAAGCAGTTAGGAGCTGGGGCATGTCCCTTCCTTTGCTTCTGCAGATTCCCTGTCTGCCTTCTTCATCCTGGTATTATCTGGAGGCTGGTGCATGGTGGCTGTATGAGGGCTCCCTTGCCCTGAAGCTCTTGGAGCTCAGAGCAAAGGATGAGAATGACAGGACATTGTTTACTCCTAGCCTCTCTGCCAGGTGACAGTGATCAGTGGCATTTCTCCGAGCAGCTACCCTGTCCAGATTCCAGAAACCTCTTCCTCACTTCTCGCCATTGCAGTCATGCATGTGGTACTGTGTCCCTACTGCTACATGGTTATATTGCCTGGGGGGAATTAAGCCATTTCCTGTTAATTTCTTTTCCCACATCTTTATAAAAGATCCCTTTTGAATTTTTTCGCCAAAGTAGCCAGTTGGAGTGTACCATTTATCGCCCGCTGATTCTTGACAGGCACCAAGTAATCTCAATAGCACTGGATGCCTCTTAATTTCTATTGTTTCTACTTTTCACAGGTTCATCGCTTCTCCAACAATTTTTATAGTGATTTGAGTGGTGTGATGACAATTCAGGCAAAACCACTGCAGCAGAGACCTACTTATTTTGCAGATAGAACACAGTATGTATAAGAAATAATTACCCCCCCAAAAAAAAGAAATAATTACCCCACCTCTTCTCTATGCTGGATACACTCAAGCACTGAAGACTGAAGAGGATGTGGGATAATGAGCATCCCGCTGAACCCCTTGCGATAGGTACGCCTGAACCCATTCGGGGAAGGAGACAGCCACGCGTGAGAATGAAAACACACTTATAATATCAACCACAAAATGGTCATTGTTAGGGTAGATAGATAAGGGGAAGACACCTGTGAAATTTTAATCTTGTGGGCTATTCGGTAGGCTTACATCAGTGAGAACCTTAGATCTTTTCTTTGTTTCCCCGTGGTTGATTCTTCAGTGAAGTTGAAATTGATTTGGAAATTATAGTCTTTCATTCAACCAATACTTAGGAGTATCTTATTGAGCCAGGCACTGTTCTAGATGATGCCTAGTAGTGGACACATATATGTGCCTTGTTCTCCTAATGCTTACATCTGAGTAATCAACTTGACCTCCACCCCCCAGGAATGAGCAAGAGGACAGATCACTGGGTACAGGGGCTGGTGCTATCTCTTTGGCACGACACCGCCTGGGACGAATCTCAGATGCTCGTGTACTACACACTTCTGGAAAGAAAACACCTGCACACACGAGGCTGCCTTCTCTTACTTCAGACTCACAGAGAATGAAAACCCCCAATGTGTACAGTGATGAGGTTCTTCGGGGAACAAAACTGTAAGTCCTGTCTCTCTCCCGGTAAACCAAATGTCACAGAGGACAGAGACGCTTGCCAGTTAGGACTTACGGATTCTTATTTGTCAAATTTTATGTGGCTACTTCTCAGGTATTTCATGAATTTGAATTTTTTAAAGATTTTATTTATTAAAGAGAGAGAAAGCATGAGCAGAGAAGAGGGGCAAAGGGAGAGGGAGATGCAGACTCCCCTTTGAGCAGGGAACCTGATGTGGAACTTGATTCCAGGACCCTGGGATTATGACCTGAGCCAAAGGCAGATGCTTAACCGACTGAGCCACTGGGCGCTCCATGCATTGGAATATTTAACATGAATTTTGTTCCAGTAGTATAGTTGGTTATATCCTGGAATAAAAAAATCAGGCAATGTACCTGTAGCAGTGCAGCAAAATGAAGCTATAATGGTGAGGCCATCTTGGGTGGGTATTCAGTGGCCTAATCTGTAAAACTAATAGTTAACTAATGCTTTCAAATTACATACACAATTCTTTCTTATTATGAGGTCCAAAAAATTAGTGTGCATACAATCCTATACAAATAAAAGGGACATACATAACTTTCAGGTTTTTGTTTGTCTCAAATTTTGATTTAAATTCTAGTTCGTTTACATATAGTGTGATACTAGTTTCAGCAGTAGTCCAACTATTAGTTTTTATTTAACTCCGAGGCTGCGTTTCACTCCATGTGGGGAGTTTCACAAAAGCTTTTGACCTTCAGGATCAACTTCAAATCATTGCTGTGTTAGATTCGGAATCTGTCCAGTCTTTTGTTGCAGAATTATGAAGGAGCAATCCAGCTTTCTCACTCAAGTGTCAGGCTATCCTTCCATTAATAACAGCCAGTGTTTATTGACTGCATTCTGTTACCAGCACCAGCTAAAGGAGTCGCATTTATTATCATATTTATTACCTGCCACAGATCTTTCGAGTTGGTACTCACAGTATCCCAGATCCAAGGTGAGGAGACAGAGGCTGAAAGAAGTTGCATAACTTGGCCAAAGATGATCTCCCGAGGGAGAGGCAGAGCTGGGACTCCCCACAGTACTGTTCAGCTTCAGAGACCAGCCCTGGACTACAGGGGCCCCGGGCGTCCTGCAGCCAGGAAGCCAGATATTAAGGGGCTGCCCTGGGCTCCCCACTGCAGGGATGGGAGGCATGAGCTAGCCACCAGAGCTAACCAGTAACTGGATTTTTTGGGATGCATTACATAGTGCCATGGCACCTTTGGTTTTTGATGCGTCTCTGTTTCTTTCACCATCTGGAACTGATATTTCCGATGTTATTTGGGTTATTTGGGTCACCCGGGGTTATCTGCTCTGGGAGTTCTTTCAAGAGTGCTCCCTCTCCTCCATCCTTCGTGGCCATCTGGGACCCCTTCGCCCCCTGCCAGGGTCACTAGCCCATTGAGGCCCTCTCCTCCTCTTCCCCCCAGCCTGCCTGGGCTCCACTGTCAGGCTTTCCTCCCAAGCCTTTTCTATTTTCTCTTGAAATAAGCCAGATGCCTCCAACTGGACATTCCCTTCATGTTCTGGCCCCCTCTATCTGCAGGCCCGTGTTTTTCAACTTTTTTGTTTGTTTGTATTATTCCTGCCATTCTAAAATAGGGTTTTTTTTAAAGATTTATTCATTTATTCATGATAGAGAGAGGAAGAGAGAGAGAGAGAGAGAGAGAGAGAGAGAGAGAGATTGAGAGAGAGAAGCAGGCTCCATGCCGGGAGCCTGACACGGGACTCGATCCCGGGACTCCAGGATAGCGCCCTGGGCCGAAGGCAGGTGCCAAACCTCTGAGCCACCCAGGATCCCTATTCCTGCCATTTTAGACTACCTTTTGTAATTCCTCCCCTACCCATGGAATTTTAATGCCACAAATCTACTGTATAGTCTATGTATTGTTCTTTATATCTGTGTTTTATGCATAAAAAGAGTAAGGTTTTTTTTTCTGGGGGGGGGGGGGATGTCCCACCAACAACCAGTGTTTGCCTGCTGGGAGCAATGTCACCATCTTTGATTCCGCATACCTATATCTTCCTGCTACTTCTCATCACCCACCTTGACTGGGGGCAGTCGTGTTGTCTCTCTGACCCACAAATACACCAGCTGTGAATGTTCTTACTTCCAGATTTTGTTTGTGCTCTTTCACTTTTATTAAAATAACATCTTTTTAACTATAAAAGTATGACAAGTTCTCTGTGGATACAAAAAATATGAGTAGATATCAAAGATCACCCGTATGCCCAACACATACAAATATAAAAATGATAACTTGGTCAGTTTACTACCAATTTTGTCCATGGTTATGTTTCTTCTTTTCTCTCCTTTCCCTTTTCTTTTTTTCCTAATAATATATTATCGTACTATTGTGGCACTTTTCATATGATTTTTTGACTTAATGTTATTCATATTTTCCATGTTTTTAAATATTTTTGAAAGCATGATTTTAACAACTAGAAAAAGTAACATGTGGGTATGTGACAATTTATTAAGTATTTCCCATTACTGAAACTTTTCATTCCTTCTATATTTTCACTATTATAAGGTACAGTAAACATCGTTTTATACAAATCTTTTTTTAATTTAAATTCCAGTTTATTAATATACAATGCAATATTAGTTTCAGGTGTACAGTGACATTTTATGTAAATCTTAATAAGGATGTCTAAATTGTGTCCTGGTGGTGTCATTCTAGAAGTAAAGCAGCCAAGTCAAAGGTTATGGATGTTTTTAAGACTCTTGGAATACTTTTCCAAAGCTCTTCCCAGAATGGTTTGGGACTACTACAATTTGTAGTTCCATTGGCAGGATGTGAGACTTTTTCCTTGCAGCCTCTTAACTATGGGTAGTATATGTATTTTAAAACTTGATAGGTCAAAAGGGTCATATTTTAATTTTCATAACTATTACCAACAAATAAATGAATTAGAGTCTTATTGTAAAATATCCATCTTTGTCCTTGTGCATGAACTGGACAATTTTCCAGTGTCAGTATCTGGTAGGGAATGTCTACCATCATTACTCTTCTTTTATTAACATTTCCTCACCTTTCCTGACAAACCTTATGATCTGGTTGTCAAATTCAAAACCAAAAAGTATCACATTGAACCTGCTCACATTAAATCTATTAAAAACCTAGGGAAAACTGACATTGTCACAATATTCCATCTTCCCATCAAAGGACTTGTTTGCCTCTCCTTTTAATGACCTTATATAAGTTTTATAGTTCTCTTCATCTGGGTCCTGCACATTTGTAATTAATGTTATACTTCATGGATCACACCACTCCCTAAATTTCTACAGTACAAATATTTAGAATCATTTACTGTGACCTTTTATTACATACAGTAATTATATTGTTCTCTAATTACTTCATGGGTTTTCATCTTGTTTTCAGGAACTTGTAAGCTTGTCAAGGGGGGAGACACTAGATCCTCAGTTACTTGCACATTCTGCCCATGGTTGGCCCAGCTGAGCACTCAGTATATACAGGTTGACAGTCCCTGCTGAACAAGGAGAAGGTGACTGGAGCCGGTGCTCATTCCCCTCCCTACATTTATCTCGGGGACA
This sequence comes from Canis lupus baileyi, assembly GCF_048164855.1. Classification (NCBI taxonomy): domain Eukaryota; kingdom Metazoa; phylum Chordata; class Mammalia; order Carnivora; family Canidae; genus Canis; species Canis lupus. The sequence continues at coordinate 16,760,665 of NC_132852.1, forward strand.
TTCCACTCATGCACCATGAGCATTTCTTTTGGAAGGCAATTGTGATTAGTAGCTCAGATTAAGAGCTTCGGGTGAGGTCCATCCCCTTCTGTCTGCACCTGGGTACCCAGTCACATGTTGTTGTGTTTACAGGCAAACTGGCGGGGACCGTGTGTCCTCCTCATCAGCTCAGGCCTCGCGGAGCAGATTACCCCCAATAGGCTCAGAGACCTGTGAGCAGAATATGGCAGTTCCTGGATCTCGACCTGTTTCTGTAAGACAGATTTCCTTCTACTTAAGTGCACTATTCAGATTTTCTATTGGAAAACAAACAAAACAGAATATAAGTTTGGCACTTCCCTGTGAACACAGTAATAACAAAATGTCTCTCCATAATCTGCTTCCTGACAGTGACAAGTGACAGGAGGTAGGAAAGTTAACTCATTGTGTTGTGAAATACAAACATGATTTGAATTAAGTCAGAAAGTCCAGGTGTCAAGGAAAATCTGATAGGTTGGTATAGAGAAGAAAATACCATGCCTGTCAGGTCAGGAGACAGGAAGATCTGTGTTTGAACCCTGACTGCAAACTCTGTATGACTTGGTAGACAGTAATCTCTCTGAGCCTTAATTTTCTCACTTGTTAAAGGGTCACACTGATTCCTTCATCAAAGAATTGTTATAAGGATGAAATGAAATTACAGATGGTAAATTATGCCTGCATAAATAGGACCTCAGGAAAACACCTCTGCCATTTTATCAGGCCTCATTCTCACGGTTAACCTGCACCACATCTGGGCAGCGTGGAGGGGAGCATCTTCTCCACCCACGTTCAACTCAGCCACACCATGGCAAATGGTCTGGGAAGGTCTGAGGCTGCTAGTGTGCGTACCCACACGTCCCCCTAGACTTACAATGACCCCTCACTTACCTCCCATATGGGTAACATTTCCCTATTTCGGAGAACACAGAAGGACCCTGGGTTTGGGAGCATAAACGCCTCGAGAGAAAACCTGACAAAAACATTTTCTCTTGCATTCTTTTGCCTTCTTCAGTACAGCAATAGAACCCATGCCCAGAGAGGCAGGAGTTGCAAAGCATTGATGTGTAACCTTAGCATGTTGTGGCTTAAAGTCATGAAAGAAGGCAAACATCACATGAAAAATATTCCGATGCTTCACAAATGCAAAATTCTATTGCGATTATAATTTAATATTAAGAATTTTATGTGGTTAAGGTTTTCAATCCATGTTTATTTATTCGGATGCTACCATTTTACCAGGTTAAATAATAAAGTTACATAATTAGAATATATTTTGATATTTATGCTTGATAGGCCTTGTACTTCACAGTATCTAAATAGAAGTTTCAAATAAGCAAGTGAATGATTGAGCATGTAGAGATCTTCTTTTGTATTTTTTAAGGATTGCATTTACCTTAAACCAGAACATGTTATCTTTTATTTAGTACAGAGGGAGGCATCCACAGAACCGTGTGTTAAGTGCGATACCTGACAGTTTAGAACGATCACCTCTTCGTGAAAGATCTCTGACCATAGAACAGTTTTCAAGACCCAGCACAACCCATGCATTTCGGGTAGGTTGTCTGTTAATCATAAATGTGATTTTTAGAAATATGTGAAACAATAAAACTCAATTCTCATTTTATTTTTCTTCTAATAGCTAGATACTCCTCGAAAAGGTTCATTGACATTGATGGAATTTGCTGGCCACTCGTGGACAAGTCAAAGTTTCTTGACAGGTCAGTTTTTCCCACATATAAGTAAAATAATATAATATGTGAAGCTTCAAGTTATGGAAAGAGAAATTGAGGATTATCTACCTTAATAGGACTATTCTGACCATATAGGAGGAAATAGCCCAAGTGTTTATCATCAATGGCCAGACACGAAGTCTCTACAAAGAGCAAAGCTGCAAAAATAAGCACTTACCTGCTGTTAGTCATAAAGGGTAAAATGCCCAAATGCTCTTCATTTAATTGGGGCCTCACAGAAAAAGAAAAATTCTGTCTTAGGAGGCTTGTGAGAAATCAGTATCTCTCTCTGTGCAATGCAGTTTTCATGTTTTCCACGAAACCTTAATCTTAGTTCTTTTTGAAGATCTAATTATAAAAATGCTTCATGAAATTAATACAAATATTCTAAGTATTTTATAATGGAGAGTTTTACAGATAAATACTTGTTTTCAGCCTAGTAGCTATTTTTTTTTTTTTTTTTTTTTTATTTATGATAGGCACACAGTGAGAGAGAGAGAGGCAGAGACACAGGCAGAGGGAGAAGCAGGCTCCATGCACCGGAAGCCCGACGTGGGATTCGATCCCGGGTCTCCAGGATCGCGCCCTGGGCCAAAGGCAGGCGCCAAACCGCTGCGCCACCCAGGGATCCCAGCCTAGTAGCTATTTTTAGGGTAAAGTTTCTACTTGAATTTAGGCTAACGATGTTTTAGTTTTCAAAACTGTTACCAGCATTTTTGTTTAAGGAGGCAACATAGCATTGTCATGAGTCATGCCACTCTGAAACCAAATGCCTGCTTACCATCGTACTCGCTGAGCTATCTTAGAGCCTCCACCTTTCTGGGCCTCAGTTTCTTCTTTTATAATAGGCTGGGTGGATGGATAGAACAATCATTGGAAAAATGTAGGCAAAGGACCTAACTAGATTCCAGGAATATATTGTTTGTTTAAAAATTATGAATACTTTGTATTACAGATAATCTGAAATGTAAAGGATAATTTGCTATCTTAAGGCAAATGCTATAATTTAAAAATAAATCTGGTAAATTGGAAACAGTGGGACAGCGCAGCAATTTTATCATTGTTTACATCAGCCCTTTTATAATTCTGTACCACAGTGATATCCAAGATTCTTTAGCCCTTTATAATTTTTCTCCTATGCAAATAGCCCTAAGCCACTATGCCTTTCTGCTACTTTTCTTTGTATATCCCCTAGCAACATTAGCTCTCACTGTGAGTGACAGTAGTTCTTTTGTTTTTTTGTTTTCTCTAAAAGCAGTCATGCTATGTTATCAGGTATTGCTCTGACTTGGAGATGGTCAGGAGCAAAGTAGGCATAAAGTGTGTTTATTAATAAATAGCAATGTACCAAGTGCTCCCTCTGTGCCAAGTTCTGTGCTGAGGGCTGGCATTCAAACACCAAGGAAGTTTTGGCCTGTGCCTCAAGGAACGCTCAGTGTAGTGGGGAAGATGGAAAGGACCAGGAGAGAGGTGAGCAGGACCACCAGCTGGATATGCAGATGGCTAAACGGATAGAGAGGCTTCCCAGAGGAGGCGTGAGCCATGCCAAGCAGGATGAGCATCATGTGGTACATGAGAGAGACTCATTCCAAGGGAGTCATGTCCAGGAGACAGTGGTGCTGAAAGAGAGAGCTCATGGAATTGTGATGAATTTGGTTTTGGAGATGTTGACTGCAGCGAGCTAAGTGGAGCTGTCTAATAGTTTGTTGGTCACACAGGATTAGAGGTTCAGAGAGGGAACTGGGCTCTGAATTTGTTTTAAATCTCCACATTTAATTTTCCCCCAATACTAAGTCAGTATATTCTCTTATTGATAACTTCGCGCCTATTATTATTGATGGTCAGAAGCCTTTTTTATTTCTAAGGAGTAAATGAGGGTACGTAAGAGAGATATGCCTGTATTTCTAAGCATTTATTTTCTTTTTCTCTGATAAGCAGGCATGTAATCTGTTTCTCGACCTTTGCTTCCAGGTCAGAAAGCATTAGGAGCTATTAATTTATTAACAGTTGTTCTGTGACAGAAAAAAAAAAGGAAATGCTGTGGGGGCATCCCCAATAGTGGGAAGAAGGATCTCTTCAGGCAGCTGACTGCTCCTATGAAGTAGTAGGGTCGTCAGAGCTCACTACCCAACTTCCTGAGCCTTAGGGAATCCACCTTTGGGTAGAAGGTTCGAGCAAACCCATCAGCTCTGGGAGGACACAGGGTAGCACCCAGGCTTAGTGCAGGGGGCGCCCCCTTCCTTCCTCTCAGGACCCCAAATGGCAGTTTTTGCATATTTCCTGGTTTACATAAAATAACATGAACATATTTTTTTTTAATCATGTGCATAGAAAGTAAAAAATAATCCTTTGAAAGCTGGAATTATTAGTGTTTTAATGAGAATTACTTTTTGGTTGGTGTTTCAGGTTCACAACATCCGCCTAAATCTTTTCAGAGGACAACTCTGACTACAAGAAAGAGATTCCAGGTGGCATCTTGATGGAACTTGGGCTTAAACTTCAAAGCCTCACCATGCCATTATCACTTGAAAAGTGGAAGAACAAGTATTATACTGTGTATCTGTCTGATAGTGAGATGTGAACCTGAGTGAAATGCAAACAAATAAACCACTTAATTTTGAACACTCGCATTGTAAAGAGACTACAAGTCAAATTCACCAACCTTCTTTACGGGAAGCATTCCAATAAAGGTTCTTTAGGCTTTGCTCGAAAGAATCTAACATGTTTGTAATCCATCATTTTATCAATTATACACAGACACATAATTAGTATATGTATCCACATACTACTTAACATATGAGAGGATATTATCTAGGAATAAGCCATTTTGTAATGTTGTGTCTTGACATGTGTTTGGAGTCTCAGTCTGTCACTGAGCTGTCCAAATCCTGATCATTAATACATATCACTCTCTTCTCTAGAAAATAGCAAACCCATTTTGGTACAGTGTGTCGGTTTACCTAAGATTCAGATTGTTCTAGTCAATTAATTTGGGCTACTTTTGAATCAACTGGATTTGAGCATGAAAACTAGTAAACAAAAATGGCTTGAGGAATTGCCATTCCTCAAAGAGGCTCACAAACCCAATTGATTCAAAAGTAGCCCAAATTTATTGATTTTTAAATCTGAACATAAACATAATATATCATTTATGGTTTCCTCCTTGTTGTTTACAGGTGAAGGTGTTCATCCACTGAAGGAAGGCTTTCAGCATCCTCTTCCCTTATTTGATCACAGGCTGACTTTTGCTCAGATGTCACCTCTGCCAGAAAGCCTTCCTGACCCTTCTAAGGCAGCGGTTCTCTCCTCTCTGTCCTCTTGCCCTGCTTTCTTTCCTTCAGAGAATATGTCCCTGTCTGATAGTCATATAGAAAATGAAATAGGGAATGCCAAGGAGACATGGTCGATTGGAAGTCAAGCTCTAGGGTCATTTTCTTTTGCTTCCCCACCCCATGTTTTTTTCTTTATAGTGACTTATATTCTTAGGTTCACTTTTAGATTCTCAGATCTCAAATCACCATTTTTCCCCCATCACTTAAATTTATCAATCTATATTTTATTAACCCAAAATGAAATTTCATCTATCTATCATCATGGACATATATTTTCAGACATATTTCCACTGTAAGAAAAGAAGATTTTGGCCTATCTATAGATATCTGAAATTAAAAAGTATGTTGGGACTAGAATTAGTATTGTCCTTGATCACGGAATGATGGAACATATGTGATGCTAGAGCCCCATCTCCTCTGATCATTGCTCCCTTCCATTCCTGATTCATTTCTTATAGTAACAGAGCATGTTAGGGAGTAGATGGATGATGGCCACAGCTCTGCAACTCTAGGTAGCATTTTTAATGCTTAGTTACCCACACAAAGCAGACTGAAACATTTGGAGAATTTTCTAAACCCCCCCCCCCCAACATCAGCTATAGAAACTTTCAAGAGAAAATATTAGTGTTAATTTAGCAGCTACCATCTAGGAAGAATTCCTGGACATGGGAGCAGTCTGGATTCCCGGTTCCTAAGGGCTTCTAGTTTGGGCTTTCTGGTCCCTAATTACGGCCAACTGTACTCATTTTATCCACCCTGCTCTTAACAGAACTGCTCAGGCTAATTTCTACCAGCTTCCAGGAACCATACACCTCCTTTCCTAATCAGCATTAGAAGGAAAGAAATGACTAGAAAGAAAATGACTGCTATGCATTCTAAACTAATATTAAGGATGAGTATTGAAGATAAATTAGTTTCTCCTGGAGAACCACTGAATATATTTTGTGGTAGCTTTACTTTGTGTGGCTTCTGAGTTTTGTAAATAAGAATCTATTCCTTTGTATATAAATTTTAGAATCTATTCTTTATACATGTATTGATAAAAAATGCTTTCAAAAAATAGAACCAAGTCCAGCAATCCTAATTTGCATCTTCTAAACATTTTCAGTTGGAGGATAAAGTACAATTTTAGAGATAACAGACTTGGCTCTGCCACTGAATTTAAAAAAGATCTGCTCAGAGCATATGTTTTTACACCTGTATTAAAGATAATTTATTTCATGTTAAATGAGATTTAGAGGTTAGTAAATAATGCTTATATCAAGGATGGTGCTTTTTGAACTGATTAGGGAAAAATTGGGGCAGTGCTTCAATCATAATCCACCTTGATAAATGAGTCATAGAATTTCTTTGTTAAAAACTGAAAAAGGCAAATTGAATAACTCCTAAGGTCTATTTTTAAATGAAGGTTAATGACTACATTAACTGAAATATCTGTCAATTCATCCAAAACCAAGGAAAGAATGAAGGAATTTTAGAATAACGTAAACACATGTAAAATACCAGAAAACTGCTAAATTTTATATATTAAATATCAACGGAATATCCATACTGATGTTATTCTGAACTAGAATGGAATTTCTATGCCAATTAAGAGGTACAGTTTTATGTCATAAAACAGGTGGGTATTATACTTTTAATGCCCCTGCTTTCTTATGACTACAGATCATTACTCAGGATTTTAGCTCTTTAATTTTTAACAAAAGTATTGAAAGAATTTTCAAAACTTCATTTTACTCATAAGGCTTCTTTTGATTTCCAATTTTTATATGATTTATGTACCTCTCCAGTTTCTAATACACAGATTATTCACTCATTTATTTTTAGCTGCATAGCAAACCTTTCCCAGGGAATTAAAAATACATAACCATACATGTTTGTGAGGGTTTATGCCAATTTAAGTTTTTTCTCCAGAAGATGACATTCCTGTGTGATAATCATGGATTTATTATTTCATCAAATATTCAGCAAGTACCTTTTTTGTGTAAGATTCTGTTCTGAGCATTGGACTGAACAAGACAAAGTCCAAAGTCTTTGCCCTAATAGAACTTAGATTCCAGCAGAGGAAACCCATTATAAACAAATCAGTACAAACATAATGCAAGGTCAGATAGCAATAGTGCTATGAAGAAACATGAAATGGCAAGGTAACATTGGCAAGAGCTGCAACTTTAGATAAAATAGGGAAAACTTTATTGAGAGGCAATATTTTAGCAAAGACTTGAAGATGAGAAGAGAAGCACATATATATGAAAAATTATGCTAGACAGAGGAAAAAACACAAAGGCCTGCAACAGGACCATACCTGGAGGTTTGAGGAATAGCAAAGAGGCTAGTGGGATGTGGTGTGGATTTAGCAGGGGTGTGTGTGGTAGGAGATGAGACTGGTGAAGTAATTGGAGCTGAAGGGATAAGATCCTTTCTGACTTTGGGAATGGTAAATTAACTGAACTGGGAAGCCACTGGAGAGTTTTCAGGACAGAGTGATGTAATCTGACCCCAGGTGATTTCGGATGAGATGATAGTGGTACAGCTAGTGAGGAGTCAAGGGACTTTGGAGATATTTTGAAACTTGAGCCAATAGGATTTGCTGCTGCATTGGATGTATAGTGTGATGAAAACGAGTCAAGATTGACTCCTAGGCTTTGGTTTAACACTAGGGAACATCCTGGGATATGTCACGTTTGAGATGCCTATTAGATGCCTAAGTGGGAACACGGAGGCATTTGAGGACCTACACCCAGTTTGTAAAGAAATGCAGACTAGAGGGATACATTTGGCAACTGTCAACATATAGACGGTATTTAAGTGCTGAAGTGGATGAGATTACCAAGTGACTGAGTGTTGAGATTCAGGGAAAACAAGTGTGCTGGGTCCTGGGCCTCTTAATATCTAGAGGAATGGGATGTGAAGAGAAACCAGCAGAGCTAGAAGGAATGACTGGTGAGGGAGAATAAAAATCAAAGAACGGGGAATGCTCAAAGTCAAGTGGAAAGAAAACGTTTTCCGAGAAGGTGACAAGGACTCCAATATGTTGGATGCTGTTCGTAAGGGCCAAGAAATGATTTGAAGATTTAGCCACAGGGATGATATTGGTAAAATTGACAAGATCTGTGTTAGTGGAATGGACAAGGCCTGATTGCAGAGGGTTCAGGAGAGAATATGAGGAGAGGAATCAAAGCCAACAGGCACGGCCAGTCTTTTGAGGGATTTTTCTGTAAGGAGCAGAGGAACGGAACGAGAGGGAGATGTGGACTCAATCCCTTAGAAAATAAAAATCATGAGATACCCTTAAAGGTATTAAATAATTTTCTTAAGTTCTTAACATGATTAAACAATGTAGAAGTGAGTAAAAAACAGTGCAAGCTCTTCTCCATTCCCACTCCGTAGAATTCTTTCCAGACATCAGTTTGGAGATAGACTTTTTCTCCCAAAGATGACATGACATTATACATTCAGTTCTGCAACTTGTTTTATTATTTGTTTTCTACTTAGTATTTCATAAGACTCTTTCCATATTGCTACTTACAGATGACAAAAAAAAAAAAAATCCGTTGGAGAAAAGCACTAGGCAATGTTTCTCTCTACTTCAAAGAGGCGCCGTAAATGGCTGTGTGAAATCTATACAATAGCTACGGTGAAAACTAATCTAATTAAGCAGAGTAGGAATCCAGAGCATTTCTCAATTTACCATCTTCCTTGCTGCTTTTGCTATAGTTCAGGGACCTGCTACCAGGCTCTTTGTAAATTGGTAAAGGGACCCTTCCTCTAAAATGGAGTGGGAGGCCAGCAGGGGGAGCACTCCCCCCTACTCCCCTTCCTCAATCTCAGACCCAACGGAAAGATACAATCCTTGCAAGGGATACCTCTTCACTATCCCGGCAGGGAGGACGAAAGGTTTTTCTCCTCCCCTGGCAACAGCACAGCCAATGAGAGCCTCTCACAACTCAGCCAATGAGAAGCCACTACACTTGGAACTCCCAGTTTAGCGAATGGACTTTTTGTTTCCAACAGCATCACCAATTCCCTCTTTCCTGGATAAGGGAGCCCTTTTTTCTCCCTGGTACTCTGGGCTCCTCTATGACTTTGCTGTCTTTTGCCTCAAATTGCAATTCTCTACTACTCCCAAACATACCCATTTTGCTGATAAAAGAACTGACAGTTTTATTTTTAAGGTGGAGGCAGGATTGAGGGAGGTATCCTTGTCTGCGGAAAAGAAGGAAAGTGATAGGACCCACAGCCCTTGGACAGAATTCCAGCATCCTTGTCACTGCCCTTTCCTTCTGCAGGCTCAGTGATTTTCTTCGCTCCCTTTTGAGAGCAGGCCAGAACTACTGTCTCCTTACCAAGCCCTCCCTTCCCAGCGTCTCTTCCTTCAATCTCTTTCCAAGGCTTTGACCGCTCTCCCCCACCCCGCCCCCGCCACTTGTCCTTTTTTAGGTGCTGGCTCTTCACGGTCCCAAGGATGTTTTGGAAAATATTAGCATCGCAGCAATGCAGCTGTCCCTTGTCTCAGGCACCTGATGCCAACCGAAAATTGGTGCTCCCAAGGTTGTTGCCCTTAGAGCTCCCCTCGATCAAAGTAGAGAGTGCTCTGAGTGATGCAGAAGCCGGGGACAGCCCTGGGGGCAGGCGGCCAGTCCTAACAGTGGAACGCGGCCGGCTTGCGCAAGGAAGCAAGAGGTTAGAGGCCCCGGGGGGGGGGGGGGGGCGGGGGAAAGCTCTGAAGACTGTTTCGAATCCAGATGCCCCTTTATTTCACTTTTGAAGCATACCCTTGTCCCCAGCTGGCGTTCTCCCCTGACCAGCAGCAGAGACCTAAAACCCAAAGCTCAGCCCGCCCTTCACCCTCCTCCTCCTCCTCCCCACTTCACTTAAATGCCTTCATTTCCATTTAGCAACACTCTGCGGAACCCCGGAGCTGTTTTCCGGTCTTTCGGTTTCTGCTTGTCCAAACAAAGAGGCCGGTGTGCATTACGTAGGGTTTTGCAGGCACAACCCCCCCCCCGCCCCCCCCCCCCCCCCAGCCCCAGCGGTGCGCTCCTAGGAGCCCGGGAGGCTCCAGCCTGGTCCCGGGGGCGACCCCTGCAGCGAGAAGCCCCGGGCGGGGCAGGGGTGGGGGAGGAGGGGGAGGAGGAGGGGGAGGAGGAAAAGGTGGAGGAGGAGGGGGAGGAGGAGGAGAGGAGCCACCTCCCCCCCGCGGGGCGCGCGAGCATCCCTGCGGAGTCCCGGGACTCCTCCCAGGACCAGGGGCTGGAGCTGCGCCCCGCGCCGCCCGGCGGGCAGTGGCCGTGGCCGTGCGGAGCCGAGCGCTGCGCGATGCCCGCGCTGTGGCTGGTGCCCTTGGGGCAGAAGCTGCTGCTGTGGGGCGCGCTGGGCGCCGCCTCGCTGGCGGGCGCCACCCTAGTGGTGAGGCTCCTGCAGATGCTGGCGAGCTACGCGCAGAAATGGCAGCAGATGAGGGCCGTCCCCACGTTACCCGGCGCCTACCCGCTGGTGGGACACTCGCTGTTGATGAAGCCCGACGGGAGAGGTAGGGGATGCTGCCCGGCCGGGCGCACCTGCTCCGGGGTGGGGGTGCGGGTGGGGGTGGGGGTGGGGGCTCCCTGCCTGCGCGGCCCCCCTAGCGGGGAGCCCCAGGGTGCAGCAGCTCCTCGCGCCTCAGCCCGCTCCGCACCTCCTCCCCGCCGACCACCCTCTCGCCCCCCCCCCCCCCAGAGCATCTCTACTTGGGGTGCTAGCTTGTTGGGAGAAAGAATAGCGAGCTCCCCGTTTCACGCGAACTTTTTCTTTATGTATAGGCGAGGACGCAGGATTTCTTAAGTTCTGTGCTGCTTTTTCCTCCTTTCCCCACTTGGCAGCTACTCCTGTCTCCAAACACTGCCTGTCTTGTCTCTTGGCTCTGAGAGCCTTGAGGGCAGAAACTTCTTTGGAACAGGACAAGTCCCTTTCAATACTTACCATCGGCCTCCACCCAGTCACCGCTTCTGCAAAATCAGGGACTAGAAACTAATTTGAGACTTCCCTCCCTCCCTCCCCACATCACAAGACTTGCCCACAACTTTGTTTCCTTCTTGGCCTTCTCATTTCAGTTCTCTTAAGGAGGTTACATAATACCGGTAAACTATGAGGGCAGGCCCTCCTGGCAAATGTACACAGCATGTTTTAAAGACCTTCTTTATTAAACAGGGAATTGTTTTTTACTGATATCTTTTTGAAGAGATTGATGTATGCTCTGTTGATGAGAGGGAAAGAACAAACCACTTTAAGTTAGAAAGCTCTCAAAAGTACCTGGTGTTTTCAGTTTCCTAGCAGGGGTGGTGAATTAGATCTTAGCACTTTATTTTTCTCGGTGTGTAAGGTGGGATACCCAGAGCTGAAAAAAAAATTTTTGCCCAAAATGATGTATTCTAAAATAAACCTAGGACCACAACCCAATTTTACCCCAAATGAACTGTAGATAAGTTTTACAACTTAACTTCAAAGCTTGAAGGATAATTTCTTTTCCACCTCTGTCCCTCGCTGTTCCACCCCCAAAATGCTGTCATCTCAACTTCACCGGAATAAATAAGGCCTCATGGGGGTGTTTGTCAAAATATTGGAATTGTTTTCTGGCAGGAGAAATCCAAGTTAACTTTTCACCAGCTAAATAGCATGTGACTAATGTCACAACTGATCCAGTAATGCATTTAGATACAGTGGTTGTAAAAATTATCCTGGTTAATACTGTAACAGAGCTAACCTCTCCTTCTACCCTGAGGTTTAAGAAACAAGAAATAACGCACTTAAACAACCTCATCATGTTCTTTTGGGAAATTTTTTCTAAGAATTGAAATCTCTAGCCAATGAGACCTGTTTCAAAATAAACTGTGAGTTGATTGGAGTATTTAAAGTAATTCTTGGAGTTACTTTCTGAGTGTAGAAAGTGACAACATACCAGCTTTTACAAAGGGACTTTTAAATCCAGCAAGTCCTAGAATCTGGCATCAGGCAAAGTTCTGCTCAATTTCCAGCTTTGCAACCATGTTGTTTATATTTGAGAAGTTGCTTAAAACTCTCTAAAAGGAAGAGAGCAAGAGAAGAAAAAGGGGACAGAGAAGAATTTCAACAACAGCCAGAAAACACTGATCAAAATGGCAATATCAGTAATTAATGTAAAGAGATGGAATTCTCCAATCAAAAATCCTAGTGTGGCTGAATGGGTAGAAAAACAAGACCCATATCTATGCTGCATATAAGGGACTCATTTCAGATATAAGGACACACACGGATTGACAGGGAAGGGATAGAAAAAGATGTTTCATGCAAATGGAAACCAAGGGAAAGCTGGGAAGCTATACTAATACCAGGACAAAAAAGAGACTTTAAAACAAAAACTGTCATAAACGACCAAGAGGGCGTTCCACGATGACAAAGGGGTCAATCCAACAAGAAGTTATAGCATTTGTAAATATATTTGCACCTAACAGATGAGCACCAAAATATATAAAGCAAATATTAAAACTCTCTAAGTTAGAAGGGTTTTTCCCCCCTTTACTTGTAAAAGTAACTGTATGGCAGAGTTATTTTAAGGAGTAAATTTAATGCGTGTTGATGCCCCTAACTGGCTGCACTGAATCTCAGCCTCTTCCCCATCCTGAGAGGCTTTCTGTGGCCCCAGCATCCCCCGGTGATTTGCGGATGTCACCACATTGGTGTTACTGTCCTAAAATATGACTCCAGTCGTGCTAGTTCTCACTGGAAACTTCCAATTACTCCTTAGAGTATATAAAAGAAAATCAAACTCTCCAATGCTCCAATCTCCTCTTCCAGAGGTATCACCCCATCTGATGCTTTGGTTGTACCTACAGGGAATTTCCAGACCTCTGTGCTTCTGCTTTTCTATTTCTGCTGCTTGGCTTACATTCTGTTTTACTCCTACTTCTTCCCCTTTTCTGCCTATAAAAATACAAGTCATTTTTTTTTTTAATGATCAAATGCCTTCTCCTTCATGATATTGTTCAGTCTTCTCAGTGAGAATCAGTCACTCCCCAGACTTAAGCTTCTGTTTTAGCAACCATTTCATTTTCTCTGGTGTTACAAAAGTCACCATCTCCCATGGTTAGAAGCTCCTTGAGAGGAAGGGTTGGGTTCTTTGGAGGTGCACGTTTCTTGGATGTTTTCTTACTCATAATTAAATTTCCTACACAATTCAATTATTTTATCATTTAATAGGCACTATGTGATTTACCTTGAAGATGTGAGAGGTCTGGGAAATATTAAGTGACTTGCCCAAAGTAAATAAATAAACAACTCCCTCCTAAAAAACCCAAAAGACACAACAAGAAACTCATTGAAAATTAAATATTTTCTCCCAGAATTTTTTCAGCAGGTCATTCTTTACAGCGAAGAATCCCGACACCTGCCACTCCTGAAACTCTGGCTTGGGCCCATACCAATAGTGGCCATTTATAGTGCTGAAAATGTAGAGGTGAGTGTGTGGTTAATAGGAACACTGCTCCACTGCATATTTGGTGGTGTGAAAGGCTCATTAGAAGAACTATAATAACAGTATTCCTATATTGAATTGAATTCAGTATATTGAGCATTTCATTAAGTATTTTTGGCTCTGTAGGTGCCATTTAATGCTTTCCAGATATAGTCTAAATCCTGGGGAGGGTAGCAGGCTCTGGATGAAGCAGCCTCTGTGCATATTTGTTATCAGACCCAAGATACTTGTTCTCCTTTTTTGGAAAGTCTGCATAAGGATATAGTTTTATAGAACCATAAATGGATTATTCCATAAGTGAGCCCACATATTATCTAACAGGCACTGTTTCACAAGTCCAAAAATGTTAGAATAATAAAGTATGAGTGTTTCTCCCAAGGTGATCAGAGTCTCACATCCATTACAAGTTTATTTTTCCAAGTTAATTTTCCCAAAAAGTATTGCTCATCTGGTATTGATAGGGCAAATAGCATTAATGCATGCTGTTAACTGCTCAAAAAGACTGTATACCTTTTACTTATCATTATGACACCAGGGAGATTATCTTGTGGTTTGATGGTAAAAGGGATTTGGATCAGGGAGTAAAAAGGGGATAAACAGAGCTCCTTTTCATGGAACAAAATGAAACACAATTTCCTAGGCCATAATGCTGGGGTATGTCTTTCTTAGTTATTGCAGTGAACATGTTGGATTTCTCTTGTACCACATTGTAGCATCCTTGTTCAGAGTAAAGAGTGAGGAGACAGGCATAGGATTTCACGCTGCTGAGCTGACTTGATGTGAGCAGGCTTGGTGTGTGTGGAGAGATCTGTCCAGAGTACATGGCTGCAGCTGGGAGCCTGGGGAGCATTTTGTGCTCGGACCTAAATGCTTATCCCTTCTACTTCACTTGGATTCCAGGTGATCTGACTGCATTCATGGCTTTCAAAGTGTTACTTCCATGCTGGAGATATTCAGATGTGTGCTTCTAGTTCAGTCTTTATCCTGAGCATCATTCCTGTTTCAGAGCATAGCAACTTGAATGTCTCCATGACAACATGCCCAAAAATGAACTTGTGATTTCTATCTCCCTAGATGTGGTCATACTTGGGTTCACTTACCTCCTCTCCCCTATCCCCTCACCCTCAATAAATGACTCCACTTGGTTCTTAGTTCATGGTAGGAACCAGGGCATCATCCTGGACAGTTCCTTTTTCTCAATTCCATGTAGTCCCAAGACCAAATGATAGTTACATGTTCAAAACTCTACTTGACTTTCTTTGAGGCACAGGAATAAAAAATGAGTCCCAGAGAAGTAATAGCTATGAGATGTTAGTTTAAAAGTGTTCTAGCCAGGTAGAATTAAACTTATTGTTGAAATGGTTTTGATGTCTATCTATATATCTCTCATGTTTTTTCTTTCCGAGGTAATTTTAACTAGTTCAAGGCAAATCGACAAATCCTATGTATACAAGTTCCTAGAACCATGGCTTGGCCTAGGACTTCTTACAAGGTATGTCAGTGTAAATTTGTAAAGCTGTCTCATAGAAAGAGTTACTTCCATTGGTAACATGTTATGTCAGGAATTGCCACAAAGTAGTTGTCCTGTCTGTAAGACTGTGGTGCCAGGAAGTAGGAAAGAGACTGGAAGGAAAGGTCTGGAGAACAATTGGTTCTGTCAGACAAGAGTCCAGGGTGTATGGTAATCTCCAACCACGGGACTCAGTAATGATGATGAGCAGTGTTTCAAGAAGAATCAGGTCAGGTGTATGAATGGAGTAAAGCCAAGGAGAGTTTGGGGCAGGTAGTTTGTGAAAATCCAGTGAAAAAGGCAGTCAGCTTCAGAGACACATATGGAGCATAAAACCTCAGTCCTAGAACTGGAGTCCAGAAACAGGACTCCATCCTCAGAAAGAGGCCCTGCCAAGAGAAAGGCAGGACCCTTACTGGGGTCTGTGGGTAATCTGAAGATAATAGAGCTCAAAGTAGAAGTACAGACCATGAGGATCATCTGAGGACTAAGGTATTAATAGAGGGGAGAAAAGATATTCTAATTTTTAAAAACTCAGAACTGAGAAATTTAGAACAATTCTCAAATTATTCAGTTTTTATGAGTGCTCCCTTAAATATTAGTAATATAGAATAATATCTAAACTATCCACATTCTTAGCACTATATGAATCTTTGCCATTCTGACCGAAGCATTTGAGGATCTGTAGATTAAGCCCTTTCACTAGAGATTTGTTGACTAAATTTATAATTTGTTTCTGATGTTGCTTCTCTTATTTGTAACCATGCATTGTGTTTCTAGTACTGGAAACAAATGGCGATCTAGGAGAAAAATGTTAACACCCACTTTCCATTTTACGATTCTGGAAGATTTCTTAGATGTCATGAATGAACACGCAAATATATTGGTTAATAAGCTTGAAAAACATGTTAACCAAGAAGCATTTAACTGCTTTTTTTACATCACTCTTTGTGCATTAGATATAATTTGTGGTAAGTCTTACTGATTTGTTTCTAAAGTTCTGATGTAAAGATAGAATGGCCCAAACAGAAAATAGCATTCCAGTGGAAAGGCAAATAAGGAGATGGGAAAGGATATTGTACTTTTCAGGGTGGCCCTATTGCTCAGCCCCCTGAGAAGCAGCAGCCACTGTGACGGTCTTGAGCAAAGCAGTCACAGATCCAACATGCCAGGAAGGGCAGAGGGAGGAAGAAGCAGGAAGCAGGAGGAGAAATTTACAGGAGAAGGAGCAAAAGAGGGAGGGAGCCATTTTCAACTCTATAAGAACAACAGAACTTAAGTCCTTTTTTTTTTTTTTTCTGAGTGTTTTCCACTGAAAAATAAACACAGGTTATGTGCTAGAATTGAGTGGTTGCTTCTTGTCTTTATTTTACAGAAACAGCTATGGGGAAGAATATTGGGGCTCAAAATAATGAGGATTCTGAGTATGTTCGTGCCATCTACAGGTAAGTGAAGTCCTTGTAATTATCTTTAAAATGATTGCTGCTTAGGGCTTTAAAAATTATTGCTAATAATTTGTATCTTTTTCATTGTTTCGAAATGAAACTTTATACTAAAATTGACCTCGTCATTGAAGCATATATTTTACCAGTAGAGGAACAGTTTTGTAAATTATGACACACCCAGATTATGCCATAATTTTAAAATGATTATTTTACAATATATTGAGAGATTACAATGCTAAGTGGTAAAAATAAAACCAGGTTTTAAAGAATGGTAACTACTAGGTACAAAAAATTTTTTATAGACAGGAAAAGCTAGAAGATACTATACCAAAATATCAGCTATAGTTACTATTATTTTGTGTGTGGGCTTCTATTTCCTACTGTGTTTTGCTTTTGTTGTTCATTTTCCTTTCTCATATTTTCTACTCTGAGTATGTATTATTTTTCAATCAAAACAATTTTATTTTAAAGATGGCTTGTAGTTATTCAACTATTACGATTTGGGGCCAGGATTTTATTTGATATAGCCTATCTTTAAGTTCACTGCTCAGTTTACTTTATTTTAATAAATAAATACGTATTTATGGAGCATCTGTAATCTGCCATTCATTGTAGTAGGTGCTGACCAGTTTTAAGGGGCACACCAACAGGAAGATTAGTAGGGAGACATGCATTGAAACAAATAAATATAAACATAAATTCCAATAATTGCTTAGAAAGAAAGGATCAAGTTGACATTAGAAAGGAAAACAGAGGTGGTGCCTGGGTGGGTCCATTGGTTAAGTGTCCATCTCTTGATTTTGGCTCAGGTCATGACCTCAGTGTTATGAGGTCAGGCTCGTGAGGCTCTGTACTCAGTAGGGAGTCTGCTTGGTATTCTCTCTCTCTCCCTCTTCCCCTCTACTTGAGATTTCTCTTTTTCTCTCTCTATCAAAAAATTAAAAAAGGAAGGAAGGAAGGAAATAAGAGAAGAGAAGAAAAAAGAAGAGAAGAGGAAAAAAAGAAAAAAGAAAAGAAAGAAAAGAAAAGAAAAAAGAAAAAAAAGAAGAAAGAAAGAAAAGAAAAGAAAAGAAAAGAAAAGAAAAGAAAAAAAAAGAAAAAAGAAAAACAGGGATATTTCCTATGGATGAGTGGTCAGAAAACATGTCTCTGAAGAGTTGGTGTCTAAGTCAATCTCGAAGGAGGGAATCCTGTTGAGGTCTTGCTTCTTTATCACTGGAAATGACAAGGGAGTTACTCAAGACAGCTGTGTGACAGATGGGTACTTAATGAGCACTTTTCTGTGGAAGAGGGTAACCAGTGGTTTTATCACTCCAGAGGAGTGATAAATGAGTGGATATTAAAAAGAGGCATATTTCATCCCAACATGTGATCCAAGAGCCACAGCAGCCTTATGAGGTCAGGAATTCTTTCTGAAGAAACAGAAGCAGACATCAGATCTTGTAAGGATGTTTTCTAATGAATTCTTCCTTCCACTAATGAAAGCATTAAAATTTGTAAGCTTCATTGGATGTGTAAAAGCCCATGGATTCATTATTGAGCATAAAGCATGGAGCTCTTAGTAGCCTCTAAGACAAATAGACCTCATTCCCATATATTACCCTGTTGAGAGTAGGTGCTAAAGAAATACACATTTTTCCATGGATCAGCCAATATATTTTTATCCTATTTATAGAATGAGTGATACAATACATCGAAGAATGAAGATGCCCTGGCTCTGGCTTGACTTTTTGTTTCTTATGTTTAAAGAAGGCCGGGAACACAAAAGGAACCTAGAGATCCTACATAATTTTACCAATAATGTAAGTCCTCAGTTTACTTTTTTTTATTGTGGTAAAATATACATAATATAAAAATTTGCCATTGTAGCCATTTTAAATGTCCAGTTTAGTGGCATTACATTCACAATGCTGTGCAGCCATCACCATCATCCATTTCCAGAAATTTTTAAATCCATGATTTTTAGGTTTTGTCAATATACCTAGTGCAGGACCGTGGAGCCTGTGCCTCATAAAAATTGAATTGAATAATGGAAAAAAGGAGGCAGCATGATTACATTTCAATCCTGTATTTGGTAAATATTAATTAAGCACTTGCTGAGTGCCAAATACTTTACCAAATGTTAGAAATATAGTAATGAGTAAGACATATATGTTCTCTATCCTAGAAGAGGTTAGTTTAGTAAGGGAGGTTATCTATTTAAAAAATATGTACTGGATATTTATGAAGAAACTGAGTGCTATGTTATAAGAATAGAGAGAAGAGGATTATAAGAGTCTTCTGGAAAATGTTTGGATTAGACAGTAGTTCTCTTTCTTTTTCTTTTTTTTTTTTTTAGACAGTAGTTTTCAAAGGCAAAGGGCCTTTATTTTAGTATTTCAATTTGGAAAAAATTAAAATTAATTGGATTTTACTATTTTATTTCTAATTCAAAGATAGCAAAGAGATAGTGATGTTGTTTTGGATATAGGATGTCAGTCTGTTGTAAAAAATGAATATAGAACAACCACCTGGCTATAGGAGAGTAGCCAACAGTTTGTATTTTATGGGTGTTATTGAATTTATCCTCAAATTTCATGCATTAATATCAATATCAATAATTAATGAATCCTAAATTAATGAATCCTAAACATTAATATCAATAATTAATGATAAACAGTATAATTCATTTAATAAAACATTGAAAATTGTATCCTGAATGCTGTGCACCAGGGGTTCCATTGGAGAGCTTGCCCTCAAAGAACTTAGGATCTATTCATTCAAACCACTAACCAGCAGGTTTGATGAATTTCCTGATAGGAGAAAAAAGTTGAAATGTATAGCCAAATTGCATTGATGGGCCTTAATGCTTTCATTCATTCAACAAATAAAGAGTGTTTTTAAAATGCCAGGCAGTGTTCTAGAGGTTGGAAATATATCAATGAACAAACACAAATTCTCTACCACATGGGTCATACATTTGAATTAGATGAGAAAGGCACAAAGTACCAAGTGTAGCATCATGCCAGATGGCAGGGGAAATGGGAAAAAGTAGAGTAAGCATGGGAAGATAGTGCTAGGGACTAGCATCACAGCCATCAGGGAGGGTCTTTCTGATAGTGTGATGAGGAGCAGAGACTTGAAAGAAAGGAGGGAGCCAGCCACACAGAGGAAGGAGCAGTCTAGCCAGAAGGAACAGCAAGCAAACAGGTGAGCTGTCAACTTGCTATTTCTTTTCTCCAACATGTAATTAGAACAATGTGTAATTAGTCTACTATCTAAGGACTGCGTTCTTTCCAGCACCTATATTTTTGTCTCGTTGGCTCATTCTGGTCTCTAGAGATGATTACGCTATACCCCATTGGAAAGACTGTAAAAATAGCACTTGAAAATTCTGAAGTTGTCTGATACTAAATTCATTTTTAGAAGTCTTATCAGTTAATGCCCTAAAATTCAAAAGGAAGCATGGTTATATTTTTCCAAGAGCCTAAGTTATTGCTGAGATAGCAAGGATAGGATAGTCTCAGAAAAAATAAGTTAAAGAAGCTAGTATATTTTCATAGAAAAGTATATTGTTGGGTTATAATAAATTCCAAACAAAAGCATGTGATTGTTTAAATCATAGGTCATCGCTGAACGGTCCAGTGAACTGAAGAGAGACGAAGAACATGGAAGTGCTGACAAGGACTGCTCCCCCTCCAAAAATAAACGCAGAGCTTTTCTTGACTTGCTTTTAAATGTGACTGATGATGAAGGGAACAAGCTACGTCATGAAGATGTTCGAGAAGAAGTTGACACCTTCATGTTTGAGGTATTTTATATCATTGTTATTTTTAGGTATCATTAAATAAATTTCAGTTATTTTTTTAGAATCTTTAACATATTTTTAGAAGTTTAATAAAAGTTTATTTATTTTAAAGATTTATTTATTTTAAAGATTTATTTATTTATTTAGGAGAGAGAAAGAGAGAGAGAGAGAGAGAGAGAGGAGTAGGAGTAGAAGAAAGAAATCCAAAGCAGACTCCACACTGAGCTCAGAGCCCCATCTGGGGCTCGATCCCATGACCCTGAGATCTTGACCTGAGCCAAAACTAAGAGTCAGATGCTTAACTGCACCACTTGGGCACCCCTAATGAAATTTTAAAGTAGCTTAACATAACTAAGGAAGAGTCATTAGATCACCAGTAAAAATTATAAAATTTAAGAACCTAAGTAAGTATCAGATCAACTTCCTTGTTCAGAAAATCTTTGATTCGTGGTGGTTACAGCATAGACACATTTGTTTTTTCTCAAGTAAAACTAATGTTTGTCAGACTTTTCCAAGCAGAAGAACAGCCAGAGATTACTATCAGTTCTCTGTATTGCTTCCCACTTCCTTTTAATCTCTAAAAACCCACAAGTTTGTTTCTTCACCAGCTCCTTTTAAAGCAGTTTGTCTTCCTCGTGCTTCTACCCATGAGGACATAGCTACTGCTGTGAGCTGCCCCTAACTAAAGCAGGAACAAGAGCCCTCTGCTAGAGAATTTAGCCAGTTTGTGATTCTAAAAAGATTTCTGGTCTTCAAATAATAATAGTCATAATAAAAGATGCAGTTTTTAGCAAGATAATTCTAACTAACTATATTAAATATTACAAGGACTGAGTCTCTGAATATATGAATTGCCAAATAAAGAAATGGGTTTTTTTTTAAGCACCATGTGGTAATATTTTGGAAGTGGAGGAAAGCAAAAGGTATCAGTAGTTTTCGATGGCTCAGCATGTGCTCAGTGGTGTGTTAGTTGCTCTGCGCAACTGCCTGGATGTGATGCCAGTGCTCGTCCCTCTGTTCTTCCTGAGGGAGGACCGTCTGTGCGCTGTAGCAGAAAGCAGGCCGTGTTAAACATCTATAGACGAGCTCTTCTTCTGGTTCATACTGGCCATACCAGATGGCTTCAATCATCTCCGATCTCTGTCCCAGCTTTCCTATGTGTAAAATAGAGAGATGGGCTAGATCAGTGATTTCAGCCTTATTTTTTAAGCAGAGTACTTTATTGAAAAGAAATTGTATGAGAAAAGTGGAGAGGGAATAAGCATGTGGGCTCGGAGGCCAGATTCTCAGCCATGACTTGTCCTAGATGTGTGACCTTGGGCACCTCATGCAGCCTTTCTGGGCTCCAGCATCCTCATTGTCAAAGCATGGGCCTCACAGATTAGATTAATGATTTTTTAAAGTGCACCAAGAATTGTGCCTGGCCTGTGGGAAGCATATAGCAGATATATTAGCTCTTTTTAAAAAAGATTTTATTTATTTATTCATGATAGACATAGAGAGAGAAAGGCAGAGAAAGGCAGAGACATAGGCAGAGGGAGAAGCAGGCTCCATGCAGGGAGCCTGACGTGGTACTCGATCCTGGGACTCCAGGATCATGTCCTGGGCCAAAGGCAGGCGCTGAACCACTGAGCCACCCAGGAATCCCCAATATATTAGCTCTTATGTTGAAGTGGAGAGACCTTCTCACATCTCCACCCTCTATGCACACACATGTGCACACACACATACACAGGCGTGTCCATACACACATATACATATGCACTGTCATGCATGTACCTTTACCTACACATACATACATACATACATGTATATGGTGCACACACATCCATCTGCCCCCAGTGACCTCTCACATTCATGTGAACAGCCAGACCAATGATCTCTTTCTTCCAGTTCTAACGTTCTTTGAAATTCTAAGTTTTTTCCTTCTTTGCATCAAATAGAAGGCATACCACAGACTGTAATATTGTGACCTCCTTCCTAAGGTGGGTGCAGGCTTTTAGTGCCGTGCCTTTCACTGCCTGGGTGCCAGCCATTAGATACTTAGGTTTTTGCCCCCACCTAGCCCAGTGGTGTGCTCCTTGTAAATTCTGTGCTTTGTTTTGCTTCATCCTGCTTTCTCCCAGTAGCAGACAAAATAAAATAAAAAATTCAGTCTCAGTATTTGCTCTCTAAAATGTAAATAGCATTATCAAGATTTCATGAATGTTTTGTGAAGAACAATTGTGTTAGTTTCTGCAAAGTGTTTAGTGTTTTTCCTAGAACTCAAGCAAATATTAAATGAAGCTATTTGCTAACTTCTTGATGTGGCAAATGCTTAGAACTGTGTATATGCTCCCTGCTGTCCAGCATGGACAGGTAAAGCCTACCTTGCAAATGGTGAAAGTAGAGAAGTAGAGATCTGGCAAGCTGGCTCACAAAAGTCAGATATTTCCCCTTTTATTTTTTCAAAAGGAATTTATTTATTTGAGAGTGTGTGTGTGCACGCAAGTGGGGAGGGGGCAGAGGGAGAAGCAGACTCCCAGCTGAGCAAGGGACGTGATGCAGGACTCGATCCCAGGACTCTGGCATCATGACCTGGGCCAAGGGCAGGTGCTTAACTCACTGAGCCACCCAGGTGCCCTTGAACTTTTCCCCTTTTAAAACTACCTAGTGAAAAATAAATAAATAAATAAATAAATAAATAAATAAATAAATAACTACCTAGTGCGCCCCAATTCCTTGGAATGTCACCTTATCAGCACAGCTGAGCTGCTTCTCGCCATGTAGACAGTTCCATGTAGAGGTGAAATGTCTCTCTGAGCATGAACCTCCACCTTGAAGGGACTGTTTATATGTTTGCTTCTCACCAAGGTGAGATGCTGTATGGAATTAATTTGTTATGTTCTGGAGTCACATCGTAGCTGTCAAAGTCAGAGACAACTCAAAACAGAGTCATCATTCCTGGTCTTCTCGATTCAACTCTGCTTTTTAAGCCATGTTTCTTCTCACATTTGTAGGGCCATGATACGACAGCAGCGGCGATAAACTGGTCCTTATATCTCTTGGGTTCTTACCCAGAAGTCCAGAAACAAGTGGACAGTGAACTGGAGGACGTGTTTGGTATGTTTGTCCCCATCGTTACCTGCTCTGTGGGTCCCGAGTCCACTGAAACAAATGCCATTCATGCTCATTAAGGAGGGCAGTAGGACCTGTTACAGAGACACTGCAATTAGAAAGAAAGCTGCCATGTGGGATCCCTTCCAGTACCGTCTCTTTTGCAAGGTCTCTTCTGCTCACTTATAGGCATTTGCTAACTTGCCTGGCATGTGACTGCATTGGGCTAGATGCTGGGGATGCACAGGTAAATGCTACTGTCTCTAAGGACCCCACTGCCTAGTAGATGAACCAGCCATTGTGCGTAAAGCACAGAGTCCTGGCTATGCACTTGAGTGATATGAAGAAGGTACTCTTTGGGAGCAGCAAGGAACAGGTGATAATAGTTAGAGGGGGTCCAGGAAAGCTGTTCCATATTGGGTTGCATCTGACCAGGACATAAATTTCTATTATACAATCTATTATACAAGCAGAAATCTGCTTGTATAGCTAGGCATGCAAGGTATGTGGGAGTATAGGTAAGAGTCCTAGGCTGAATCCAACAGGGGTGTCGTCAGAGGCCCAGTCTTGTTCTCTTTTCTCTCTCTTCTTCACCATTGTGGCTTTTGTCTTCTTGATTGTTGTTCCAGGTCTCATGTTTATCTTTAAGACAAAAGAAAGGGGAAGGGGGAATGAAGAATGTATTAGATTCCTGGAGGTGCTGTAACAAATTCTACCAACTGGGTGGCTTAAAACAACAGAAATGTATTCTTTCATGGTTCTGAACACCAGAAGTCCAAAATCAGTAATACTGAGCCTAAATTGATGCGCTGGCAGGTTGTTCTCCTTCTGGAAGCCCTAGTGGAGAATCTTTTCTTCCCCCTTCTGGTCCCTGCCAGCATTCCTTTATGGTTCATCACTCAAATTTTTGCCTCTATTTTTCACACCTCCTTCTCTTCTCTGTCTCTCTGTCTCTCTCTTTCTGACTCTTTGTGTGTGTGTGTGTGTGTGTGCGTGTGTGAGGGAGAGAGAGAGAGATCTCCTCTCTCTTATAAAGACATTTGTGATGGCATTCAGAGCCCACCTGTATAATCCAAAATATTTCCCCCATTTGTCAATCATTAATGAGACAAATCTGCAAAGATAACTTTCTCCCAAATAAGGTAACCTTTACAGGTCCCAGGGATTAGTACTTGACATATATAGGGGCCATTTCCAGCCAACCACAAAGGGGCCACACATTGTGCCATCAATTTCACCCTTTGTTTACTCACATATCACATGACTCCCACAGCTGGAAGGAGAAAATGAAAGATTGGGTCAGCCAACCAACAAATGGTGTCTGATGCAGTTGTATAGAGAAAAGAAGTAGGAAAGGAAAAATAAAGGTAAAAGGAGGAGACGACAGACATTCTAGAAAGAGGAGAACAGATGGACAATGGCACAGAAGTGGAAACATTTGGAGGACAGTAGTGAACAGTGAGGGGCAGCTAGAATTTGGAACATAGAGTAGAAGATATTGAGAGATGAGGCTGAACAAGTAGTTTAATGTTCAGATTGTCTGAGGACTGGAATTTCATATCAAGAGGGAAGACTTTATTTAGTGGAATGGAGACAATCTAAACTTCTTGGCTCTGTTTCTATAGTCGGGTTTTTTTTCCTGTATTGATTTTAATTTCTCTCATATTGCCTATGGTGAGTTAATTTGGTCTTTGAAAAGCTCACACATCCTTTTGGAGTAAGTTCACTTTTTGTATCCTCTGCAATGTCTAGCTCATTGCTGGTCTCACAAATACTTTTTGACCTCACATAATTAAAACACTATTATTTGAAATACTTTATTCTGTCGCTTGTCATGCTTTCTACTAATGGTGTCTCGCTTTTTCTTCTACCCCCAATATTAGCTCTAAAATTTCATAAGCAACTAATCTATGGGTGTTGCAAGTATTAATTTGTCTTGTTACACATAAAGTTAGCCACTTCTTTGTGTGTGTTTAGTTTTATTGTAACAAAGCAACTGGCACACCATTAGTGTTTAAAATCAAGTATCATCTTTTTTCCCCCAGTGAGGAAAAAAAAAGAGAAAATTTAAAAATAAACAGATACAAAATTATAATAGAGAATGTCAACTCCAGATAAGGTCTTACAGGCTCATTCAGTCTCCCATTGAGTGGTAGTGCTCATGTCATGAGGAAAGAATTTTCTTTCTTTTTTTAAGATTTTTTTTATTTATTAGAAAGAGAGAGAGAGCAGGGGCAGAGGCAGAGGGAGAGGGAGAAGCAGACTCCCCACAGGGCAGACAGTCCAATGCAGGGCTCAATTCCAGGACCCTGAGATCATGACCTGAGCTGAAGGCAGACGCTTAATTGACTGAGCCATCTAGGTGCCCTGAGAATTTTATTTCTAAAGTGTCATCTTAAACTGCAAAGATACCATTAAACATCACAATGCCAAAGGAGAAGCCATGTAGTCAAGATGCCCACTTTACCTATCCAAACATCTCAAACCCACCCGTCCCTGATCTTCTAGGCACCCATTTTTAAAAAAATAATAAAAGCAAGAGAAAGTAGATACATGTTGGTAAATGGTAAGTGTCCACATTTACACAAAGACACAGTATACCTCTGAGCCCAATACTGAGGAAAAGGAAAAGAACTAAAATTCTCTGTACCACTGCTCCAGGGCCAAGCATCCTCCAGCTTCCAGCAGCTAAGGGAGCAGAAGGGTTTTGTTTTTGTTTGTTTTGTTTTTGTTTTTGTTTCTGCCCCCACAGAGCATAGTAATGTTGTTTATATGAAGTTTTGGTTGAGATGGAGAGGGATTTGGAACAGAAAAGGGTAGAGTTTCTCTTCCCAGTGTATTGTGCTCAGTGTATCATCCCCCAAAATAAGTTGAAAACCATGGCATAAAGGAGAGAAGAGAGATGTCAAGAACAGCATGACTGACCACAAGTGGACTGGAGAAAATGAAAACAGGAAGACTGGAATCCATCAGTTTTCCATCTGTCATCGCCTCCACATTCCTGTCCTCCCTCCTCCTCCATCCCCTTCTTCATCATCCATGTCAGGAACTTAGCACTGTCATGGACCTGACCAAATACCATTTTGCATGTCGTCTCCTAACTCATCTGTTTTTCCACATTTTGCCCAAGAATGGGGTTCATGCAGGTAGGACTATCCTGGGAGGGTGGGGCAAGTGGAATGTTCTCTGCACAGCTGTGTACCATGTGTAATTCAGGGAGGTGAGCCAGTTCAGACCACCCACAGTGCAGAGGGGGCTAAGAATAGAAAACTTGAGCACCTGGGCTGGCTGAGGAATATCCAGCTCCCAGGCTCTGTCCCTCACCCCCATTAAACAAGCGTGGAGCCCCAGCTCCTTCTATTAGGTAGATGGAAAGACAGAAAATTGAAGTGTAATATGAAAGTAACTGAGCACAAATTTTATTTCAGCTACGAACTTTATTTTTGAAGGAAGAGGGTTGTTTTTTTTGTTTGTTTGTTTGTTTGTTTTTTAAATCAAAATGAACCTCTATTCTATAACCTGGTTTAATATCTTCAAACACTGTCACTTCGACTCTGGTCAGATGATGCAGTGCCTCTTCATCTTCCTCTCCGAATAAGGCAGATTTGTGGGTGGTTGACAGATGCTGTTACCCCAGAATTTGGGATTTTGGTGATCAATTCCAACCTCCTTTGAAAACATGGTCAGGGCATTTGTTATATTTCTGTTATCCTTTCAAGATTCTTCACTGGCTTTTCTCAAGTCTATGTATCTCTTTTTGTACTTCATCAAGATGTTCAGTTGCTCCTTGCTATATACTCCTTTTCTTCCTGTGGCAAGTCCAGAGAGGTTGATGTCTTCTCTGGTCTGGAGGCAGGAGGCGATCTTAATGTCTTTGTTTAACACAGGAATGAAGGCGTTTAGGGGCCGTGCTGCTGTGGGGAAAGTCCAAGAGAAGATGCACACCTGGAAGCTCTGAGAACTTGAAATTAACCATTTTAAAGTATACGATTTAGTTCGTTCACAGTGTTCAACTGTTACTCCATCTAATTCTGTGACATTTTCAGCCCCGGAGAAGGAAACCCCATATGGTTAATCAGCCACACCCCATTCCTTCTTCCTCCAGCCCCAGGCAACCACTGATTTACTCTCAGTCTTTATGGATTTACCTGTTCTGAGCACTTCCTATAAATGGAATCATAATCGTGATTATTATAAAAATCACAATACATGATTTGTTTTGTGTCTGGTTTCTCTCACTTAACACATTGTCTCATTTCATTTTGATTATGTGTAATATTAGAAATCCTATTTTGGCTCTAAGTATTTAACATTCAGTGCTTTGATTAATTCCTCTTTGATTCCTCCATCCCCCAAGCCCAGACAGTTCTTTCATTGTCATCTCATGTATTTCCTTTAACCAGGGAAGTCTGATCGTCCTGCTACCTTAGAAGACCTGAAGAAACTCAAATACCTGGAGTGTGTCATTAAGGAGAGCCTTCGCCTTTTTCCTTCAGTTCCCTTATTTGCCCGTAATCTTAACGAAGATTGTGTAGTTGGTAAGAACTCTGTAATCAAGAGAGTGGGGAGAATGGATTTTTTAATGCCCATCTCACTTGGTTCTTATGGCGTTTTGCCTACCTCTTGACAGCGGGTTACAAGGTTGTGAAAGGCTCCCAAGCGATCATCATTCCCTACGCACTTCATAGAGATCCAAGATATTTCCCAAATCCCGAGGAGTTCCAGCCAGAGCGGTTCTTTCCTGAAAATTTGCAAGGACGCCACCCATACGCATACATTCCCTTTTCTGCTGGACCCAGAAACTGTATAGGTTTGTATCCATCAGAATTGGTTTGACCTGTCTGGCCTACATGGTAATGAGTTTCTCACAATAATTTCTTTGAGATGTAGTGTCTCATCGACAACAGTCTTTAAAAAACTGATTTTCTTTTTCTTCTATATCACTAGATGTTATTGTTTCAAAAAAGACTGTCATAAAATAATTTGCTAGGGGTGCCATAACAAGAGAATACCAACTGGGTGGCTTACACAGCAGATATTTCATTTTCTCATATTCTGGAATCTGAAGTCTGAAATCAAGGTGTTCAGAGGGTTGGTTTCTTCTGAGACCTTCCTAAAGCCTGGCTTGTAGATGGTCATCTCCTCCCTCTATCTCCACAGGGTCTTGCCTGTGTGTGATATCCCGATTTCTTCTTTTTATAAAAACACCAGTCAGATTGGATTAGGGTCTGTCCATATAACCTCATTTTAAGTTAAGTGACCTCTGTAAAAATCCTATCTGCAAATACAGTCACATTCCAAAGTACGAGGGTTAGGGCTTCAACATATGAATTGGAAGGGGACACAGTTTGGCCCGTAACATAAAGCACAATCAGTTACATGGTGGAGCTTTAAAATATTGATTTTGGATCAAAGTAGGATATGGCTTATATGGTAGAAAACTTATTTGTAACAATTAGTTTATTTAACCTAATGTCTGTGTTCCCTGCTTTTAAGAATTGCATCTTGCAAAATGAAAACAATGCTTACCATATGGCCATATGAAGTACTTAAAATGAATGCACATCACCATGCATTAGGATCTCCAGCATTTTATCATCCATGTAAATGTATGTGTTAGTAAAATGAGGTCAGATCTAAAAGGATGAATCTGAAGCATATTTGGTGACTCTATGGTAAATTAATAATAAGAAAGCCATCTAGAATAGTGATTCTCATGCTTCAGTGACCCCAGAATTTATTTGCTATTTTGCTCAAATACAATCATCTATCCCGCCCCAGCTATACGGATGCACTAGGTAGGAGCTGAGAAGGGCACTGAAGAATCTTCATTTTTAACAAACATCCCAAATGATTCTGATTGTTCCTACTGTGGAAATATAAAGTTACTTGGTTCATTTAGTAGGACCTATAATTTTCAGATTTGAGATATATGTATAATTAAATTAATGCTATTTACATTAATTTGAAGGTCAAAGGTTTGCCATAATGGAAGAAAAGACTGTTCTTTCCTGTGTCCTGAGGCATTTTTGGGTAGAATCCAACCAGAAAAGAGAAGAACTTGGTCTGGCAGGAGAGTTGATTCTTCGTCCAACTAATGGCATCTGGATCAAGTTGAAGAGGAGAAATGCAGATGAATCTTAACCATATAATTGGGCTGTGCCTTTGTCATGTAGAAGGTCTTTCTTGAAGGAAACTAGATTTACAATTTCTAGATCTGAGTTCAATACTCCTAATCCCTAGACCTATTTCTTTCCTGTCCCTGCTAACCTTGTGGTCAAGTCCTCCAAAGAGTTTTATATTTTCATTGCCACATGGATCTTACCCTTGGGCTTGATCCCAAAAGTAGAGTCAACTGAAGATGGCACCCAAATAAACGTAAGACAAGTTTTTCAATAGAGAGATCCACAGACCAAGTCAATTTCAATTGTGAGACTCAAAGAATATAATTTAAGTGAAGTTCCAGAATTTTTTAAAGGTATTCTTATTTACTGGGAAATATATATGCATACATATATATATATATGCATGTATACATATGCATTTAATTTGAAAAGGGTAAGTACTTAGACATGAGAAGCTTAAGTTTTTAGATTATATTTGGGCATCAATTATGAGAATAATTATTACAGTACTTTTTGCATTTTATCACCTAGAGTAGATAATTTGTAAGCTGACTCATAGGTTCTGTTCCTATTTCCCTTTGGCTAGGTAGTTATAGCTATGATTCCATTATGCATAGTATCACAACTATCCATGTATACCATATACAGTTGGGAAAGATTCCTCTTGGTAATATCCAATCCCCTGCAGTGACTCAGGGTTGAGTAATGGCTTTTGGAGCTGGAAGGACCTTATTGTTTATCTAATTTTACTCTTTTTTATTAGAAAAAGGGAATGAAAAAAAGAAAAGAAAAGAGGAATGAGATAGATGAGAAGTTAAGTTTCTGCCGAGAGTCATACTACTAGTGGGTGACAGGGCTTGAATTAGAGGTCTGTACTCTACACCTTTCCATTCTCAATGTGATAGACTTCACTGTGTGTGCTTTTACTTTATGGAACTCAGGTCTGTAACTAGATGTGTCATTAGAACACAGATTTTCTGCCTCTGATTTTGGATATATTTCTTTTAGAATTCTTCCATTATTAAAGGAAATGAAAAGCCGTTCATCTATATTTGTGACCAGTAATATCTTACTTGTTTGGTGTTAGACTTTGAGTAAATTCAATCCTCTGGAACATACCTATCAAGCTGATAGCTGACACACATTCTCTGAATTTTAATTCCATAGGCAGTATCTCTACTCCCTCACTCAGTGACTTTAAAAAACAACTTTTAATAAACTTTAATAAAATTGTTTCTTCAAATTTCCCAAGGCAATAGCAGATAGAAGGAACAAATTAAGAGGATGAAATTTCTATTTTTCCATGAGTATCAGAGGAAGAGATTACAAAACCAAAGCCATTTGTAAGCACTTCAAGCTGTCATTTAGGGTAGGGTCAGCATCTCTACCCACTTTACTACCCCAAGAAACCCCAGTGCAGACAACCCAGTCGCTAAGTTGATGAGAAAAAGTCAAGGAAGTATATGATACAGGTGAAAAAGATTCCCACTGTATGCTTACCTTTATTATCTAGAAAGTAGATATAAGTAGAATATCTTATTCCCAGATGACTATGGATAAAGTATTATTCATGGAAATTAGTATTATTTCTCAATGTTATGCATTTAGATATAAAACTTGTTTTTTTCTTACTTTCTTCCTCCTCCTCCTCCTCCTCCTCTTCCTTCTTCTCCTTTTAAGTGACCCCACATTGGCTGTGAAATTAATTTAAAGTAAAATATTGTTTAATGTTACCTTTTGGTCTAAGATCTTCATGTAGCCCCACAATAATTGTTATTCGTATTTTAATTGGAAATCCTCTTAACCATGTTAGAGGTAGAATTGAGAAATTATGTTATGGTCTGTGGTACTGAAAGGCAGATGCTGACTTTTTTTTTTTTTTAATAAGAGGATGATCAAGTATCTGTGACCCTGTCTTACTACTGCTTGAAAGAGGTATCTCAAGAAACATAAATTACATTTTAGTCATGAGTGTTACATTATATTCTAAGAATTGATGTCACTTTGAAATATAGGCAGCTCTGAAGGCAAATTAGTGGGTGACTGATTCATAATGAGTAATAAAAGAAATCGCACATTTGAGCTGATTTCAACAGTGCTCCTCAGACTTTCTAAAAAAATGTTCCTTTTACCCTTGTCATAGACTGATTTTGAGTTTTCTTGACTCTGAAGAATTAACCAGAGGAGAAGTATAAATTCCAGAACATTTTGCTCAGCTGATAGCAGAAAGTGAAATCTCCTGCAGAGGGAGGCCAGGGAATCAGCAAAACCATTAGTATCATTGTGTCCCAGGCATTTACAGTTTAGAAACTTTCTCCAGGTGATGAACTAGTGAACTGACCGATGCTCTGTTCATTGTCACAGACCACTAAAGACTATCAATTTCTGGACCAGTGACCTGTCTCACAATGAAAGAGATGCTGCCCACAAAAAAATAAAAACAAAAAGTCAATTTTTACTCTGGAATGTGTCTGGACGATCACAATGTTTTCTTTCCAGCATCTAATGAGATGCTGGTAGGAACATAACAAATTTTTTAGTTTGCCTGGAAGCCCTATCACCACCACCACCTATTTTTTAGGAATAGCACTTTCTCTATCTTTGGAACTACCCCATGATAAATATCTCCCCCCTTTTCCTTCTGTTTCTCACTTTTTTGCTTGCCGGACATATGTACACTGTAAATAGGCAGTTCTAGTTGAGCAATCTTGCTCTCTTGGCTTAAGTTGATTGACCCAAGCAGGGTCCACTCAGAGTTCTCCCCTTGGAAATTGGTGGAGATTTCAAGTTGTGAGACTGGGGATCAATTGGCAGTTGAGCCTCTGAACAGCTCCTAGAAGATGAGAAGAAGGTGATGAGTAAAGAAGATGCGGAGAAAAGAAACAGAACCCTGGAGGGTCCGAATCCCATGTTCCAGGGGATGCTGAAGGCCACCTACATGCCTGCCCTGTGCACTCTTCACTTGTTCACCTCTGCCCTGGAGCCCGAGGACCAGGCTATCGTCATTTTTCTTAGGTTGATTGCCTTTCATTTCTAACCCAAAGCAACTTAGTGTTTGTCATTTCAGCTGAGGGATAAAGAAAGGTGCTGTATTTTTTGGACATGATCTTAGGTCTTCATCATATTTCCTTTGTGCTGTTCAGTACTTCTCTACACTGGATAACATCAGCTGGTAACATATGTCTGCTAGTCATTTAAATGCAATAGAATTTTTAAAAAAGATTTATTTATTCATGAGAGACAGAGAGAGAGAGAGAGGCAGAGACACAGGCAGAGAGAGAAGCAGGCTCTGCAAGGGAGCCTGATGTGGGACTCAATCCCAGGACTCTAGGATCATGCCCTGGGCCGAAGGCAGGCGCTCAACTGCTGAGCCACCTGGGCATCCCTAAATGCAATAGAATTTTGAAAAATTAAGATTCAATTGACATTATTTTAGTTTCAGGCACATAACATAATGATTTGATGTTTGTATGTATGAGAAATAATAAATTTCCAGATAGTAGGAAAATTAAAAGTCCAGTGCTTTATTTTCAAAGCCAGCTGGGATTAGCCTAACACGAGTCTAATTCCTTAGCTCCATCCTGATGTGTTCCCTCGACTAGTTCATCATTTTTTCTTGATTTAATTAAACCAGATTCACCCCAGTTTTCCTTCTAGCTAGCTGCATTCCAAATTCCAGGGCCAAACCTCTCATCTATAATTACTACTAATAGATTGTGTATTCCCTCATCTGCTTCTTGAAACTGGTCTAGAAATTCTTTGGTCTAGAAATTCACCAAATGGAGTATTTCTTTGGGCCTTTTGCACTGAATTCAATTTCTAAATTTACTCCCAGCCTGTAGATGTTCCTACTCCTGCTCTCTTGATCCTAAGAGATACTTTTTGGCACCTTCTTCTTCTTTCCTTCACTTCCTGCCTCCTCCTATCCAGCATTTTCTTTGTGTTGCAGTTTACATGAATTCTTTCCTGTCTTTCCTGGCATTAGCCAATGTAGGTCTCATGGAAACAATGGCTATACTCAAACTCCTATTTCATATAAAAACACCTATAATAGCCCTTCCCTCAAAAGAAAAATCGTTACTGTATTTAGGCATGGTTTTCTTATTTCTAGAATGTTTTAAATTTATTTTTGAATGTTATCCATAGTTTAAAAATATGTGTTTTAGCTGAATGGTGAAGGATGTGTCAGCACAGGACTGCTCCCTGGGCACTCCCAGGATGGAGGCCTAACTCTCTTTTACCATATTGCACTCTTGACTTCCTCCTTTCTTGCTCAAGTCAATTGTCAGCTTGAAGTTTTATGCTTATGGAAATAGAGTAAATTAAGACTTTTAATACACTCAGGCACAATTAATTTTTTTTTTTTCATATGGCCACAGCTTCCTAGGCATGTGATTGTGCTGCAGGCTTTTTGGCCACCTGTGCCTTCACAATTAATTGTTACTCCATCAGTGATGCTTGATGTGTCCAATGTTGATTTGTTACCACCAGAAACAATATTGTTTATGAAAACCAAGGTTTGAAGTGTCTCCTATTGAGCAGTTGGAGGGAACCTCAAGAGGACATCTGCTCCCACAGAGGATATTCATGGAATTAAGACCAGTCTGGCTATCAGTCCAGCAACTGCTGTCAGTGTTACCTATGCTCCTCTTCGCTTACGAGAGTGACGGTCACTTTCATACATGACTTAGATGGTCCACAATTGTGGGTAAAAGGACCATCCTGTCCTCGATCTCTTCCTTCCTTCCTTCCTTCCTTGCTTCCTTCCCTCTTTTTCTTTCTTTCTTTCTTTCTTTCTTTCTTTCTTTCTTTCTTTCTTTCTCTCTTTTCTTCTTTCTTCTTCTTCTTCTTCTTCTTCTTCTTCTTCTTCTTCTTCTTCTTCTTCTTCTTCTTCTTCTTCTTCTTCCCTTCCTCCTTTCCTTCCTCTTTCTCTCTCTCTCCTTCCTTCCATCTTCTTTTCTTTCTTCTTTCTTTCTTTCTTTCTTTTCTTTCTTTCTTTTCTTTCTTTCTTTCTTTTTCTTCCTTTCTTCTTTCTTTCTTTTTTCTTTCCCTCCTATCTTTCCATCCTTCCTTCTTTTAACAACATTTAATATTTTATTTATTTACTTATTTATTCATTTCACACTTCCCTTCAATAAATGCCAAATACTACTCTGGGGATAGAGACCCAAGCCTAACAGCCAGGTGTGAGGGCTAGTGTGCAGCAGAAAGACAATATAAAAATGAGTAAATAGAGGACCCAGCATCAGATAGTGCTAGGTGCTATGAAAAAAATGAAGCATAGTAAAGGGACAGGAGGAATGAAAGATGCCTTTTTAGATCAGTTGCTTAATGATGGCATCTTGTGTTTCCTGCTTCTCTCTTTCCTCTTTTTAATCCTTGACAAATAGAAGTCTATGCCACTCCAACCTTCCAGCTGTTATGTTGCCACAAGGACAGTCACAGCTGTTCTGCTAAAATAGTTATTTTGTAATTTATCCTGTTAATGTATATTTACTTACATATGTGCTGATGATAGTGGTGTTATGTACATAAGATACTCCAGTTCTCACTGAGATGCACTGGGAAGAGAAAAGACCCTAAAATATGACCCTTCTCAGGGACATTTAATGCCATAGAGATCCAGAGAGCAGAAATCTTTCAAGAGTCAAATGTGCACCATCAAAGACCTTTCTCAGTGAACTGAGATTCTTTTCTTAATGAGCAGCACAGTGTAGCTTTTGTTCATTTATCTCCTTTCTCGTTGCCCCATCTCCTGGCCACACAGCTTTAGAGATTCAGGGCTTTTCCCATTTTTTTTTAAAGATTTATTTATTTATTCATGAGAGACACAGACTGAGAGAGAGTAGAGACACAGGCAGAGGGAGAAGCAGGCTCCTCGCAGGGAGCCTAATGTGGGACTCAATCCCACATCCTGAGATCAGACCTGAACCAAAGGCAGGCGCCCAACCGCTGAGCCACCCAGGTGCCCCCCATTTTTTTTAAGCCCACAGGTTCTCTGAAAGATCCCATGGCAGATCACTACCATGCCACCAGCCCACCCTGCCACCCAAAGCCTCTATACTCCACTAGGGACTCTCCTCCATTCCCTTCCTCTAGAAGCATCCAGCTCCCAACCCCCTCTCTCCAGGCCACTGTCACTTCTGATAATAACCTTCTGTATTAGTATTCTTTTGCTGTGTAACAACTGACTGTAATCTTGGCAGTTCAAAACAACCCTAATTTATCCTTTCGCATTCTGTGGATCAGTAGGTGGGCTTAGCTGGGTTCCCTTTTTGGCATCTCACAAGCCCCAAATTGAGGTGTGGGTGTTGTGGGAAGAATCCTCATCCAAGCCCATTCAGTTTGTTAGAAGCATTAGAGGCCACTCTGGGGGCTTTGCCTCAGGCCCCATCCACGTCAAAGCCAACTACTACTCTCTCTCACACTTGAGTTTGGACTTCTCCTTAGGCTAACAGCAGAAGAAAACTGATGCGATTAGGCCCCCACATCATCTCCATTTTGATAGCTCAGAATCAACTCTTTAGCAATCCTAATTGCACCTGCAAAATTGCTCTCCTCATGCAACACAACATGATTGTGGACAAACAGGGCATCTTATCTTACATTCAGTCTCTGGGATCAGACTGGGAAATCTGGGGGAACATTTTAGAATTCTACCTACCATTGCCTCTTTTCAACTTATTTCTGATTTTGTTCTTCTAAAAAGAAATTTTTAGTTTTATTGTATTACTAGAGAATGACTTCTGTTTTGCTGCAAGAGAAG
Organism: Canis lupus baileyi; assembly: GCF_048164855.1. Lineage (NCBI taxonomy): Eukaryota > Metazoa > Chordata > Mammalia > Carnivora > Canidae > Canis > Canis lupus. Next base: position 16,796,965 of record NC_132852.1, read on the forward strand.
TTCAAATGGAACACAGAAGTATGTGTAAAAAGGGTAAAATCTGTAATCTCCCCTTTTAGGGAAACAACCTCTAGGAGGTCAGCTGTGCTTTGGAGGCAGGGTAGCTTTGTTCCACTCATCATTTTTTTCTGTTGAGGCCGGTAACAGATGAGATCCCAAATTTAAATTCTTTTATATTACATGGGACAGAGGATTATTTTTTGTTGATTGCTGGTGTACTAGTTGATACCCTGAATCTACAAGGCGGTACAGCATGCATATTTGAAATATGCTGCTTCATTACAGCCAGAAAATATTTTACCAGCAACATTATGCTACATTTTTAATAAACACAGTTCTGCATTGCAGTAATATGCATAAAATATTTATATAAGAATCAACTCCCTAAAAATCTATTTGACTAGTCAGAATGTACAATAATTTTGAGGGTTAGCAAACAAAGGAGATTTAGTGGGCACGTAATTATGGTTTTTTAAGAGTTTAAAAAGCACACAAAAAAGAGAATAAATTATTTTGTATGGATCTAGTAGGCGAATCTAGGCTGAAGTATAGAAGTTGCAAGAAGAGGCTAGGTCGATTAAGTGTCTGATTCTTGATTTTGGCTCAGGTCATGATCTCAGGATCATGAGATCAAGCCCTCAACTGGGCTCCGAGCTGAGCATGGAGCCTGCATAAAGATTCTCTCTCTCCTCCCTCTGCCCCCTACCCTGCACATGCATTCTCTAAATAATTAAGTAATTGATTCATTTTTAAAATATTAAAGTAGTTGCAAGAAGGTATATGTCAGTGTATACAGAGACTTTTTATTAAAAATAATAAGAAAATAGAACTCCCTAAACCGGAACAGATTTCTAGGCAAACCAGTATATATTTTTTCCAGATGAGGTCATCTCAACTTCCCAACTAGGAAGTCTAAACTCTGCCTAGAGAGCTGTATAGCAGGTTTAAGTTTACATAATCTGAAAAGGACCAGATAGTAAACTTTTTCTGCTTTGTAGGTCATACTGTCTGTCACAACTACTTAACTTTGTAGTTGTAGAATGAAAGCAAATATAGACAATGCATGAATGAATGGGTGTGGCTGTGTTCCCATAAAACTTTATTTACAAAAATAGACACCAGGCCAGATTTGATCTGTGAACTGTGGTTTGTCAACTCCTGCTATATATCATTTTCTGCATTGGGTGGGAGAAGGACCTAACCATCCTCCAATTCCCTTCCATACTCAAAACTTCAGGGCTACATGCTTCTTTGAGGAGGGTATGGAAAAGCATAGTTATCATTAGCCAAAAGATCTTCCCAGAAGGAGAAGGAGCTACCTATATGCATCCCTTTTAAAGTTTTCATCCAGATAATTGCAATGGGGAAAGTTCAGTTATATGAGATTTAAGCTGCATGACTCCAAATAATGGGGGAAGTTATAAACGTTTTTAAAAATGGAAATCTGGGCATGCGTTATGTGGCCCTAACATGAAATAGTTAATATATTAAATAGCTGAACACAGGAATGGGACGTTCATAGAATATGTTGACAGGACAAAAAGTTGAAACTGTTGGCAGAAAACCAAAGTCAATATTGGAGCCAAGCAAATACTGCCTGCAGTGCCCTATTAGGGAAGCTTGAGGACCGTCCATTTTTAAGTGGCAAGAGACTCCCTCACTTCCAGAGCCACAGAAGCAATTGTGCTCTCAGGTAGAGAATTTCTATTATTCTGATTGCTTCCAAATAGATGCGTGTGTGTGGTTTTTTTTTTTTTTAATTAAGCATAGTTCTACTTTGAGAAGAAGCTATCCGTATGTTCTAATTTCCACTGTATTTAGAGAATATAAGAGATATTGATATTCTTTTTTTTTAGATATTGATATTCTTATATATGAAATCTTTTACTCTAAGATATTTTAAAATCAGAGACTGTTGAGTGCTTTAAAGTTTTTCAATGGGCTTTAGTATTTTGAGAGCTTTCCTTAGGGATTCTGGACCAATATTATTGCCACTATTTACAATCATTTTCTTTTTCCCCAAATCAAGAGGTTTCACAACTATTTAACCCCCCTCTACCAATTCCCTTTCCATAATTATCAAAAACATTGATGGCAAGTGAGCCATTAACATGATAGTAGTCTGGAGATCTCAGTTTGTATCTTGTGCCAAGTCCCTGGCATAAAATATACAGAAGCTCTTGTTCCCTGTACCGGTAATTACGTGTTTAGATTTGCAATGCAGATATCTATAAGAAGATCTCTATCACCTTAAATTAAGGCTTATGATTAATATGATCTGTAACCAGCAGGGTTATGTATGTGTTGCTTTCTCTTCTAGGATGATTTCATTCAGGCAAGCCGCTTATTTCACTTGCTTCTTTGCTACAGTTTCCTGTGGTGAGTGCATTATCTCTAAGATGTAAAGTTGTGTGTAGGAAAGGAGTAGTTAACAAGACATGCCAGCCCTGGAGAAAGCTATTGAACATACAGCTTCCAGATGGAGGCAGATCCAGTAAGTCAGGACATAAATCCTTATAACATCCAGGGGCAACTGCCACTTCTCAGATGTATTGCCCTAGACACACAGGGGTGGGGAGCCCAGAAGTGAGAATGTCTGTGGGCAGACAGAAACTTCTGTTTGTAAATGACTCTTTACAAAGCAGATCTTAAACAGTCAGCCCTCCATTTTTATTATCAAGATATTTTAAAAACCAATTTTATCTGAATATTCAATGTATAGGCATTTATAATGTCTGGATCCAACCCAAGTGTTGTTATAGGTACCAGGTGTATATTTTTTACTCTCTTAGGCCACTGGGGAACTACTTCAGAAATGAAAGTATTTGGTTTAAATTTAAATTAGTAAATCATCCATTTGAATAGTTCTGGTTTTAACACCAGGCTTTGAACCGTATTTCTCTCTCTAGTCATTCCATTAAATTTTCGGGGAATAAAGATGATTCTGGACACTGTTTTTCATTAATCGTTATGGAATGGAATGAGCCACTGTTATGGGTGGTTTCTGAGTCTGTGTTGACTTAAGTTGGCCACGCCCCAGTGATTATTTATCTGCCTTTCAGATGTATGGCTAAGATAAATATCTCTTGGGAAAGGGTTACATTTGTAAAGAGATGTTATTTTTTCAGGAAGAAGGTATTTTTTCCCTCCTAAACCCAAATCTGCCCCTCCATGTCTAATTGCTTTTTTGAGCCATGATCATTAAATTCATTGAATGCTGAGGAGTAGGAGCCAGAGATGCAATAGAATATGGCCACTTCAGTTTTATTTTTTTGGCAAAAAAAAATAATAATAATTATGATCATGCTAAGAAAATTAGAGATGCAGGTAAGCAGAAAATAAGAAACTATGTATTATTGTCTGTAGTCCTATAATCCAGAAATGGCTACTGTTAAAATTTATTTTAGTCTTTCAGATATTTTTCTACATGTGTCTATCTACACATTTAACAAAGATGCTATTAATTCTACATACTTTTTTATAACTTTTATAACATTTATAGCTATTTTTTATATATATCATATTTTTTGGAGCTTAGTAATCTTCCCTAGTCATGTTTTGTATGCTCATTCTTTTTTTTAAAGATTTTATTTATTTATTCATGAGAGACACAGAGAGAGGCAGAGACACAGGCAGAGGGAGAAGCAGGCGCCCTGTGGGATGCCCAATGTGGGACTCAATCCCAGGACACCAGGATCATTACCTGAGCTAAAGGCAGATGCTCAACCACTGAGCCACCCAGGTGCCCACTCTATGCACATTTTTAAAAAAGATTTTATGTATTTATTCATAGAGGCACACAGAGAGAGACACAGGCAGAGGGAGAAGCGGGTTCCATGCAGGGAGCCTGACGTGGGACTCGATCCCAGGTCTCCAGGATCACACCCCGGGCTGCAGGCAGTGCTAAACCACTGCACCACTGGGGCTATCCCCTCTATGCACATTCTTATGCACACATTCAGTTATTTCTGCAGAACAAAATTTGGAAACAAAAAATGTTAGAAAAGTGGGAATATTTTGGAAGGTTTTGCGATATATGTCATGAAATTATCTTTCAGAGGAGTGATTTTCCAGTAAACCCTCTCTACTAGCAAATAAGAGTGATCATTTATCCCACTTAGGCCAACTCCACTAGTCATCTATATGGCTTGACATATATTCACCTTTCTGGAAACTGTATCCTAATTTGTTTCTGTGCAACCACTGCCTCTGAATTTGGGTCCATGCAACTGTGACCCAAGCAGACCTCAACTAATATGTAGATGCACGTGTCCTACTGGCTACCATGACCTGATCAGAGCCAAAGGCCTGCAACAAGACTTTTGCTTACACTTCTGGAAATAAGACTCTTGAACTATTAGAAAATGCAAAGGCCTGAGCTTCTGGCACCACCTTGCCACTCTGTGTAACTTGAGACCAACAGCAACACCATAGAACAGAGCAAATAAATGAAGAGAAATTGAATCTTGATGGAATCAGCTGAGTACCCTATCCAGTGATTCCTGAGGCCAAATCTGTCATGGACTCTGGTTTCTTTTTTTTTTTTTTAATTTTTATTTATTTATGATAGTCATACAGAGAGAGAGAGGCAGAGACACAGGCAGAGGGAGAAGTAGGCTCTCTGCAAGGAGCCCGATGTGGGATTTGATCCTGGATTCTGAGGTCACACCCCAAGCTGAAGGCAGACACTCAACCACTGAGCCACCTAGGCATCCCTGTATTTATTATTCTTACCATTTTTCATATACTCACATTTTTCATATACTTACTGTATGCTTGTGTTTCTTTTGTAAATTATCTTTTCTTTTTAAAAAAATATATTTACTTATTCATGAGAGACATAGAGAGAGAGAGAAGCAGGCAGATGGAGAAGCAGGTTCCAGGGAGCCCGACTTGGGATTCGATCTCAGGTCTCCAGGATCACGCCCTGGGCTGAAGGCGGTGCTAAACCGCTGAGCCACCTGGGCTGCCCTGTAAATTATCTATTCATATCTCTTTGCCCTTTTTAAAGAAAAATGTGGTGTTTTTCTTATTGATTATGTAATTTTTTTAACAACACTAAAGAATCTGCCCAAAGTCCATGGACACAGGAGACAGTGTGGCATATTTTATGTTATGGGATAACTTATATAACAGTGCTTTAAAACACTCTAAAATACAATATGAACAAGCCTACTATCATTATTGTCATCACCATTATCATCACCATTACCAACTTAGGAGGATAAGTAAGAACAACTATTAGAACTTTCCTCCCAATCTGTTCCAAAGTTGGTGTGTTTTTAGTTGCCCCTTTCTGTCAGCCAAGTCACATGGCAGTTCACAAAGGCTTAGCTGAGGAATGGGAACTACCAGGCTAGCACAGGCTATTGTTTGTACTCATGTTTGTGCACTGGGATGGGGGAGGATGACTTGGTAACTATGAATCAGCCAAATACATCAATTGTTCAAAACACAGGTTGTGACTGGACCAGCTACTCAGTGTTTTGTGTGTATATGAAATCTAGGCCTGTACACCTGGCAACTTGTATCCCCATAGGCTTCCACCTGAAGAGATCTCTGCTTTTTCTTCTTCTTTTTTTTTTTTATTTTTATTTTTTTGATCTCTGCTTTTTCTAAATATAAGCCTTACCCAAGGGTTAGTCATCTTAGCCATACCTCCCAGAGGAAGAAAAACGATCTTCCTGGGTTAAGTCATCATAAGAGACCTCAAGGCTGGGATCCCCAGAAGGGTAGGATAGTGCAGAGGAAATTTTAATCATCAGTGCTTAATGAAACACATGTGTCTAAGCTGCCCATTCCCTGAAGGGCAATACAAAAATAGATGTCCTAGAAGATGGGCAAAGTTATCATTAGAATATCCTGTGGTTAATGGACAATTGACAGACGAACAAATGTGCTGCCTAAGACGGAAATGCTTATTAAGCTTCCTTTAAAGTGGGTCTCTCAAGGTAAACTCAAATTCATGCATCAAAGTTTACTTTTAATATATGAAACAACAAAAAAAAATAATATATGAAACAGAAGAAGAGTAAAGCTAGCAGATAATACTCTAACAACACATGGGATGCAGGGTACCCTAGAACTGTGAACAATGCCAAACAGCAAATAGTTCAGAATGGATTTTCAATTTAGCTCATGTGTGTATTTGCATTTGCTTGTAGAAACCGAGCAAATAAACGTGTTCTCTGTACTGATCCCAATAAGTACCTAATAACTCTTGGTTTGTTTAGATTAAACTGAGATGAGGTACAACATTGAACATCGCACACTAGAAAAGGGAACAGGATTGGGAGTGAGAAGAGCTAGGTTTCTCTTCCAGGACGATCATTAGCCACATGGGTCTTACTTACACAACTCTATACTGCCCTGAGATTCAGTTCCTTCTTTCTGTTAAAAAAAAAATCAGAGGCATAAAGTCTGCCTCTAACTCCCCTTACACTCACAGAGCTGTTTGTCGTGAAAGGTTTTGAGACAGAGATTGTATATTGTTGGGTTTTTAAAATTTTTTTTATTTGACTATATTTGACACATAATGTTACAACAGTTTCAGGTGTACAACATAGATTCAACTTCTCTATACATTATGTTATTCTCACCAAAAGTGTAGCTACCATCTGTCACCATACAACACTGTTACAATGTTGACTATGTTCCCTATGCTGTGCTTTTTATTCCTGTGACTTATTTATTCCATAACTGGAAGCCTATTATTTCATTTCATTTCATCTCATTTCATTCATTTCATTTCATTTTATTATTTTTAAGTAGGGTCCATGCCTAGTGGATCCCAGTGTGGGGCTTGAACTTACCACCCTGAGATCTAGACCTGAGCTAATATTAAGAGTTGGACACTCAACTGACTGAGCCACCCAGGCATTCCACTTGTTATTTTTAAGGCATGGTATTTTCATAATCTGTTAGGCCACAGGGAGAAGCCAAGCTAGAATTGTACTTTCTTGCAGATAATTTATGTGCAAAATATTCTATAATTTCATAAAAATCAACCAAGTTTTTTATGGAGAAGTACCCGTAGAATGACTTTATTTTTTTATTAAAAGATTTTATGTATTTATTTGGGGGAGAGAGAAGGAGAGGGAGAGAGGGAGGGAGAGGGAGAGGGAGAGAGAGAGAGATAGAGAGAGTGTGAGGAAATGCAAAAGGTGGAGAGAGAGAAGCAGGCTGCCCATCAAGAGGGGAGTCTGATGTGGGGTTCCATCCCAGGACCCTGGGATCATGACCTGAGCTGAAGGCGGATGCTTATCAGACTAAGCCACCCAGGCACCCCCCCATAGAATGACTTTAAGTAATATTATACTTTGTTCAAATAGTCACCTTAATATGTTATACTTAATACAGTCTTGTAAAGCTCTTTGGGTATTTAGTGGAGGAAGTAAGAAGGTTTAGAACAGATATATTTTTATCAAAATAATTATTCACATTCATTGCAAATTAATGTATTTTTTTCAATGATTATCACAGGATGCCTGACTCAATTATATAAAAACACCTTCTTCAAAGGTGGGGACCTAACTGCCATGTATACCCCGAATGCCCATCACTGTCAGATGATGTGCACATTCCACCCCAGGTGTTTGCTCTTCAGTTTTCTTCCTGAAAGTTCAACTAATGATGTAAACAAAAGGTAAAAGATGATATGCCATTATTGGAGAAGCCAGTCATTTTGCAAAATAGAACCAGTTGTGTGCAAAAAGGTATAGATGTTGCAGGGTTATGGTTCTCAAATGGGGTTGAAGGGCCAGTTTCATCGGAATCACCTGGAGCAGTTCTTATATTAGCAGATCCTTAGGCCACAGCCTCAGACCCAAACCGTTCAGCCCACTGAACCAAAGTGTCTTGGGTCTGGCAATATGCATGTGAAACAGTTGTTTCCTTCACCTAAAGTCATAGAAACTAGGCATTGTCTATCCAAGGATGTAAGGAGAATGCTTGAAAATCATTGGGTTAAGTGACTGCCTCAAGAAAGGGTCTAAAAACAGGTGAATATTTCACCTGAACAAGGAAACATACTGTCTGACTCAGGATCCTATTAGTGGATAGCTCAGTCCTAAGAAAATATAACAGAAGGTAAATATTTTGTTGCAAATATTGTTGAGTAAGATCCAGAACTTGTGATCTTGGGAAGGGTCTGGTCTGAACGGGCCTGTAGTAAACCAGTACACCTGTAGTATGTATAGTTTGTGTGTGTGTGTGTGGGGGGGCTGTGTACACACATGCACATGCACGCACGTGCAAATATATATTGCTAACTACCATTTTGGAAAAGTAAGAGCACTGGAAAAATAACCATTTAATATCCTACTAGCTCATAAAGTTGACTGAATGCAGCCATGATTTCATCATAATTTTCTTTCACTTTGATCAGTAATCAGAATGAGCATTTCTTCACTGTTCTCATTTCCATATTCATAAGTCTTTTCTTTTATCTTAACTCTGTTTGAATCGAAAAACTTGGAATTAGGTAATCACCCTCTAATTCTACATATTAAACTTGTACAGAAAACCCAGAGTGTGTGTGAGAGGCACCAACCTTTTTTCTTAAAATTTTATTTATTTATAAATAAAAGGGAGAGAGAGAGAGAGAGAGAGAGAGAGAGGCAGAGACACAGACAGAGGGAGAAGCAGGCTCCATGCAGGGAGCCTGACATGGGACTTGATCTTGGGTCTCCAGGACCACACCCTAGGCTGAAGGCGGCACTAAAACACTGAGCCACCCAGGCTGCCCCAACTTTTTATTTAGAGTTGAGTTAGGTTCTAGAATCCTTGTGAAAAATAACCATTAATATTGATGTTAAAGATAGAATGAAGTCTTCTGTTAGTGCAAACTAGAAGGAATTAATAAGCAAGCTGAACAGCATAGGTAGATCCAGCTCTCATAACTGATTTAATTTCTTAAGTAAAAACATTCACCAGGTGAAAGCATAATACCCCAAATTTTAGGAACACGGGAAAAGTCATTACCTCTTTAATATGATTGACTTTCTGTATTTAAAAGTGTTTTTAATAAAGAAAAATAATACTGAGGTTAAGTATTACAAAGGCTGTTAGATTTTTATGGAATTTCCTCTACAAGTGTTTTTTCCAGCAAGTGTCAGGGAAGCTCTATTATTTTCCTTATTCCTAGTCATAGTTATTAGTGTATAAAAAATGTTAGACATTTCCTCTAGTGCGTGTTTATTATTCTACTTTCTAACTGAAAGTTCTTTTAAAAACAGATTTGGTTGCTTCTTAAAAGACAGTGTTACAGAAACCCTGCCAAGAATGTCATGGACAAGTGCAATTTCTGGACATTCCTTAAAGCAATGTGGTCATCAAATAAGTGGTAAGCTGTTGATGCCTTAGCTAAATTTGAATGAATAATGGGTTTACCTTAAAACAGGTTCTGTTCAAGCTCTGTACTGCCTTGGACATTTGGAAGGGAGCACTTTGAGGGGACACTATTTATTGGATGTATCCTTCCTCTTGTCTTTATCAGTTACATGCTCAAGGAGCCTCTATCACTAATGAGATTAGCACTGCAATATAAGATTTGCAGAAGGTGAATACACATTGAAATGATGGCTGTCACCTTCCCCCACTGCTGATTGCACATAAAAATCTTAGAGAGAACACAGAGGGCATCTGTCTCCCTGTTTTACTTGAGATGATTTGTATTCTAGTGGTTCTTGACCAGGGGTGGTTTTGTCCTTCATCCAGGGCGCAGTTGGCGATAACTGAAGACATTTCTGGTTGTCACATCTTGGGGGGATGCTACTGGCATCTGGTGGATAGAGATCAGAGAGGCTGTTAAACATTCTACAAGGCACAGAGAAGCCCCCCTGACAAGGATATTCTGGTCCCAAATGTCAATAACACAGAGGTTAAGAAACCCCATTAAGCCCTCAAATGGAAGGTCTGTGTTCTATAAATCTTGCTAATAAGAATAATACTTCTTAGGAAAAAAATGTGAGGACTTAAGACTGTACATCTTGTAGTGTCAAATTTCAGGTGTTTTAACATTTCTTATCCTTCCCTCCCCCATGAATACTGAATACCACTCCCTCAATCCACATGGGTGCTTTGTGCCCGCAGTTTGTGTAGGAATCAGTCCTTAGTTGGGAACATGGGGATCTGACTTAGCCAACATGGAGTTTACCTGAGGATGAGTACGTGTCCTATGTTATAAGATCGAACCTATATCTTAATACAACTTAGTATAAATTATTCAATTAAGCATTCTTTTTAATTATGCTATCATAGTAAAATTTAAAGAACAGTATTTTGCTTTTCTCAGTACTCTTAGTTATTTTTTTTTCTCAAACTTCGTCTTACAGAACTTGATTTAATGTTCCCTCCTAACTCTCCCCAAGTATCTCAAATTAAAGTGAATAATTGCTCCCCAGGACATAAAGTCCCTAAACTTCGGACCAACTTTAGTTTAAAACATTTACAGGTAGGTTTATAGCTTTCCACTGATCATAAAGAAAAGTTTTAGTTTGTAAGTATCTCATCCCAACTCAGCTGGTTTCTTTTCTGATGTGCAGCAGAGTTGGAAAGAGACTTCATTTCTAGAATCTGCAAACTCCTATGGGCATGAATCACTGTGAGTTATCCATTGCCCTGCCCACCTCAATATATTGTTTTCCTACTAGTTTGTATTCTTTCTGTCATTCCCACTATTAAATCTAGTAGTATGACTTTTTCAACCATACCGTTAGGAGTGGAACATTACATACAACAGATTATGGTTATACTTCTGGTTTCCTTATCCAAGGGTCTAACTAACAAATCTGAGTGCCTTTTCTTTTTTCTTTTTTTTTTTTAAGCCTAAATCATAAATTTGGTTTGCTGTCTGTCAAAAAAATTATATTTTTTTGTGTATAAGATACATGTCAAATGAAAGGTTGCTTAAGTGAAATTGAACAAAAATATAAAGAAAATATAAATGGCTTCATCACAAATATACAAAGATTATTTCCTTTAATAGTGATTTGGCACATAGATGTCAATGGCAGGGCTTACAGATGAAATTCACAGACAGGAGTAGTTGAGAGCTGAGAAATAAGCAGAGATAGAGAAGCTCCTTCACTCAATGCAAGAAGTTGAGGGCACATCAGTTTGTTTAATAATGCGAACCCCTGGAACAATCACCAGGGCCCTCACTGCCGTTGCTTTGTCTTCCACTGCTCATTGATCATGAAATATTACCCATATGGTTGCATATACCTTACAGTTTTGGAAACAAAGTCACCCTTTCTCCATGCTAGTGCTCTAAAACATACTGGAGTGTTTTTAATTCGAGCAGAGTTTGATAATGTAGTGATGTCAGAAAAATTCTAAATCCCCTCACTAAAAAGGCAGTCGTGAAAAACAGAATATCATTCTTCAAAACTATCCTAATTGATGATCTAGTTCTAGAAGGAAAGCTTACTGAATTTGCTCTATGCATTTTACTTGTACAGCTTGCCACCGAGACATTCATAAAGGAATTGATATGAGAGGAGTCAATTTTAATGTCTCTAAGGTAAAAAGTGTTGAAGAATGCCAAAAAAAGTGCACCAATAGCATTCACTGCCAATTTTTCACATATGCCACTGAAACATTTTACAACGTAGAGTACCGGTGAGTAACATTCATGGTGTTTATTATTTCTGATGGTGCTTGTAAGATTTAATTGTACTTGTTGTAACTTTTTTTTTTTTTTTTTTACAATGGAAAACCAAATAGGGCTTTGAGACTTAACCACTCTGCTTATTTATTTATTTACTCAGTTTTGGTGTCATTTTGCTAAGGAGAATAATTTCCATGGATTGGGAGATGAGGGTTTGTCTGAAAAATATCCCCCACTCCATTCTCACTCTAACCTTGCATGTGCAGAGCAGAAAAATGTCTTTTTGATTAATAATACAAACCCTGGACTCACTCAGGATCAAAGTCATTGTTCTGATTGCTTTATTTCCCACTGACCAAGGATCATTTCAATGCAAAATGGATTGCTACACGGATCTTACAGTTTAGGAAGAGAAGTAACCTCTTTTCTTCATATTTAGAAACAGCTGCCTTTTAAAGAATGGTCCAGGAGGAACACCCAGCAGTATAAAGGTGCTGGCTGATGTGGTATCTGGATTCTCACTGAAGTCCTGTGCACTCTCAGAAATTGGTAATTGTATGGCTACTATTTTACTTTGTGATCGTAGTAGGCAGAATTAGAATCCCCCAAAGAAATCTACACCCTAATTCCTGAAAATGTGTGAATGTTACAATACATGGCAAATGGGGCTTTGTAGAGGTGATTAAGCTAAGGATTTTGAGATGGGAGATAATTATTCTGGATTATGTGGATGGGCCCAAATGTAGTCACAAGAGTACTCATGAGAAAAAGAGGAAGACAGAGAGGTTGTAGTCAGAGAGAGAGAGAGTTTTGAAGAGGTCACACTGGTGGCTTTCAAGATGAAGAAAGGATCCATGAGCCAAGGAATTCAGGTAGCCTCCAGAAGCTGGAAAAGGCAAGGAAATGGGTCCTCCTATAGAGCTTCCAGAAGGAACAAAGCCCTGCCGACATCTTAATTGTAGCCCAGTGAGACCCGTTTCAGATTTCTGATCTCCAGAACGGTGAGATACTAAATTTGTATTATTTAAAGATACTGGGTTTGTGATAATTTGTTACAGCAGCAGCAGGAAACTAATGCAATTACATTGCAGAGAAAACTATAATGTCATTTCTTGGTGGTGTCCATTGTCTGGTGAAATGACTCAACCATAATGAATCAATAAAGTGCTGCTGTCGTTTGAATTACCCAGAAAATTGTCCCTCCACCTTATTTAGCATATCAGTCTGTTAGTGGTAGGATGTCACAGAAACCAAAGCACCAACATTCAATGCTACGCAGTATCCAGTGCCAGCTCCTGCCAAACTCCGCATGGGTGCTGGGTGAAGACCCCCCACCCCAAGGGAGATTGGGAAATTGGCAACAAGGCATCTTTTTTCCTCTTTGTTTCCTTTCCCCTCTGGCACATCCCCTCTGTGATGGGTACCAGATTTCTGGTTCAAATTTACTGATTATTTAATTTTTAACATTCACATTTGGTTCTTTTTTACAAGTGTGATTTCTATCTCTTTACTGATATCCTTTATTTGTCAGGACAATCTTTTCAGGTTTTTCTTCAGTTTTTTAGATGTGGATTCCTTTAGTTCTTTGAATATATTTAAAATAGTCGACATAAAAAAATAAAAATAAATAAAAATAAAAAATAAAATAGCCGACATAAAGTCTCTGCATAGTAGATGAGGAAGTTGGTACTTTCTTAGCAAAAATTTATGTTGTGCGTAGGGGCCATAGTTTCTTGTTTCTATGCATGGCTTGTATTTTTTTGTAAAAAAATTAGACCTTTTAAATTATAGCATACAGTAATGCTGGAAATCAGATTCCCTCCTTCCCCAAAGTCTGCTGTTGTTACCACTTTTTGTTACTGCTCTTTGTTTGGTGACTTTCCTGAACTAATTCTGTATTTATTCTTTGTAGATATGACCAGGAATGTTTCTACTTGATTTTCCTAATACTTAGCTAATGATTAGGCATAGATTTCCATATGTGCCTGGAAACAGTAAGTCTCTCGGGCTTTGACGAAGGGGCGTTTTGTGAGTGTTGGGGCACGCTACCAACCTGCAGACAGGCATTTCACAACTTTGCCTTGGCCTTGGCCTTCTGCCCACCCAGGGTGCAATGTCAGCAGGCCTGAGGGGTTAGGACTTTCTCAGATCTTTTATGGACTTGTGCCCAGCCCTGCTCATGCACACAGCCCTGTACTTGTAGATGGCCTTCTAGATTCCCTGGAATATGTCAAAGATTTTCTTTTCTTTTTTTTTATGTCAAAGATTTTCACCACCACCCTCTTTCCCTTCATTTTCCTTTTAAGAATTTTGTCAGCTTATTGTTTGCTCCAGCTATTACTGCTGCCCTAGGAAGCTGCAATGTTACATAATTGCCACTTTTTGGTTGTTGTTTGTTTTTTGTTCTTGGCAAACACTTGCAAGGAACAGGCTGTTTACACTGAAGAGGCTCTGAGTCATGTCAAATAAACTCAGTCCTCATGAATAGTTCCTGAGAACATCCACACAGGTCAAATAATGGTTTAGCTGAGGCTGGGGATGGAGCTTTGGAGCATCCTGCCCCAACCCCATCCTGTCCCCTCCAGGGCTGCTGGATTGCTGGTTTTCAGCATGATTGTGGGGCTATTTCCAAGGAACTGAGGAGAGGAGAACGGAAATAGGGCAAATTAAAATCCCACAAAACTCACTGTTCTTACAGAGATTCAGCTGTTTCTCTTGAGCAAATGCTCCCTGGACTGTTATAATCTGATTAATTTTGATTAATTTCTAGAGCTCTGAAAACACTGACAATTTTGCCTCTACTCACATTATTTTTATGGAGGAGAGGATTTTTCAGGGGTCCTTCCCCTGCCATTTCCACTAACACCCTAGAGTGCTTCTGATAAAGCAAAACAAAACAAATGAAACCAAAAAACTAGCTTTTAAAAAGAAAATGGTTCTTCTTAACAGGATAGCTCTTGTGTTTTTGTCAACTGGACGGGTCAAGTAGCAACTGCAACACTAGACAATTCTGTGCTGCATGTTTCATACGTAGCAATGGACACCCAGAGTACTTCAGAATTGGGGAATCAGGAGAGTAGGATATCTAGAAGTAATGGAAAACATAAAATGGCTAAAGGAGAAGGTCAAAGGCATTTAACCTGAACAAGATCAGGATGACTGTCTTAATTTTTTGTTTATAGAAGGGTGTCATTGAAGAACGGATTAAATTAACCTGTGTGGTTCCATTAGGCAGGTCTAGGTAGATGCTACCATGAAAAAAATAAAACTATTCTAACCCTTAGAAAGGACCAGAAAAAAATTGGGCCTTGTCACAAGGTAGTGGGCTCTTTGTCACTATAAATATCTTAGGAAAAGGGAAACAACTTGTCAGGAACATCCTAGAGGGATGGAGTTGTAGGTTGTGGTTGTTGCATGGATGTCCCACCTCAGGAGGGATGACCTCTAAGTTCTCTTCCAGCTTCCAGAGTCTGCATTTTTTTTTCCTTAAAGATTTAATTAGTAGAGGCTGAATTTCCAAGACTGCCCATCTTATGGTGTGGCATTATTAACGATAATTCATTATCGTTATGATGATATTATGTCACTAGAGGTACTTCCTCTTGAAACACCTATGTTCATTTAAATTAGGACTCTTGGGATCCCTGGGTGGCGCAGCGGTTTGGAGCCTGCCTTTGGCCTAGGGCGCGATCCTGGAGACCCAGGATCAAATCCCACATCGGGCTCCCGGTGCATGGAGCCTGCTTCTCCCTCTGCCTGTGTCTCTGCCTCTCTCTCTCTCTCTCTCTCTGTGACTATCATGAATAAATAAATAAAATCTTTAAAAAAAAAAATTAGGACTCTTTTTGTCCTTCTTATAATTGCTATCATTATTCCACAATTTTAACAAAATTTGTTATCAAATTGAGTAAACCGAGTAAATAATATGAACACAAATAAACACATAACTGAGACATAAAATAAGGGGCACCTGGGTAGCTCAGTTGGTTAAGCATCTGATTCTTGATTTTAACTCAGGTCATGATCTCAGGGTCCAGAGATGAAGCCTCATGTCAGGCTCAGCACTCAGAGTGGAGTCTGCTTATCCCTCCTCTCTTTCTCTTTTTTCATTAATAAATAAAATCTTTAAGAAAATAAGATTATATAAAGATAACGAAAGTGGGTTTTCTCCTGTTCTAATTTCAATGGGCACATGGCATTTTTGTTAGCTACCTGGTATCTTTGTTAATCTGTTTTTATTAAAATCTTTTTTGTAATGCTCAGAAAATGTAACACAAAACCTTATCTCCTAAGATCTGGAATTCAGGGTCAGGATAATAGAAAGAAAATCTAAACATATGCTAAGTAACTTACATATTTTGCATAGATTGAGATGGAGCCGAGAGTATAGGTTGAGATATTTCACTTCTCTGACATAGAAATCTTTTATCAGATTTAGACCAATTTTTCCTTCTTCCAAATGGCAAACAAGTCTGAGGATAAAGGTCCATTTTAATGGACCTTTTCTTCACTTAGGGTATGTGGTGCTATGAATAACAAACAGTCATAATTTCCTTAGGATGACAAAGGACAAGTCACTTGAGTGTCATGTCATTTGCTGAGGACTGTCTCCCCTCTGTGAGTTCACAGGTTGCCACATGAACATTTTCCAGCACCTGGCATTTTCGGATGTGGACGTTGCCAGAGTTGTCACCCCAGATGCTTTTGTGTGCCAAACCATTTGCACCTACCATCCCAACTGCCTCTTCTTTACATTCTACACAAAGGCGTGGCATCTAGAACCGCAAAGGTGAGTAAGAACGTGTGACATTGGCTACGATCCTGTCATCACTGTAATTTTATAGTTTGGGTTTTTGAAAACCTTTGTTCATTTCCTCAGAGCACTTGAAGCCAGGGCTTAAGTAGGTAGTTTCCTGCCAGGTGTACATTAGTTAAGAGCTTAGCCAACTTGTCCACCTACCTTCTCTTCCTGAAACATAGCATTGGATCCATGGAACAATGGCCGTGGAAGAAAAGAATCAGATGCCTTTCTTACTGATCTAAATGTTTTCTCTTATTAACTTGAAGTAAAAACCACTCACTGACAGCATATCCATTAATATTGTCTCTAATTCCTGCCTCAGAAACTAGAGCCCTGTTTATCCCGATTGACCTCTTTACCCTCAGATAATCTATTCTTTTCTTTCTGTACAAAAGTGGAGCCAAGGGATGAGTGTATAGTTAATACAATAGCATCAGCCACAGAAACGCCTAGAATTTGGTGTTGGCTCTTTCTTCTTTTTCATTTTCCCTTTTTTGCTTTCTTTTCAATGAGAAGGTGGAACTTTACCATTCTTCTCTCTCTAGGTTATCTGTGCCTATCAGTTTTCCTTAGACAGAGATGTGGCTTGGTTTACATTTAATCTCTGTGATTTATTAGAGAGAATCCTGTGGTCTGCTTTACTTTCTTTCTTTCTTTTTTTTTTTCTGTCTGCTTTACTTTCAAAAGAGTTTCTCAGAGGAATAAAATTTGCAGAGGTGATTTTCAAAACATGAAGAGCTTTTGTGTTTGCCTTTAACACAGCTTTGTTTCTCTCTTTTGCTTTTTTTTTTTTTTTAATAGAAATGTTTGCTTTCTTAAGACTTCCAAAAGCGGGACACCAAGTTCACCCACTTCTCAGAAAAATGCCATGTCCGGATACAGCCTTTTAACCTGCAAGAAAGCTTTGCCTGGTAATGTAATTCAATAATAATAGCACATAAAATGTGATACACTTCATGATCTTCTAACAAGTAATAGCGAAGAAACAAACCCCAGTACCAAAACCTCGGATAAATGTGGTTTATAGCTGTTTTCATTTTGTATCTTTTTATGTCTCTAATTCACACAGAGCCGTGTCATTCCAAAATTTACTCAGGAGTGGATTTTGAAGGGGACGAACTGAATGTGACCTTTGCTGAAGGAGTGAATGCTTGCCAAGAGACTTGTACCAAGATGATTCGCTGTCAGTTTTTTACTTACTCTTTACGCCCAGAAGACTGTAGAGGAGAGAAGTTAGTGAACATTTAT
The DNA here is from genome assembly GCF_048164855.1 of Canis lupus baileyi. NCBI lineage: Eukaryota > Metazoa > Chordata > Mammalia > Carnivora > Canidae > Canis > Canis lupus. The sequence continues at coordinate 16,814,625 of NC_132852.1, forward strand.
TTTTCAAAGACAATTGCATGAGTTATGCCCTTCTCTGAAAGTTTAATCTTTCTCCTGATCATTTTATCTAGGTGCAAGTGTTCCTTACGATTATCTTTGGATGGTTCCCCAACTGGGATGACATATGGGACACGAGTGAGCTCTGGTTATTCTTTGAGGTTGTGTAAAAGTGGGGACAATTCTGGTGAGTGAGCCTCACTTTTTCATGGAACTGTAAAGGGATTCCTGTGTTGTTTTGATCGATTGCTTAGTTTCAGATAGCAGAATTATGTATTTTGTTTTCCTTGGCTGAGAAGAACTCTGAGTCGCCTCTAATGCTAACCATTAACTTTAAGACTCTCTTTTTAGTCTGCACAACAAAAACGAGCACACGCATTGTTGGAGGAACCAACTCTTCTTGGGGAGAGTGGCCCTGGCAGGTCAGCCTGCAAGTGAAGCTGAGAGCTCAGAGCCACTTGTGTGGAGGGTCAATCATTGGACGCCAGTGGGTCCTCACTGCTGCCCATTGCTTTGATGAGTAAGTACGGCGTGTGTCTTATCCAGAGTCTTGACCTGCCTTTTTGTTTGGAAGAATCTATGATAAGTTTCTTGAACATCATGTCAGTGTGTTCATCAAAGTTTATTCTTTAATAAAAGACTTTTTTTTTAAGGCAGATATAATAAAAGGCATTTTAAAGCAGGGCTGATATTCAAAATGTTGAACAGCTAGTGAGGCTTCTCTGAGCACTGACTGATCTGACCCATCAGAACACAGTGCGGCCTGTTTGCAGGGCTGGCAATCCCAGGGCGCTATCACTCCTACTTTAAAGAATAAGAAAAAATGCCCCACCTGCTTCCACCTCCATCCACGACTCCCCAAATGTATTTTTCAAAGACTTAATTTTCCAGGCCCATAGACCTTTTGCTTTCAGCTCTTTGATTCACAAATGTACTCAATAATAGAGTGAAAACAAAAATGGGAGGTGGTTATATATTTCAGTGAATAAAATCTGGTAAAATATTTCTACTTTATAAGGAAAATTGTACATGTGGCAGGGTTTTAAAGTTTTAAAACACTTAGACCTTGTACCTGAATGGGGCTTGAGTCACAGCTCTGTCACTTATTAGAGGCATGAGTGACCTTGGGCGATTTGTAAATCTCTCTTTATTTTCCTGTCTGCAAAATAGGAACAATAATATCTAATTGTAAGGTTATTAGAAGGGTTACGTGATACACTTAAAAGTCCTTAGCACTATACCTAGAACATAAAATCACTGCCCCCCCCCAATAAGCTATGATTAAATAAGAAATGTAAAAATGGACAAAGCATAGGAATAGCAAGAAATACAAATAGCCCTAAAATAAAAGATACTTGGTCTCTCTCAGGAGGTATTTTGTTTTCAAAGAATTCTCCCTCTTGCTCTGACTAAGAGGGTAGGTCCCTGGTTGCCATGTGTCAGGATTGAGGATCTGGCTGCTGACTATACCAGAGTCAATGGTACTGCTGAGCAGAGCAAGGCTCCTTCATGGTTGCCACATAGCAGCATGGGACTCCAGGTAGTGGCTCTGCTACACATGGCATTGCTAAAGGGGAATCCTATTGACTTGGAAGGAAAGACCCTGTGAAGGGGAAATAGTAGGTCCTCCCTTTTCACAAAATGCACTCCAATTTAGGACCAAGAATTTTCATCCTTTTTTTCCCCCCAGCTTTACCGAGATATAATTGATATATGACATTGTGTAAGTTTAAGGTGTAATGTAATGATTTCACATATGCATGCATTGCAAAATGATTACCCTAATAAGGTTAGTTAAGACATCTGCACATCCATCACTACACATAATTACTTTTTTGTGGGTAGTGAAAATTTTCAAGATTCGCACTCTTAGCAACTTTCAATGTTTCAAGTATTGTTAACTGCAGTCACCATGCTGTACATTAAGTCTCCAGAACCCATTTATAACTAGAAGTTTGTACCCTTTACTCCTTCCTGCCGTGACACTCCCCTGCAACCACCAATCTGTTCTCTGCATCTATGAGTTAAGTTTTTTTTAGGTTCCACATATGGATGAAAACATATAGCATCTGTCTTTCTCTGACTTATTTCATTTAGCATAATACCCTCAAGTCCCATCCACATTGTTGCAAATTGCAGGATTTCCTTCATTTCTATGGCTGAATAATATTCCATTGTATGTGCACATACACAGACATGCTTATATGCATATGTATAATACATGTATGCATATGTATATATTATATATGTGTATATACACAGACACTGTATATATTATACCACATTTTTTAAATCATTCATCTATTAATGAACTTAGGTTGTCTCCATGTCCTGGCTATTACAAATAATGCTGCTGTGAACATGGAAGGGCAGATAACTCTCAAGGTAGTCTTCTCATTTTCTTTGAATATATACCCAGAAGCGGAATGGCTGAATCTTAAGGTAGTTCCATTTTTAAATTTTTGAAGAACCTCCATATTGTTTTCCACAGTGGCTGCACCAATTTATATTAAGAATTTTCATTCTTGAAGGCTCAGTGTTGTTGAGTTTGTAAGAGATAATGTACACGGAAACACTGATTTTATTGAAAGAAGATCACTTGTGCCCTTATTTGTATGATTTTCTCTAGAGTTTTATGCAAATATTATCTAGCATTTCTCCATGATGATAAAAATGTCCAAATCTTTACAAAAGATAAGACTTTGTTTTAGGTCTTAATTTTAGATTTACTTTGTATTCATATTTTAAAAAATTAATTTAGGGGTGCCAGAGTGGCTCAGTTGGTTGAGCAACTGACTGTGGCTCAGGTCATGATCTCAGGGTCCTGGGATTCAGTCTCACGGCAGGCTCCACGCTTAGCGGGGAGTCTACTTGTCTCTCTATCCCTCCCCACACTCATGCTCTCTCAAATAAATAAATAAAATCCTTTAAAAAAGAGTTAATTTAAATTTTCACACTTCTGAAACTATCGATATTTTATTATTTATATTTATTTTTATATTCTATTATATTCTGATTTTGTTCTTTGGCCATGCCATGAGGTGAGCTTTATTTTCATTAATGACACAAATAATTTTCTAGAACAGGCCAAGGCAAACTGGAGAATTAGTAGTTCTGGTGGGGGTCCTCTGAGGACCCCACAGTCTGGGTGCATCCGCTCAGGGTGCCGGGTCACTCAGGTTAGTTCTGAGTCATTAGTAGCTATTAGTTCGGGTCATTAGTAGTTCTGGTGGGGGGGTCCTCTGAGAGTCACATAGGCTGGGTGTATCTGCTCATGGCTCAGCCTGTCACTCAGGTCCATCTTGCAGGTGGCTCTTCATGTCAGGCCTGGGCTGTCTCTAAGATGATGGGGGTAGGGAATCCTTCAGGTTCTTAGGAACCTTCTTCACTCCTCCTTTCCTGCTCAGTGGTCTCTGGTGAGTAGGTGTTCTCCTGTGTCTCTGTTGTCCTCAGCCTGGCCCTACAGAAGCAGGTGATCCCCGGCTTGTCTGCTACTGTCTGGAACCACCCTGGAGTTCCTCTCAGAGCCCCATGCCTGATGCTCCCACTTGCCTTGCTGCAGCCAGAGGCCTAGAAAGATGACTTTTGAGTATCACTGAAGCCTCCCAATTTTGCCCAGTGAGGGGGGCGTGTGTACGATCAGTCTGACAAGTTCATGGAAGCGATTGCTTTCAGGTTTGCTGAACTGAGCAGGATTTCCCCACAATAAACTATGAGTCTCTCCCAGACAGTTTCTCTCAGATTTGGGACAGCAATGCTCTTGCATTTTTACTTACAGTAATGAAATAACTACATAAATGCACATGTTCAATGTTTTTAACTAAATCTTCAGAGATTCGGTGCTGCTGCTGGTAGTGATGACATGTTGCCAGGAAGCGAAATTAGGTAAGTAAAAATATGCCATTTGCAGTATTTTCTTCCCAGCCCAAAGCACCAATTTCAAAAGGTAAAATTGAAAGGAAAAAGGGCCAAAAACAAAGGCTGTCTTTCTGGTTTCAAATGAGTCTTTATTTTTCCCTCCTAGACTCTCCTTGCCAGATGTTTGGCGCATTTATAGTGGCATTTTAAATCTGTCAGAGATTACAAAAGAAACACCTTTCTCGCAAATAAAAGAGATTATCATTCACCAAAATTACAAAATCACAGACGGTGGTAGTTACGATATTGCCTTAATAAAACTTGAGGCTCCTTTGAATTATACAGGTATGTAGCATATTTAAGGAGAAGCTATTCAGCTGAGTTCAGCAGCTTTAAATTTTCACATCAATTTGAGCAAAAGGGTAGAATCTGGAGAGATTGTCTTTAGTTTCTGGTTGATGGAGTTGGGAGCGAGTTGAGGAATTGCCAAGGGAGACAACACCTGTGACTTGGATAAATCTCTTCTATTTAAGGGATAAGAAGTAGAAATTGGTCTCTTCAGGTAGGAATCCAGGTGCATATGCATTATTGAAATAATACACATGGGAAATGTCTTGGCTGTTTAGGAAGCATGGCTCCCTTTGGCAAGAGTAGCACGATGACTGTGGCTTTGGGCATGTTAGGAATATATGAAGACTAGTAGGGCCAGATGCTAATTCCCAGGTCTAACTTGAGTGGAAGGAAGCTCTGGGAAGCTGGTAGTGTGGTGGTGGGAAGTGTGGCCTCCGTGGCACAATGCTCCACAGTTGGTGAATACCCTCTGTGTCCAGGAATGATTACGTGACCTTGGTCAAGTTGCTTTTACCTCTTTGTACCTCGAATTTCTGCATCTGTAAAATGAGCATGATAGTCACCTGTTGGTGTGTCATAAAAATTGCTAATTAGTAAGTTAAAGCACGTAAAATAGTGCTTCAAACAGTGGAGACACTGTTATTACTATTGAAAGTAACATACACAGAGTAAAATACTTCTAAATGCTTTTGACAGAAATACGTGTTCTGAGTTTAAGATTTAATTGAGAAAATTTGGCACCAAAAATGTCATGTGAAAATGAGTCTGATAATGAGAAATTTTCTTGAATCATTGGCCTTAGCAATCAAATAGAAAGCAAAAGGGTCATTTTTTCATGGTAGTACGCTAGAGAAAGAGAATATGGAAAAAGGAAGTTGTGTATTTTTACAGTCAATACCTATAACTTTGTTTAATCAAACTCTAATCTAAAAATTACCTTTCAGAATTCCAAAAACCAATATGCCTCCCTTCCAAAGATGATACAAATACAACTTATACTAATTGCTGGGTAACTGGATGGGGCTTCACAAAAGAAAGAGGTACAGCATGATATATTTTTTTAAGATTTTATTTATTTATTCATGAGAGACACACAGGGAGAGAGAGAGGCAGAGACACAGGCAGAGGGAGAAGCGGGCTGCATGCCGAGAGCCCCATGTGGGAATTCGATCCCAGGAATCCAGGATCATTCCCCGAGCCTAAGGCAGATGCTCAACTGCTGAGCCACCCAGGCGTCCCCAGCATGATATTTTAAATGTTGTTCTTAAAACAAGTCTTTTACCTTAAGGTACACAGAGTGAATCAGTTTAACTGGCCTCTGTCTGAAATTTTATCCAAACTCATCACCATTCCAATCTATTCATTCTCAAATATTTACTCACTGATTCTTGAGAAGATGTATTTTTCTTTGGATCTGGAAAAATTTATGAGGTAACCTCTTAAGAATCTTACTTAATAATAAAGGTCACTTGTTTGACTATGGGATAAAGGATTTGTCCCATATGGGGCTAATAAGACCACTCAAGCCTATCCTGTCCTCACTACTAATAGTGTTTCCATCTCTCAGTGCCATTATTTTGCCTTTATACTAAGGGTCAGGAGTAGAGGCAGGCACACCATCTTTTTCTGGAAGGCTCTAAATGTTTTTTGTGTTGTTATTGTTGTTTCATGCATCCTTCCTGTAATCTGATGAAGCCTATGAGCCACTTTTGTAATGGTGCTTTTATTTTTTTATTTTTTAAAAGATTTTATTTATTTATTCATAAGAGACACATAGAGAGAGGCAGATACATAGGCAGAGGGAGAAGCAGGCTCCCCACGGGGAACCCCATGTGGGACTCGATCTCAGGACTTCAGGATCATGACCTGAGCCAAAGGCAGACCCTCAACCATTGAGCCACCCAGGCACCCCTGCCGTGGTGCTTTTAAATACTTAAAAAGCACATATAGACATATGAAGGAAACAAGTGAAATTGCAATAGAGTTATCAAAATACTTTCAAAAAGATGCAATACGGGAATGCATGAGTTTCTTTAATATATTAAATAGTAAGTTTTTCAAGTAACTACCATAATATCAGCCACAGCTGTCACATGAAACTATCACAAGTGTGATGAAAAATATCTGTGCTCTTGACTAATGGCAAAGCCATCCTACTAACACTCCCATTTTTATTGCCTGCACTCATAGCTGAAGGTAGTGTTAGACTTCAGTTGGAGATTGGTGAAAATAAGGATGTATTTTCCTATCCAAGTGTATAGAGCAAGTGAATTCTTTCTGTGGACGCCAGTTTAAGAAGCCCTGCTCACGGGTAGTTGGTGTTTTTAAATTGTCCTTGGATTTCCCATGAAACAGACTTTTCTCGCTTTCCAAAGTTTTGTTCTTGATAGACACTATAGGAATAAAATTTGCACATTCTTTACATATTTAAACTCATCAAGATCTTTCCTTCTTTCCTGACTTAGTCCTTTATTCAGTGAATTCAAATTTTCTAAATGTTTGACTGGTACCTTAAGGCAGAAAGAAATTTTAAGAGTAACCTTAACTAAGAAAGGAGAGCTCCCAACATATGTTCCAGGGGAACCTGGACACGGGCAGAAATGTAATTATTTGTGAATAAATCGTTCTTCGTGGAAAATATTTGCATAGTTAAAAAACAAAATACTCTTCTGAGCATATGGTGAGTTCCCCCCCCAACATCACATGTTTTTAAATGATCATGTTGAATATATAAAACAAAAACTGAAAGATAAGAATTTCCAGCTTTGGGGTTGGAGGTGATAAGAGGGAATTTCTGAGAGATTTCTATTGGGATGAGAGGTTGGCAGGGAATCTGGTCAGCCTTGGGGTGCTGGGGTTGTCCTAACATTGACATCAGAGGCCAGTACATGGAGCTCTCTGTTTATCAATTTCTTTTTGCTTTTCTCTCTGTGTGTCTCTCTGTTGGTGTGATTAACTCTACTTTTTCACCCTTTACTATTTTTACCTAAAGAAATTACCTAAATGAAAGGTTCATAACACTGATTTGCTTTAAGACATTAGTAGTTTCAGACTCATCGTATTTCCTCCTTCTGAAGTTTTATATTGATTACCTCACAGGGGAAATCCAAAATAGCCTACAAAAGGCAAATATTCCTTTGGTACCAAATGAAGAATGCCAGAAAAAATATAGAGATTATGAAGTAAACAAACAGATGATCTGTGCTGGCTATAAAGAAGGAGGGAAAGATGCCTGCAAGGTAATACACTCAGTGATGAAAAAAAAACACACAGTAGTCTACTTGAGAAAAATCAACTACAAAATATATTCTCCATAGTACATTTCATTGTATTTTTCTTTAAAAAATTGGAGCCAAATAATCTGACAATTTCAAAAGTAACCTTTGATGAACTGAATATATATGTGTGTGTGTGTGTGTGTGTGTGTGTGTAAATGTTTATTCTATTATAATCTGTGCAGAGGCATACTATATATAAGGGAGCACCATGGTACATAAAATAGCTGTACTAAAATATTAGAGCATTAGATTTACTTGACATTGAGATTCTGATATCAACATGTCCTTTTTGGAATAAATAGAAAATGCAACCATACGTATTGAATTCACTTATTTTCGTCACATCCAGAGGAATGAGGAAGGCAAGATACCCAAAGAACTATAAGGAACTGTATGTACGTGTTGTGTGTGGTGTGACTACAGAATTTTAAAGGCACAACTGTCATACTTTGTATTATTTCATTTTTCCACTCACTGTGACACAGGGAGATTCAGGTGGTCCCTTAGTTTGTAAACACAACGGAAACTGGCATTTGGTGGGCATCACCAGTTGGGGTGAAGGCTGTGGCCGCAGAGAACAACCAGGTGTCTACACCAAAGTGGCTGAGTATGTGGACTGGATTTTAGAGAAAACACAGGTTGGTGATGGGCACGCCGGTCTTGGATGAAGTCACCAGTGCGAAGAAGCTTTCTAGAGATGGGAAAGAGCCCGGGTTGTAGCATGAATTTTACAACCTGGGTCCAGCTCAAATGCTAAGCCTTGGAATCTTCGTCTGCAAAATTGTGGAGAATAGTATCTGCTTCATGTCCTTGTCATAAGGGTAAAAGGAGACAGTGCACACAAAGCTGCTGAGGAAAATGTTGTGCAGAGGCAGGCTGTCAGCCTCCAGTAAAAATGCTAATAATGGAAGATAACAAGTGAACATTTCCGCAATTATTTGTTGCAAAATAAAATGGCAAAAGAATGTGACTCAAAAGTGTGTTCTTCTGATTGTGAGACAGAATGAAAGGTAAGTAACTCCAGATTCTAGCACCGTGCTTGTGCTGGCCTCGCTCTTCTCTGACTGCCTCCTCTGGATCTCGATATATATCTTAGGGACAGTAATCTCTTCTCTTTTCGTCGCCTGCATGGTCATCAAAACCTACCACTGCCTGCCTCACTTGGGGCAAAGAGCCAGTAAGCTTGGGTCTTGTTCTGCCAACTGTAGAATATTAACTTTTCCAAGAAAGAGATGTGTTTTCTGAACCTTGGAGAATAGTGGTGCACCTTTTGATTTGGGCCTCCTACCTTGTTAGCTGGCGTTGGCACAAGGCCCCTGGCTGGGTGTGCAGGAGAGGTCTGCGGGGCTGCAGCTCCTGCCATAGGCACACCACACAGCCTTCATGGAGGGCAAGGAGTCTGCTCTGTGGGGTGCAGGAGGGGGTGCCAGTGCATACTGGGTTCTGCAGTAGTAATTCAAGAAGCATTGGTTCTAAAGTATTGCAAAAATTCAGTCTTGTAAATTTGTGGTCGTAGAAAAATGATCCAAATCCGTGTAGAACTCAAACTCCAAACTTGTTAGTGATTACTATAACTGATATCAGCTGTTTGGATTGAGTTCGGTTAAACTGACTTGACATTTACAGAGAGCTGACCATCTACAAAATATTGTGTAAAATAAGTAGAAAAAATAGAAGAGCGAAGCTTCTGAATGATGTTTTTTCCCTTTCACACTCAAAGACACACTAAGTGGTAGAAAGGGCTAAATGTGGGGAGTGAGCTGAAGGAAAGCCATGAAGTCTGAGTTATTCATGCCCCACAATAGGAAACAGAAAGAAATACTCTAGATTTTATAAAACCTGGCTGGTTTCCATGAGATAATTTTTTTTTTAATTTTTATCTATTTACGATAGTCACAGAGAGAGAGAGAGAGGCAGAGACACAGGCAGAGGGAGAAGCAGGCCCCATGCACCAGGAGCCCGACGTGGGACTCGATCCCAGGTCTCCAGGATCGCGCCCCGGGCCAAAGGCAGGCACCAAACCGCTGCGCCACCCAGGGATCCCTCCATGAGATAATTAAAAATAAATACAATTCCAACTTTTACTTTGGCATGCAATAAAGATAGTGGTCCTTGTTCTGTATGGGTATGATTTTATCTTTAAAAGGTAGACAAGTGCTTGCTATGAGAATCTTTTCTCTCTGGCTTTTAGAATGAATTCAAATGGGTCTTTGAACAGGACTTTGGAATGCTTGCTGGGCAACCACTAGTCAGGGAATGACCTCATTTGGGCAAAACCAGGAGGAGAGTTTTGAAATGTGGAATTCCCCTGGGGTATGAATGATTATTTTAAAGTTGCAGATCAGGGCCGGGTCCTGGCATGGTCTCAGCTACTCACCATGTTTTCATGTACAGGGGTGATCAGAGGAGGAGCTTCATGGGACTAAGAAATTGGGAGAGGCTAAGAAGGCCAGGGGTTGAGATGACTTCACCCTCATGAAGAAGAGTGAGGAGGAGGCGTGGGTCACTGGCCAAGCCATCCAGGAGAGGGTGGTGGCAGTACCAGGCCTGAAGCTAGCATTCTTCTTCCCTGTGACAGCAGCCTATGTGCATGGGGAACACACACCACAGGTTAGCCCAGGGCTCCAACGTCCTTCTCGTTCCTCACCAAGGTGTGTGAGACCTCTCATCTGAATTTAAAACTTTTAATTATTGTTTACCTTTATCTCCTCCCTAAATCATGAGCAACTTTGAAGGAGGCTCCCTTTCATTCATATCACATACAAATGGGCATTCGGTGAATGTCTAATGAATGAATGCATCTTTATTCTGAAGATGAGGAAGTGGAGACTTGAAGGGGAACAAAGATTAGCTCAAGGTCACTGGCAAGGACAGAGAGAGCTAGACTGAGCATGCCATTCATATATCCCGGATCGTGTCTCTAGTCCCGATTGTGTTGCTTCATTCTATGAGAAGAATAAAAGGTGACAGGAGCATTTATAAACATCATTTGTTATTTTCATTATCATCTCAAACAGTGGCTCTCAACTGGGTACAAGCCCCACTCAGGGGACATTTGGCAAACTCTAGAGACATTTTTGGTTGTCACACCAGGGCAAGGGGGGTATATCTGGTGGATAGAAGCCAGAGATGTTGCTAACCATCCTGCAGGGCACAGGACAGTCCCTCGAGACAAAGGATAATATGGTCCAAGTATCAATAATGGCAGTGTTGAGAAACCCCGACTGAAGGCCAGTATTAACTCCTTATAATGAAAAAGGGATATTTCTGGAACAGCAAGAATGGAGTTGTAGGACATGGGAGGCTACGCCCTTTTCAAAGCAAATCTTGATGAGAGACAGGGGAGCTCCAAGAACAAGTTGACTGTGGCTGTGACCGAGAGGAGGGTCTCCACCTGCAACACACCTATGATTTTCTTTGTCCCAATATTTCTAAGTTCTGACTTGCACTTAGGTCTCTCTAGACTAAGTTCTGGATTCTTCCTAGGATTTTGTCTAGTAATTCCCCATTTCCATTATCCTTCAAAAAGATTTTGTTTCACTTATGGAAGGGGTTTTTACCTTTAAGATAAAAGTAGTTGACTTTGGAATTCTAATGCAGTGACATTAATTGAAAAAAATGTCTTTAGAACATTTACTGTCAGTTTGAAAGGAAGGTCTATTTAATCCCAAAGAATTTCTATGCAAGTAAGACTTTTATTCTGCTTTTATTTGAATGGACAAAAATATTTCAGAATTTTTTATTTCAAAGGCTTTAGAGGTTTCACTAACTAGCTAAACCAAACTTAGGAAGATATTATCTGGTTTCCCAATGAAGTATTGCTGTCATTAGAGTCTTTCTGTTTCTCTGAATAGGGCTGGAAGGTTATCATTATAGTCTTTTTATTGGAGCTTTAGGGTAGAGATGGGGTTTCATGGAATGAACAATACAGGGATGTAAGGACCTTATATAACTCCATGTATCAGTTTTCCATGAAAACCCATCTTGGCATAAATTTGCTATTCTGTGCTTGAGCTTCATAAATAGCAGCACATCATAAATATGTGTTCCCCTTTTTATAGCTGGAATGTACTTAATTTTAAATGGGAAACTCAAGAAAGCAACTACAGACTCTTTACACCAAGATAGGTCACACAATCTTGGCAATAGATGAATTAAAATGATCCGAAGAACTGCCTTCCAGATGGAATGTCACACAATCCTCGGCACTTTGCATAAAGCACTCCTCTGAGTCCAAATCCCCCTTATAATTTTCAGCCCTCTGTGACACAACGCTGGCTTCTATCTTCTTTTCAAAAAGTCAAAAAAAAAAAAAAAAAAAAAAAAAAAAAAAAAAAAAAACCAAAAAGTCTCCAATGAGGCTCTATGGGGCTAAGCTTCTAATCTATCTTACTTCACTAACTATACTCTCACTGTCTCCTTCACAAAGTTCTCTTTCACTGCAGTTCGATTTCTGCAAATTTCAAAAGTGGTGTCCAGTGTTCCTACAGTTGAGTCAGCTTTCTACCTAGGCACTTGGCCACGAAAGCCTATGTATTCCATACATTCATTCATTCATTCATTGAGAGTGCATGTGAAGGGGGGAGGGGCAGAGGGAGAGGGGGAATCTTAGGCTCCACACCCAGCAGGGAGCCCCTCGAGGGGTTCAGTCTCACAGCATGGAGATCACCACCTGAGCCGAAATCAAGAGTGGGTCACTTAACTGGCTGAACCACTCAGGCACCCCAACACACTTTCAGAAGTAAGTCAGTCGGAGAAGGACAAACATTATATGTTCTCATTCATTTGGGGAATATAAATAATAGTGAAAGGGAATATAAGGGAAGGGAGAAGAAATGTGTGGGAAATATCAGAAAGGGAGACAGAACGTAAAGACTGCTAACTCTGGGAAACGAACTAGGGGTGGTAGAAGGGGAGGAGGGCGGGGGGTGGGAGTGAATGGGTGACGGGCACTGGGGGTTATTCTGTATGTTAGTAAATTGAACACCAATAAAAAATAAATTAAAAAAAAAAAGAAACCGTTCAGATACCATCAACCTTGTCACAATAGACATAAAATGAAATTGTCTTGTTTCTGCCTCCAAATATTGAGAGGCTCAAAGTAACTGGTGGCATTTTCTAAGTCCAAAAGATCACGCTCAGATCAGCACAGTGTCCCTGAACAAAGTATACTATTTCCTCTGATACCAGTAACTTCAACAAGATCTCAAATGGGGGCAAACCCCTAATTTTATTTCTTCTTTCATCTTCAGAATTTTTAAAAACAATTATGAGCTCCATTTATAAATGTGAAATCTTATTTTGCTTCTCTTTGGAAAACAGAAGTCTTCTCTGAACCATAAGATCATCTTTCTCTTAAATTTATTTGTTTGTTTATGCTAAAATTTATATAAATGGGACATATTAAAATGTTTTTTTAAAAAAAGATTTTACTTATTTATTTGAGAGAGAAGGCAGGTGCACGCAAGCAGGGGAGAGGGGCAGAGGGAGAGGGAAAAGCAGACTCCCGTCCTGCACAGGGAACCCAGCTTGGGGCTCAATCCCAGGACCGGGGGACCATGACCTGAGCTGAAGGCAGACGCTTAACTGATTGAGCCACCCAGGCACCCCTAAAAAGGGTTTTTAAATTTTTAAAAAATTTCTTTAGGCTTCCAAGAGATCACATAGAAATCCTTAAGGCTAGTTATTATCTAATATTATAAATGAGGAACCTGAAGCTCAGAGAGATAAAGCAACTTGACCAAGGACCCACAGGTAGCTAGCTGGCTTACAGAGCAGAAGGATGGTTTCTGCCCAAGTGCCATGACTAGCAAGCTAATGAATAGTAATAGAGGACATGCCTCATCCATGGCTTCTGTAGAGCTCTTGGCCGGTCTTTCAAGGTCAATGGGAAGGTGCTTAACAAATACAATCAAGTGAAACCCAGAGAAGTGTTTTGCAAGCTTTCCTATGAACTGTACCAGGTCCTATCACTAGGAGGCGCCCTCCAAGACAAAGAAAATTGATTTTTTTTGATTGCTTGTCCTGCAAAAGCTAGACATGTGACTTCCTAGCTCTCCTTTTGTCTCAGGGCACCAACATCTAAAAAGAGATACGAAAGTCCCATATTTTTTTCAAAAAGGAAAAAAAAAGTTAGACTTTCAATGTGTGTGAGTGTAATAAATAAGAGCTTAGTTTCTTAGAACCATATCAACATAGGCCTCCAACAGGTGAGGCTGCTATACTGCTCATCAATAAGTCCATCAGACCTTGTTTTCTTTGTAAAAGGTGAGGCTCAGGTTAGGCCAGATTTAATAATTAACCGCTGATAGTTGAACGTGTGGTTAAGGGCTGCTTTGGCAAGTAGGCACACAGGCAAACCCAAGTTCCACTGTGCGTGTCATTTTTTTGGAATACACAGTAAAACAAGACAAAAAGATTTTAATGTATTGAGAAAGCAAGCAGCTCGACCAAGGTGCATTTTTGATAATGCCGAGATTTTAAGGGCTTTCGCAGACATGCTCCACAAAGAGACAATGTTACATAACATTGGGAACGGGTAAAAGTAAATATTAAATTGAGCGTTACCTGAACAAGTTCATTTAGAAGAGGATGAAGACCATTTGGGAAGAAGAAAAACACTCTTACTAAGAATGCGGCAAACAAGCAAACAAAATGTTTTCAGGTACGATTTCAAAAACTCTTAAGATTTCTCTCCAGCAATGATTCCTTGAAGTGACTTTTTTTTTTTATGACAGAGACTTTACAAACTTTTAAAATAGAGAATGATTGATTGATAAAAATTTGTCCGACTTGATATTCTAGAAGCTTTTATCTATAACCAAGTTGAGAGAAGATGCAGAATGAAAGAAGACTAGTAATTTGTAATCAATGACAAGTAGTTTATGAATTAAAGAGATTTTCAAAATCAATACTAAAAAACAAGTCTTGATTTTTCTCACTGATAGTTTTTCATAGAGCCGTTAATTCAATGCTTTGGGGGGATAAGCAGATTTATTGGCCACCAAGGTGGCCTATGAATATATTTCCAGCAGAATCTTTAAAATGGGGAACTTCATGAGTATAAAATCATTTATTTAGAGCTCCTCGACAGGTATGGAGAGACTTCAGAGATGGAAAGAAAGGAAGCAGTTTGGAAGAGAAAACAAGTGGAAAAATTGGAGTGGGGGAGGGGTCAGATGAGGGCAATGAGAAATATCTAGTTAATGGTGAACTGCAGGCAGCGGGGACGCAGAGATAAGGGGTGTCATTTCTCCTGTCAGGTTCTGGGTTCTTCAGGAAGGTGTTGAACACTACACACAACCATGCTGAGGAGTGTCCTAGGATTTGGGGAAGGTACAATTCAGCATGATGATAAGAACCCCGCAAACACTATGGAATGAACCACTCCCCTCCCTCCCTATTTCTTGTGAACCCTGATGTCAGCAAACTAATTGTAAATTCACGTTCTGTGTTCTAAACACATGCACGTTTTTCTCTTTGTAGGATGATTGTACTATATCAAATGGTACATTTCATTTTATTTGCTTCAGTTTCTGGTGGTAAGTAGAGTTGAATCTTAGGTATGAATTAGAAATAGTTTGCTTGGTTCCCTGACTTGAAGACAAGAAAACAAAAGAGCTTAAGGCCAGAGACAGAAATCATCCCAGGGTCCCACGCCATCTACTCCAGGGAAGGATGTAATGAGTTTATTTTTCACTTAAGGCTCCAGGGATTTTCAAAGCAGGGATGGCAATTAAGGTGCAGAATTGTTCATAATAGTAGCAATTGAGGTCTATATGTTTATCCACGTTCTTACCTATATTTACATCCAAATATACATCTATCATTACTAGTTTGGTGGTAATTAGTACTTTGCTTTGCACTAAGGTGGGATTTCTGTGGACAGTGGGAGTATTTTGAGTGCAAATAGATTATTCACTAATGGGGGCGGCCTTACAGCTCCGTTGGAAGCAACACAGAGCTTGGAAAAAGGAGGCAGTCTTCTGATAACTTCCAGGTCATTCTTGGGTAGCTGCCAGTTTTGGAGAAAATTATGCTATATGCAAAGGTTGTAGTTGGGTAATTTAGAAGTGTATGTGGTGGGTTTTGAGCCAAGTCTGTGGCAGGGACCCTTGACCCCTTTTTCCCACAGATCCCTTTAGGCATAAAGTAAAAATACACAGGATTACCAAGAAAATCAATTATATTGCAATACAGTTAGTTAAAATGTAAACACACACACACACACACGCACACACACACACACACACAAAACAACCCTGATATAAAAATAGATGCTTCTTATTAACACATGATAGAACAGAAGAAGACTTAGGTCTAAAAGTGCAGAGTAATGATTACCACCAAATCAGTGATGAGTGATAATGGTATTTTAAGATGTCTGCAGCTCTAGTGTTTTCTTTTTAAATCTGTAATTTTATAATGAAAAAGTTGCAGATACTATGAACACTAGGTGGTTTGTTACTTACATTAACAATAGGCTATGCCACCTATTATTCTTACTGTAATAAGAATTTGAATTATGTTTTATCCTTCCCAAAGTATTTCATTTTTAGTACATATGTATATATACATTTTAGGTAGATAGATAGAATGTATATGTTATATATATGAAAGATATTAAGACTTTGGGCCATATGATCGTACTTCTTAATAGGAATATATCAAGATTAAAAGCTACAGCCCTTTATTCAGTGACTAATAATGACCTAAAGAGCCACAATCTGGAATATTAGATATCTCTTTATAGAAACAGAAAAAAATTAATTTTATGCAATTTAGCCTTAAAAGAAAAAACACAAACCTGTGTATGGGTTCAGTTGGAATGGGATTCAGTTATTTTTCTGAGAGTCTAAAGTTCCTGTTACTAACCTGGCACATTTTAAATAGTGACGTGATACAGTATACCACACCCAGGGCCATCAGACCCTACTGAAAAATGATCACTCTGGATCCTTTGCTTCGTATAAACATAGAGTTTCAACATATGAACAGTAGGGAGAGGGAAAAGTAGGTGGTCCATTCCAGACTTCAATGCAACCCTAAAGAACATCTTTTGCCAATAAAGCTTTGTGAAATTATTCAGTTACCCACAAAGCATCCGTGTCTCCAAGACAATCACCCATCAGCACAATTCCATGGAGGCTAATGGGCCATTTCATGATTTCCTTTTCTGTCCGAGGCTGCTTATCCAATACACTAACATAAAAGTATTGATTGCTCTGATTTCGACGTTCAGGCATATTTTCTGTTAAGTAGATCTACTTTGCTTGTCTTTGTGAGATTATTGTCTAATTGGATATGTGAAACTAAAATCCAAAATAAGACCTTCCATGTATTACATCACAGGCTGTATAACTGAGCTGTTGGCAGATACCTGCTTTCAAGGAGGAGACATCACTACCGTTTTTACGCCAAGTGCCAAGCACTGCCAGCTTGTCTGCACCCACCACCCACGCTGTTTGCTCTTCACCTTCATGGCTGAATCGCCATCTCAAGATCCTACCAAATGGTAAATGTTTGCATTTCTACATAGATAGAGGAAATAGTCTTTACATGAGGATTATTTACCAATAAACATTCATATAAATATAAAATATGAGGTTAACAGTTAGAAAACATATTGTCCTTCAATTAAAATATTAAATATTACAGAAAAAAAAAGATAGTGTTTAGGCAGATCAGGAAAGATCAAGCATGCCTCTCAGTGTAGACTTTCCAATTTCTCTGTGGTCTAGATTTTAATGATACACTTTCTCTCCTATTTCTCTCCACTTTTATGCCTCTTAATCATTTTGTTCTTTGCTTTTTGATTGATTATTGATATTGGATATTATTTAAACCAGTGCATTTCTTTCAATTATTTTCTTAGGAAATACATATTTATAAAGGTAGTTTCAGAGAATAGTACAGTGATCCCCTGTCACCACCAAGACTTTTGCCGTTTGTTCTTTATCTATTTAACCATTTGAATTAATTTGGAGACATGGTAACACTTCACCCCTAAATATTTCTGCATACATTTTCCTACACAAAAGACATAAAATTTTAACAAGAATCCCTTTATATCATCTCAATTGTAGCCCAAATATAATTTATAGCTATTAACTGGAATCTTCTCCAGATTCACAAATTGCATTTAGTGAGTTTTGTGTCTATAGTTATATTTAAAAAAAAATTTAGGGCATTCCATCCATTGCTTTTGTTTCCATATTGAACTTGAAAATTCAGTAACAAAACTTTACTACAGAATTAAGTTATCAATATCTTTGTATATCATTGCTACATTCATAGAAATTTACACAGTACCCAAAACGTATAAAATAATTATTCTAGAATAATTATTCTGTATTCTATCTACAGCAGGGCTTAGCAAATGTTTTTTTGACAAGGCAGGGCATAAATATTTTAGGCTTTAAAGATCCAGAAGCAAAATCAAGGATATTACTTAAGTATTTATATAACCATTTATATAACCATTTAAAAATATAGAACCCATTCTCAGCTCATGGACCATAAAAACAGGCAGAGGGTTGTTTGATCAACAGTCCATAGCTTATCTGTTCCTGTTTCCGGTTAGTGGGGAATACCATATGTGATCTTTTAAGAGTAGGGATGTTGGAATGAGAGACAAACTCACAGTTTTGCTGAGAAAGTATTTGTTTTGGCATGAGATAGAGGAGCTTGCTTCTTTCTCCTTGACTTTCTATGTGCTGGCTTTTAAGATTTATTATTTTAAAACATAAGTTCTCATGCAGTTATTTATTTATTTATTTATTTATTTATTTATTTATTTATTTATTTATTTATTTATTTATTTATTTTAAAAAACAGGTTTACTTGTATCCTGAAAGACAGTGTAACAGAAACATTGCCAAGGGTGAATATGACAGGAGCCATTTCTGGATATTCTTTCAAGCAATGCCCACACCAAATAAGTGGTAAGATGTCTTATTAGGATTCATAAGTACTAGTTGCTGTGATATATACATATAGTTACATCACATATGGTGTTATAACTATAAAATAAAACCCTGCTATATGGTCATAAAGTCTCCTGATGAAGTTCCTTCAGTGTAGAGTAAAAACTAGCATGCATGCATCCCACCCACCCCCGTCCCATTCATTAAAATTTTTGCAATAGTTGGACATTCTCCAACTATTACTACCTTCTCACCATTCCTTTATTGTTTTATTCTCCTTTCCAGCTTAAAGTTTTATATAAAAGTCCTTGTTAAACATATTACTTCAAATCAAAAGAGCAGCTGTAAAGGTTGACATGACACTTGTCTTAATTGTGAAAAGATTCTTGAAAAGGTTAATGAATCAGTCAATGAAATTGCAGAGAGCAGGAAGGCCAGGGCAGAAAACTGAAGCAAGAATTTATAAATCTATATTGTTGTGATATAAGAGGGACATTGGCATTCGTTTAGTGCTTCTATGTGAGAGTAGATTAAGCAAATTAAGATGAAAACAAAGGACTTCTGAGGAAAAGTGGCTGTAGGTGTCAGAAGAGAAAGTCAGGAGGGATAGTTCCTAAGGTTCCAGTTGCCCCTGGAGTCTGGAAGATCCTTGCATGTTCTGCTTTTATTTACAGCTTGCAACAGAAATGTATATGTGGATCTGGTCATGAAGGGCATGAACTATAATGGCTCCATCGCCAGGAATGTTCAGGAATGCCAAGAGAGGTGCACAAACAGTGTGCACTGTCACTTTTTTACATATGCAACAAGCCAGTTTCCAAGCGCAGAGCATCGGTAAGTGAGTCATAGGCTGAGCCTAAGGACAGTAAGGAGATTGTTACAATATTGGATGGAAAATAAAAGTTATCTTCAGCTTGATGCCAACATTTATTCTTAGCCCCTCAATGACATTTCTATAACAAGCATAGTGCTGGTAGTTTTCTTCATAGAAAGTGCATTTAAAGCCCAACTTGCATGTATTTCTCTTCTGGTAAGGAGTCCTTTCTGGTAAGGAGTCTGTTTTAAGATAAGTTCCTTATCTAAGACAAAATAACTGAAGCTCATGTGAAGTGTTTTAAAAATCTTCCCCGATCCCAGATTTTGAAATATTCCAGAGATAAACATGTAGGAGTAGAAAATGACCTGATCTCTAAGGATGAATATGTGTTCTCTTAAAAAAAAATAGGGAAAATATCACTGAATTTTATATTTAGAAATATTTGTGATATTTTAGAGTTGTATAGTAAATTATACTTATCTAGGATCCACCCACCCCAAAACAAGAGAGAGAGAGAGAGAGAGAGGAAAAATAAGTTCAAACGATTAGTTTTTGGGTTTACCTTTGGGCTTTAACATTCTACTCTCCACATTCACAACAAGGACGTGAATGCAAAGCAGATGAAGCATCAGAAATTCATTTCAAAAACAACAATGATACAAGAAAACCCTCAAATTAATAAGCAAGGTTTCATAGTTTGTATTTAGCTTAGTTCATACTGTATCTTTTCACGTATTTTACATCTAAGACTTAATATGGATAGCAAGCTAGGAACCTGGGAGTTGCTGGGCATTATAAAAAAGTTTAAACTGATACAATTGGGAAGGGCTTGAGAATTCATTACTTCCTACCTGCTACTCTTCAGGCCACCATCCCTTCAAAGCTGTCCTTTTAGTGGTGAAAAATAAAGTTGAAAAAAACAAGGACTCAAGTCCAACTGTCTAGCCTTTCTCAGATCCATGCTTTCCAGAGTGATTTCTTAGCTGTAATATCCAGGAGTCTCTAAATTGGACTTTCTTATCATCTTATGTTTTTTCCTACTTGTATTTAGAAGACTAAAACATTTTCCACTTTTGTTTTTATTCAGTAATGTTTGTCTACTGAAATACACAGAAATGGGGACCCCAACCAGAATCACAAAGCTCAGTATGGTGGTGTCTGGATTTTCATTGAAATCCTGTGCGCTTTCTAATCTGGGTAACTATTATTTACTTAGTGAGATGGGCTAGCCGTTAAATAGTAGGTGCTGACAGTATGTATGATGGGTCTAACTTAGGAGCCCAATATGTGCTCACTGATGAAGTGGACCAGTGATTTTTTATCTTCTTCATGTGAAAATTCACTATGTCCTAAATAATCAGAGCTACATTTGTATTTAAAATAATCACTTCATATTGTCTAACTTAAAAAAAATTAAAGTCCTTCAGGTAAACATTTAAAAATTTGTTATTAAGACTTTAATTCTTTAGAGCAATTTTAAGGTTGCTGCAAAATTGAGGGGAAAGTATAGATGTCCCATACACCACTGCCAGGACACATGCACAGACTCCCTCATTATCAACATCCCTCACCAGTGGTACATTTGTTACCATTGATTAATGTGCACCGACACATCATGATCCCCTCAAGCCAACAGTTTATACTCTCATTCACCCTTGGTGTTCTATATTCTATGGGTTTGGACAAATGTATAATGACATTTGCATCCCTCCCTCACCCCACAATGAACCTTTTTATATGGAATTTACAAATACTGTGACTGGGATTTTACCAATGATATTAGTGAATTGATTTCTTAAGCATGGTTTCTTCTGTTGTGCAGCTTGTATTAGGGACATTTTCCCCAGCACGGTGTTTGCAGACAATAACATTGACAGCGTCATGGCTCCAGATGCCTTTGTCTGTCGCCGCATTTGTACTCACCATCCCAGCTGCTTATTTTTTACCTTCTTTTCT
Source organism: Canis lupus baileyi (assembly GCF_048164855.1). Lineage (NCBI taxonomy): Eukaryota > Metazoa > Chordata > Mammalia > Carnivora > Canidae > Canis > Canis lupus. Next base: position 16,835,807 of record NC_132852.1, read on the forward strand.
CAAGAATGGCCAAAGGAATCTGAAAGGTAAGGAGTTAATAACAGCTGATCCAAATCCATCATTAAAAATTCTGAGCTACTGGGGCACCTGGATGGCTCAATTGGTTAAGGGTCTGCCTTCGGCTCAGGTCATGATCTCGGGGTCCTGGGATTGAGTCCCACATCGGGCTCCCTGCATCCTTCATGTAGCAGGGAGGCTGCTTCTCCCTCTCCCTCTCCCTCTGCCTCTCCATCTCTTTGTACCCTCTGGTTTTCTTTCTCTGGTGCTCGCTCGCTCTCTTTCTCTGTCAAATAAATAAATAAATAAATAAACAAATAAATATAAATAAATAAATAAATAAATAAATAAATTCTTTAAAAAAATTCTGAGCCACTAAACCTTTAATCTAAATGTCTGTATAGGATAGATCAAAGCTGCGAAGAATTTCTAGCTCCACTCTCTTTCTATTCCCCACTTAATGGCCACAAATCTCATGTTAGCAAGGACTCTTGTTTTCTTTAGCTGAGGTAGGGCCCTGCCTTCAGCAAGGAGAAAGTTGCTTAGTTCTGAACAGAATGAAGAAAATATGGATGACCATTTGGAGGCAACTTAGTCCAACACCCAGTTTGAGGTCATTGAACCCTGAGCAGAAAGAGCTGAGAATATTAGTGAAATATCAAATCCAAAGTGAAGAGAAGGGGAAATGAAGGCCTCCATTAATGGAATTGGGGGTAAATGTGGACAGAGGTTTGAACTGAGATGCTGCTCCCTACTGATGGGTATTAATATAGGAAACCATAATAAAAGCATAGGAAATTTCTTTGATCATTAAAGGGATATCTGTTGGGGTTGCTGCCCTGCATTAATAAGACTCATTTAAAAAAACTTAAGATTAAATTGGCTTCAAAATCTAGCTTCTCTATATCATCTGAGTCAGAATTGTCAGAATCCCTGATAACTGCCTGACTTGGCTGCCCACATAGGGAATGTGTCCCCAAGAACAGTCCATCCAAGGTAAGCCCTCAAGCTCCTTGTCCGTCAAGCAAGTCTGATTTTCCATGGAGTGACTCTCAGAAGTACTAAGTCCATCACATGAAAATATATGTGTTGCTTTCATGTAGTCAACAATATAATATAATTTATTTGGTGCCTACTGTATACCAGGCCCTCTTCTAAGCACCAGGGATACCATTAGTGAACTAAAGAGAGAAGAACTCTACCCTACTTGGACCAGAGTGGAAGTGACAGAGAAGTAATCAGATTGGAATTAATTGTCCATATAGGGAAAATAAGATTTGGTGATGAATTTGATGTCTATCCAGAGGAAAGAGTCAGTGATAGATCTTAGACTTTTGGCCCAAGGAATTGAAAGGATAAAAAAGACCCATGACTGGGATACAGATTTCATGAGGAACAGTTTTCAAGAGGGGAGCCTCATAAACATCCAGAGAGAAGGGTTGAATTGGCAGTTGGGAAGAGAAATCTGGAACTAAGCAGAGAGGTTTATGTTCTAGATCTGTGTTTGGGTGTCACCAGCATACAGCTGGGAATTAGAGTGACTGAACCTGGGTGAGACCATCAAAGGACCAGATGCAGAGAAGAAAGTAGCTTCAAAGATTGAGCCTTGGGACATTATAAATGTCACAGATTAGAAAGATGGCTTTGTACTGTTGGGTTAATCATTGTTCTGTTTCTTTTTTATTCCTTTAATAAAATTCCCTATTGACACCTACACAAGTAGTAAAACATTGGATCCTCAATATGATGATGAATGAGAGAAGATGGTGAATGTGACAAGCCAAGACTTGGCTTTTTTAAATTAATTAAAATTAAATAGAACTATGTATTCATTTCTTCAGTTGTATTAACCACATTTCAAGTGCTCATGAGTCACATGGGGGTAGTGGCTATTGAATTTGGGTGGCACAGACATGGACTCATTTCTATCATTGCAGAAAATTCTGTTGGACAGCACTGCTCTAGACTGGGATTTGGGGCTAAGTAGGAAAAGTTAACTTCCTTCCAGGACAATGTTGCCTGTGTAGAGCCTGTGTTGGGTTTGATTTATCCCTGTCTAAACCAGGGGTAAATCTGCCATCCAGAGTTGCCCAGCAATTTCTCTGTAGCATGAAAATCATGGAATCTTTGAGACAGGCCAGGAGTGTTGAAAGAGAGGAGGTAAGGGAGGAAGATACTAGGAACACTGACCATAGAACCAGCTCAGAAGATTTTGTATGGAGGCAAGGGGTTTCTTGGTTTTGAAGATTTGTCTACAACCTATGGATCATGGGGTCTGATTCAGTGATTTATGAGGAGTGCTTGCAACATGAGAAACTGTTCCCTATTCAATACCAGCATGAGTTGCCTTTTTTGAAAAAGAAAGATTTTATTTATTTATTCATGAGAGACACAGAGAGAAGCAGAGAGACATGAGCAGAGGGAGAAGCAGGCTCCCTGTGGGGAGTCCAATGTGGGACTTGATCCTGGGATCCTGAGATCACAAACTGAGCCAGAGGCAGATGCTGAACCACCAACCACCCCCCTCCCCCCCGGGGTACCCCATGAATTGCCTTTTGTATGTGCTGCAAAAATGGTTCTTTTTGTTGATATGTTTTACATGATAAATTTACATCCTCCCCATTCTTTGTTTTGTTTTGTTTTTATGGTTAGAAATCTTTGTCTCCTGAAAACATCTGAAAGCGGATTACCAAGCACACGCATTAAAAAGCACAAAGCTCTCTCTGGTTTTAGTCTGCAGAGCTGCAGGCACAGCGTCCCAGGTAAAGAGCGGCCGCGCTTTCTCCTGGTGGAGATGGGCCACCCGCGGTTGACAAGCGCTGAGGTCTTGGGTCTCACATGTGACCTGTGTTTTGCTGCCTAGTGTTTTGTCACTCTTCCTTTTACCACAACACGGATTTCTTGGGAGAGGAACTGGACATTGTTGATGTGAAGGGTCATGAAGCCTGCCAGAAAATGTGTACCGATGCCATCCGCTGCCAATTTTTTACCTATTCCCCTTCTCCGGAATCTTGCCACGGAGGGAAGTAAGACATATGAAGCCTCACCTGGATGCTCCTGCCCCGTCTCTTGAGGGGTGCATTATGTTTATACTATTGTGTTTCCAACCTGCAGGGGTAAATGTTACTTAAAACTTTCTTCAAATGGATCTCCAACTAAAATACTTCATGGGAGAGGAGGCATCTCTGGATATACACTGAGGTTATGTAAAATGGATAATGGTGAGTCTAATGTTACCTGGAAAAAAATCCATCTGAAGGGGTTATTCTACCCCAAATATATCATGACTGAGACAGTCAATAATAGCCACAAGGAAGAGAAAATTGGTACGGTAATGAGCTTGGATGCAATTTTCTGTTATTTTTGCTCCTGTTACCCAAGCTGACCATGTTTTCGGGGTGAATATTGAGCCTTAACTAAACTCTGCATTGCCTAGTATTGTATGAATATGTGTTTTAAGTTGACACATTTATATAACTGGTATTTCATGATGAGAGTCAGGTTTAGCTGACTCTTTGATGTTTGATTCTTGTTAGGAAGCCTAGTGGTCTTTCTTATCCTTTAAAATTAAACATAAAAAAAATTAAATTAAATTAAACATCAGCCAGCATTTTGGTTAATCAAATCATTTTCATTTTCTGTCCATGGGCCATTACTTGACCTTTAGTTGAAACAGAAACAATGATCATATGTTTTAAAAAGTATGTATTTTTTCCAAGATTTTATTTATTTATTCATGACAGACACAGAGAGAGGGGCAGAGACACAGGCAGAGGGAGAAGCAGGCTCCCTGAGGGGAGCCCGAGGTGGGACTTGATCCCAGGACCCCGGGATCACGACCTGAGCCAAAGGCAGATGCTCAAACACTGAGCCACCAGGCGTCCCTGAAAAATTATGTATTTATTCTAGAAATAAAGTAGCTCCTTTTCAGGGGACTTCCTTCTTTCAAATGGCCTGCAAGTGTTCTGCATATTTATGAATATTGGCAAAAATTTACAGTAAAACCTTGTTTACTTATAACAGTGAGTGTGGTCGAGTAAAAAGGAAATGAAAAGATTGTCTAGATTAAAGGAGACTATAATAACATGAGAATTGTAACAGAAATCAGATCAGCAGTGGCCAATTCCAGTGGCTAATTTCTGAGCACAGTAGCAAGGGCTGGCTTGTAGGCAAACAGATGAACCAAGGGACAGAGAATCCCCAATGGGAAAGGATATACCACACTCCTCCCTAAGCCACCATAATAACCTATTATGACTTCAGTATTTACTGATTTACATAAAACTATATTTTAGACTTTTATTGCCTAATGTTCAATATTCTAAAGCACTACAAATTTAGGATTCAGCTGAGACTTAATGAATAAAATAGAAGTGATGATTATACTTTGTAATAGTTTTCAAAGTATAAAAATCTTTTGTCAGAATTATTTCTCTATTGAGAAGGTGTGTAAATCCTTAACGTCTGTGAATTTGTTTCATAGCATGTACAATATTGCATCCCGTGCTAACATCCTAACTCGGAGACCATGCCTTCCTGGAGTGTAGATGGATCTGATGGGAATCTTTGGATGGCTCAAGCTCCTTTAAAAAGCAAGCCAATTAAGTTGTATCTCAAATATTCTGTTTTCTTCGCAATACATTCACCTAAGACAGGAAGAGTATTTATGATAATTTTGTCATCTTAATTCTGCTAAGCCCTAGAAGGGACACTTGGCAGACTTTGTTGTTAGTGATGTTGATAGAGTTTCTAAAATGGGAATCAGCACTTACACCTTAAATTGCAGAATCTATTCCCCACCCTCCTTCTTTCATTATCTTCTTCTCTGATGAATGTATGGATCCTGATCTGTGAAGGCTACAGAATATATCAGGTGGAAATTGGTAGCTGAAGCAGAAAATACAAGATAAAGGGAAATAAAATCTTACGGCTTTTTAGGACATCTTCTGAAACTAGATAATTAGGTTTTCCTGCACTTTATTAGGTGAAATAATACCCTAATGGGAGGTGATATCTACCAGAGATATTTATCATGACTTATACTGTCCTTGGTCCTCATAACTTTTTGAAAATCCAGAGTAATTGCCATCAAAAGAAATGTTCCCTGCCCCCAAATCTAATGCCAAACACATATTTTCAGCATTTTACTTAAACTGAGAGACAAAACAGAATGAACAAGACCTATTATTTATCCCTAAGAAAATCTTTATTGACCTATCTGTAACATACTTTGGTTACTGCTTACCTATTAGTTTTCCTAAATGTTGCCTTTCCTTTCTTATAAATCATCATCTTATAAATAAATCATCCCTGTAGTTCCAGAATCTAGTCAAACTCTTCAGAATGTTTCTCTGAACCTAATGTCACCCCATCTACTCTCAGGTGACAACTCTTCTCTCAGCACACCAGCCTATTTAAACTATCACAAGCGCACTTCTTCAAGATTCCTTTTCCTGCCCTCTCCTTTTCTTTGAAGCCTGCCCCAGGATTATGCATCCATTTTCCTATTGAGGAAAGAAAGACCTAGAGAGATTATTTTGCACCTATAAAACTACAGAATGGACCATCTAGGGCTTGGATTTTGACTAGTGACTCTTTTAACTTCACAATCCTCCTTTAGCTAAGGCCATGAGGCTTCCCTGATCCTCTGGGCCTTACTATTCTGGTGTGTCTGGGTGTAGCATGTTGACATCACTGGTGAGCTTGCTAGAAAAATTTTCACGTCTTGCCCCAGACTGAATCAGAATACAACATTTAAAAGATATTTAAAAGATAACTGGGTGAAAAAAAATAAAGTAAAAATAACATAAAAGATTACCCAGTGATCCATATGCACATTAAAATATGAGAAGACTTGTTCTAGAAAGCTGTTGTCTATGAGTAACTCATTTCCAGTCTATCTAGGTTACTGGGATAGATTTGGTCAAGACTCCCATCAGGAGGGTGACATTCTAGGAAGTAGAAGTAGAATGGATTCTCCTGCCCAGGACAGCTAAGACAGGAAGAAACAAAGGGGTAAATCTGAGTCATAGTCCTTGGAAAGTATCAAGGATTGAACCTAGGGAAACCCAAATTGTCACCAAGGCCAAAAGGCAGAAACAGTTCACAAACAGAAGAGCAGCCCCGGTTTGGATGGAACCCAGCTGGAGCAGGAGAGACTGGGACCAAAGATCAGCCTGAGGGGAAAAAAGATGAGGGGAGGGGGAGGTTGGACGGATGCTGTAAACTGAGTGGAAGGTGCTCACTTTTCTATATAACAGTATTCTGAAATTTTAGCAGGGCTGATTGAAATTCAGATGACTAGACTCCACTGTCCAAGTTTCTGATGTACTGAATCTGAGGGAAGCTCAAGAAATTGCATTTCTAACAGTTGGTCCAAGGGCCACACTTGACAACTACCGCTTTGAAAGAACCATCACAGTTATCACATGAGGGCATATAAGACAGCATGCAATACCAAATGAGACTTTCTTTGGGGGCATGTGATTACAAGCTGCCTTAGTCATTCAATTTTCCTGTGCATGTTTTGCTTGCCAACCTGATTATAAAATGTCTTCAAGTCAAGGTCATGATAAAATAGCGAATCGAGGGAAGGTTTTCTTCTCTTTGTGCCTGAAGGAACATAACTACCGATAAAAAAGGAAGATTTAGGAAGTTACTCATTGCAACCCTTCTGTTGTAGTGTGCACAACCAAAATCAAGCCCAGAATTGTTGGAGGAACGGCATCTGTTCATGGTGAGTGGCCGTGGCAGATAACTTTGCATACCACGTCACCCATCCGGAGACACCTGTGTGGAGGTTCCATCATTGGAAACCAGTGGATACTAACAGCTGCTCACTGTTTTGACCAGTCAGTACTATTACTGTTTTTATAAGTTCCCAGGCTCATATATTTATGAGATCTATCATTAGCAGTTTAGTAAATACTTTAAAAATGTAAATTATCCTATTTGTGCAATTAAATTTCTATTATGAAAAAAAATTTCTGTTATGAAATAAAAAGGAAAAGGGAAGAACTACCTATGGTCTACCAGCATTAGGTTAGGTACAGGAACATGATGGCATATTATTTCACTTTCCCATTTAAATGCATACACATGCCCAGGGGTGTTCTTGCTGTTTCCTTTCAGAACATATCTTCTGTGCCTTACCTTGGGCATCAGTTCCAGAACTAAACACAAAGAGAATTTCCCCTTTTCTAAATCTAGTATGTCATTCCCTGTCTTCTTCACTTCTTCCCTGTCTGGTCTTGTTTCCTCCTCACTCCCCTCCCCTTCCTTTCCTTCCCCTTCCCTCCCCTCCCCTCTTCTCCTCTTCTTTCATCTCCTCTCCTCTCTCTATGTTTCCAAAAATAGGTGAAGTTCATTATGTATCCTCAAATTGGATTCCCTACTTAGGTTAATTTCAACACAGGCCAAACCTAAAAGCTTCTTCAAGAGAGTACATGACATGTATCCTAGGGAATTTTAATTTTAGTTGGCCAAACTTCCTCAGTATTCTCTGACTTTCCAGACATGGTATTGTGTGTTTGTTTTTCTTTTTTCTCAGTATAGCATACTCACATTATAACTCAAAGATCATTTGAAGTCAATAGTTTCCTTTACCTTTTACCTTTTCCATATAGGAAAATGGAATACCAGAAAATCCAAGTGAATTTCTCAGGGTCATGGCTAATCAGTGGTAGGGTTGAGATTAAAACCTGGGACTCTTCATGAGAGGGAAATTGAGAGAAAAAGAGAATGAGAGGGAAAAAATGTGTGTATGTGTGTTTGTTGGAGGGTGAAAAGACCCTTCATTCATTTTTATGTGCTTAATATATTAAGTACTAGCCCAGAACTTTCTACAGGAGGAATATATAAGTGAAAAATCTTAGCATGAAATCATTCCTTTCCATCAAAAAGCCTACCACCTGCAGAAAACATTAGTAATAGGCAGGTAAATAGCAATATAACTCAAATATTTGGGAATTATTTGGTAATGGGAATTTCTCTTCCTCTTACTGTTTATTCATTAGGGTAGAGTCACCTAAAATCTTGCGTGTCTATAGCGGCATTTTAAACCAAACAGAAATTAAAAAGAGCACATCTTTCTTTGGGGTTCAAAAAATAATAATTCATGATCAATATGAAGAGGCGGAAAGTGGGTATGATATTGCCTTGTTGAAACTGGAAACAGCAATGAATTACACAGGTATGTGGAGTTTTAAATGGAAATTTATCAACAATGATGACCTAGATGTAGTGTTTAACACCAGATTCACCAGACCTGACCCAGCAATCTCAGGGTAGTATTGTAATCCTGAAAGAGAGGATGTCTGCAAAGCTAGTCTTTTAGTCTATTCATACTGGAATTCTTTCCCGATTATTAAATCTTATTGTGGGGTGTGAGTGAAGAACTAAGTTTTCTGCAGGTTTCCTCAGCTGCACCAAATGATAGTATCTATAATAAATTGGAATTTTAAAGATGACTTATATCTCTTTTTTAGGGACAAAAGGATTGCAGGTCAGAATGAGTAACCAATTTCTACAGGGTCACAGACCTAGTTAGAGAGATGGACCTAGCAGGGAGGGCTGTACCTTGTCTCCCCATCATTCCCTCACCCTGGGATGTTGATGGATAATGCTAAACATGAGGAATGAAGATGAATAGCAATGAGGCAAAACCCAAATATAATAAATAGAGAACGCACTGCATAATATAAAGTGAAATAAGAGAGTCTCTCCGGAGAGAAGATATATTTTGATTCTGATGACTAAACTATGATTTTTAAAATTTAGATGCTCAAAGACCCATATGTCTACCTTCCAAAGGAGATAGAAATGTAATATATACTGATTGCTGGGTGACTGGATGGGGGTACAGAAGATTAGCAGGTAAGGAATGATGTATCTCAATGTGCTTCATCCTAAAGATAAAAGAACATAGTTCAGTCTTACCCTTTCCTAGTATCAAGCAAGGCACACAGCTAAAATGTGAGTAAAATAATCACATCCTTCAATGACAGAGAGCATGTTAATAAAAGTGAAAAGGCAAAAATTGCCCAAGTGAGGAGGATCCCACATCTGTTTGATTGGAAAATTTAAATATGACAGTCTCTTTAAAGACTAATTGAAGTTTAATGTGAAACCTAGCACTTTTCATGAAATGTCCTAGCCTGTTACCAGTTATTTTCTCTGGGAAGTAATTCCAGTTAGAACCATACTTAGTTTAGAGCTTAATGTTAACAAATAATCTCTTCTCTATACTTGGTAGTTACAAAAGGTCTGTGAGATAAACCTAATATTTTTTTCCTTCTAGATTTTTATGTAGATATTTTTATTTCAAATACACATCTTTATATTATATATATGATCATTCCATTAACAAGCCAAGATATTTTTTTCAGGCGAAATACAAAATACGCTCCAGAAAGCTAACGTACCCTTGGTGACAACTGAAGAATGCCAGATAAGATACAAAGGACACAAAATAACCAATAAGATGATCTGTGCAGGCTATAGAGAAGGAGGGAAGGATGCCTGTAAGGTAAGAGTGTTTTCAACCAATTAAATATATTCAGGGACACTTGGGTGTCTCAGTGGTTGAGCGTCTGCCTTTGGCTCAGGGCGTGATCCTGGGGTCCTGGGATTGGGTCCCACACAGGGCTCCCCATGGGGAGGCTGCTTCTCCCTCTACTTATGTCTCTGCCCCTCTCTATGTGTCTCTTATGAGTAAATAAATAAAAATCTTTTCTAAAAAATGAATATATTCACATTAGAATGTTTAATGCATTTTTTTTTTTTTAAAGAGACAGCACCAGTCAGGGGAAGGGCAGAGGGAGAAGGAGAGAATCCCAAGCAGGCTCCATAGCTGTACCACCCAAGCTCCCCAGAAAGGTTAAAGCATTTAAAAAGCAGTTTTCTGCCCCTGACTAGGGAACCATGGCATATTTGTTTTTACTCACATTGAAGTTTATTAAAGAGCCAAGAATAGAATTTGAGGCAAAATCACTCTGAGAAACATGTATTTGAGATGAGAAGCATCTGAACTCATCTGTGCATCTTTTCTTTTTTTTTTCTCCTCCATCACAGGGAGACTCAGGGGGGCCTTTGTCCTGCAAACACAATGAGGTCTGGCACTTGGTGGGCATCACCAGCTGGGGAGAAGGCTGCGGCCAAAGGGAACGGCCAGGAGTTTATACCAATGTGGTTGAGTACCTGGACTGGATTTTGAAGAAAACTCAAGCAGTGTGAAAGAGTCCCCAGAGGCCATTTGACATCTGACCCTGATAAGGCATAACAGATTATTTCTGGGTGGGAAGGTTCTGATTTCACTGAAGAAGAAGACACACCATTTCCCTCCATGGGTTATAGTACTGAGACAGTAACGCATGGGAGGGGGTTGGTATTTGTGAGAATGTGCCAATTAAAAACAAACTCATTGTCAAAATTCCCATTCTATGATAAGCATAGTTTGTGTTCAGCATCCAGTCTCTTGCTTTCTGATCACACTTTACTGAGCCAAAGAAATACTACACGGTGATATCTTTTAAGATTCAAGTATTGAGAGTTTTGAGATTAAAGAATCAAGTTGTGGCGCCAGAGGCTCCAGTGGGACTGCCAAAAGCAACCACCATGAAAAGATTCGTTAAGAAATGGGAGCTGGAGAAAATGGGGACAAGGACAGTCACTATCAATTTGCAAGAATCTGTACTCTGCCTATGTGAATATCTTTCTTTTGTGAAAGGAGAATTTGGGTTCAATGGCAGGTTTTCAGAATAATCAGGAATCTTTGTCACTTCAATTTTTTTTTGAGAGAGAGAGGAAGAAAGAGAGATAACATGAGTGGGAGGAAAGGCAGAAGGAGAGGGAGAGAGAGAGAATCTTAAGCAGGTTCCATGCTCAGCATATAGCTTGATGTGGGGTTCAATCCCATGACCCTGAGATAATCACCTTAGTGAAATCAACAGTTGGACTCTCAACTGACTGAGTCACCCAGATAACCCTGTCATTTCAATTTTGTAATATGTTTTTAAATTGGTTTGGGTAGACACAAGCCATGAGTGAGTGTGAATGTGGACTCTAGAATTTCTATATGGGAAAGGATTGAAGGCTGTAATTTACCTAAAAGTGGCACCTTAAGGGAAGAATCTTAAAGTTGACTTTCCTTAAAAACTATTAGTGCGTGGAATGTATATTTATTCAGTGTGGTTCTGGGTAACGGAAGCTGATAGAGGTGAGGGGAGCAAGCTAGAGCCTTCCTAAGACAAGGTGTCAGTGTGAGTGTGAGTCTACAAATCTACGTTTATGGTAATAAAAGAATTGGACAGAAATCATACAAAGTACATCCATACTACAGGGAAAAAGCAATTTAGGAACAAATGGATGGCTCGTAGAGTCTTTGTTATCTTCAAAACAGCTCTCTGTATGTTAAGTATTAGGGTTTTTCCCTGTAGTGAGAATATTTGCCTGGTAATTGTTTCTAATGTGGTGCAATAACTAGAGTGTCTTCACTGCAGTTTTCAGCCTATGTCAACAACTTTACATCGTATCCAATACGAAAATTACTTATTGAGCACACAGAACTATAGAACACAATGTAAGCAAGTAGCCGTGTCCTTGCCTTCATGGATCCCTGGTCTAGTTAGCATAAACAACAAAAAGTAAACAATTACACGAGCATAAAACTTCAGGGAGGGATGCCCAGGGTTCTATGACAAGAGAGAGCAAGAAGAGCATTTGAGGCAGGTTCAAGGACTGGGATAAAAATGAGTTTGTGCTGAGGAAGACAAACGAAAAACCAAAGCAAACAGAACCCCAAATCAAAGACTGGGATGGTATAAAGGGCCCCAGATCCAAAATGCTTACAGAGTCAAACAAGACTGGAACTGAGACTTGAGCACCTTTAAGATTACCAAAGAGCAGCAACAATGTTCCTATTATTTGCTCATTACCTTAGTAGTCTTGACGTAACACTTAACATTAAAAAAAAAAAAAGTTAGGATATAATTCCTCATAGGAAGAGATCTTTCCTCTATGTTCCCCATTTGTGTCTTTTGTTTTGTTCAAAAGGAGAGGAAGAGGCATGAAAGGTGGAGGAGACCATGTGTTACTAATGCATTTCTGAATAAATATGTGCTCTTTAAAAGAAGGATAGAGAAAAAGATCTTTCTGGAAAGTCTTTCTCGACAAATATTTGAGAAAACCGTATTAGTTTTGTCACACTTAATGTTGTATATTATTTTAATTTTTGAACAGTAAGTATATGCCCATGATTCAGAAATGGAAACAGTGTGAGGAGATATAAAATATACAATGGGAAGGTCTCCTGCTCTGCATCAGAAGATTGCACACTCTACACACAGTTCAGCACTGTTCTTGTTTTCATGTAGTTCTCTGCCTTCAAAATATTTCTGATTGGTGCATAAAGGGCTTTCTCAGTCTGTTTTTTACAAAAGTATGGTATTCCAGTATGGGGATTCCATACGCTAGCTGCCCACTGATGGACATTTAGGTGGTTTCCAATTTTTTCACTCATTGATATGTATGCAGGTAAATTTGTAGCTTATATTCCAGAAGTAGGATTGCTGAAAACGAAACAAAAAGAGCAAATGCATTTGTAATTTTGATAAATATTATCCAATCTCTCTTCAAAAATCGGTGGCCATTTTCTCTCCAATTGGCAATGCAACAGAGGGTCACATTTGAGTAACATTATGATATTACAACTTGGGAATTTTTGATGGCCTGATAGTTGGATAAAGGTATCTCAATGTAGTTTTTTTTTTTTTTTGCAATTTTCTTAATATAAATGTCATTAAACATTACATGTGTAAGATGACCAACTTATTAACAGCTTAATTTTTATTTAAATATTAATTTAGTAGTTACCGTGTAGACAAAAATAGATTATGTTCCTTGCAGCCTTATAAACATGGTAGGGGCAGTCCGGATGGCTCAGCAGTTTAGCGCTGCCTTTGGCCCAGGATATGATCCTGGGGTCCTGGGATCGAGTCCCACATCGGGCTCCCAGCATGAAGCCTGCTTCTCCCTCTGCCTGTGTCTCTGCCTCTCTCTCTCTCTCCCTCTCTGTGTGTCTCTCATGAATAAATAAACAAAATCTTAAAAAAAAAAAAACATGGTAAGAATTCTTGCAAGAAAAAAAAAGCCTAAAACATCCAGAGCTTATCTTGTTCTAACTGGACAGTAGCTCAGTATTATGAAAATATTGGTTGGCTGTCCTTCCCCTTGCATGTTACAGACATAAATTTGGGCCAGAAGTAGTGCCATCTCCAGTTCCAGGGATGGATCCTGACTTGTGTGCATCCAGTAATAAATGCTATCTTCCTTGCCCTGGGAATTAGTCTGTGGATGAGTGAGTCTAGGCAGCTGGCACATGCATCCCCCAGCTACTGTGATTGGCTCAGAGATGTCAATCTGAGCAACATTTAAGACTTTGATTACGGATGGGAATGACTTTCTCCTCCTCCTCCATGTGAATGAGGAAGCACTGATCTTGGTTGTGGCAATAGCAGTTTTGAGAAGTTTTGAGAAGTCAGCCCAGGGCCCACTGAGACATAGATACAGAATGCCTGAGGCCTGAACAAAGTCTGGGCCTCCCTGCTTCATTGCAAAAAATCCCTTTTCATGTTTATAACAGTTCAAATTGGGTTTTCTATTACTTGCAGTGGACACATTAGGATGTACTGCGAATTAGTGACCTAAAGTATTAATATTACCCTGATTCAAATAAATGTAACCTACATATAATTAGGCACTTACAACCTATTCTACAGGACATGGTCTGTTTTTTTCTTCTATTTTTTTTTGTTTTTTCTTCTAATTTTAAAAGTTATTATTTTTTTAAAAAATAATTTTGATTCTATGCATTCAAAGAAAGGTTGGTTGTGACTCTTTATAGAGCTGTCCCTCTCTCTGAGATGAGTGGTGCTCCTGGGCAGTGAGTGATGAGGTCTCACCTAATGCGGTTCTCACAGGCCAGCACCCTGGGCACCCACACGTTGCCATTATCATAGACTCTAGGAAGTGAACCCAAACTTTGGTATGAGAATCATATACAATATTAAGCCATTTATTTAAGAAAGACTGTAAACATCACATTTTATATTATATATGTTACACTTAGGGCCCTACCCATTGTCCATCCTCATTAAAGAATCAGGGAACCTGATCCATTTGACGAAGAGGCATCTTTCCCTTTGGTCCTGTTCAGTCCCTCTTCTCTCTTCATCCTCTGGACTCTACAATGTGCTGGGCCTGGAAAATCCAGGTCTTCTGATTATAATCCCTGGTTCTCCCAGGGCCAATCCAAACGTGAAAGGAAGTCAGATAACACATGAAGAGGCAGTCCTTTGTCAGGGCATGTCCTTCTTTTTGTGGCCACATACATATTAGAAAGAAACAGGTTTCTAAGGCACTACACGTTACCACAGGCGTTTTACACAGACCTGCTCTTCTGTGCACCCACGGCCTCGCTACTCAGGGAAGGCTGCTGTTCTCAGGAGGTGTGTGTCCTCCAGCCACTTCTAGTTCAGTTTTGGGGAATAGCGCACATGGAAATCAACTAGGATCTTCTTGAGCAGCCTGGTAAACCATCCTATGGAAGGTGTGCCTGTAACGGGAGCATACCATTATCATGGCCTTCTATCCCAAAAGACTTAAAATGGACATTCTAGAGTTAAGCCAAGAGCTTAAGTGGATACCATAAACCTGAAATCTGGTAGGCCCAACAGCCAGTGATTCGTATTGTTAATAATAGCACTTTGATTAGCAAAAATAAGAAAATACAAATAAGGAATTACAATTATCTACCTCTTACAAGTGCGCCTGCACTTACAAGTGCTGCACGCTCTACTGTGTGCTTTACCCTTTCTACCGTCTCATGCTCCTTGTTACCACCACGTATGATAAGGTATTGTTATTTCCATTGCAACAGAATGTTATTTGCTTTTACAGGGGAAAAAAAGAAAATTCAGCTTGTACATATTTTCAGCTTAATTTGCCATTGTCCCACTAGATGGCACTTTGATACCTCTTCTTGTTACATTTTAAGCCCTAGTATCCAGACAGAATGCATTTAATATTGTCTAAAATTCTAGGTACAGACGTATCTAGCAGCCTTCAATCAATTGCTTCAATTCAGATACGCTTGACTTTTCTAATATGATTGCTGTAAATATCTAGTCTCTAGATAGTGGACAATGCGCTTCGGAGGCCCCAACTTTGGGGACTTCCCTTCCCGTTAGTGACTAACTACTGTGAGCCCCCAACAGTGGGCGCAGGTGGGTCTAGGTGTGCCAGGTGTGCTCCTCAGACACCTGGAGGACTGCAGGGGGAGAGCTCTCCTGTGTTCCACCAAACCATCCCTGTTGTCATTTGTCGCATGGATCAGGACTCCTTGTCATGTCTCTGTGGATTCCTATAAGCCACTGCCACTGTCCCCACCGTCCCACAACCCCCTCAACCTTCTGGTCACTCCCTGCCTCTCCCTCACACCTGATTTGCTAAACATGGGAACGGAATGCCCTCCCTTGATTACTCAGAATATTAGCCTCAAGTTGCAATATTTAAAACAAACACTGTTTTTGAATCCTAGAGGCTTGATGATAACAGAAAAGAAAAAAAAAGAAAAGAAAAGAAATACCACCCGCACACACACACACACACACACACACCTACAGGCAAACACATACACACGTGCACACACTCAGAAGTGGATGTGGACACAGCCCCTCCAAAGCTCCACGGGTCCAGGTCCTGGCTGACTGTTGCAAGGCCGGGCTCAAGCACACTCCAACCACGGGGCCCACAGGGACAGAAGCGGCTTTGGTGGGGCAGTTGCTCGTGCTACTCTGTGCCTACAGAGGTCTCTATCCTCGGGTTTCATTACCCGGGTCTGGAAGCAGTTGCTCCTCATTCCGACTCAGTGCCCTAAGGTCAGTGGCAGGGCCTGCAGGGTAGTTACCTCGCTTCCTCCCCACGCCCCTCATTTCAGCAGCTCAGGTCGTCAAGGGAGGAAGGGTGAGTACCTTGGGGCAATATGTTTAGAGGGAGGGCGAGCCCACCTTCACATAACTTGTAATTCAGTATATCGTGACAGATCTCATTACGTGCTGCTAATCTCTCACTGTGCCTCATTTATACATGAGACTTCATCACAGGTAGGTCCGTAGAGGAAAAAGCATAGTATCTAGAGGGTCTGGTACTGTCTGCAGTTTCAGGGCATCTACTGGAGGCCTGGGGTTGCACCCCCGCGGATGGAGGTGGGGAAACTACTGTGTGCCACGGAAAGCTACTTAGGGCCAGAACCATCTGCACTGGGTTTGTCCCCTTCATGTGAACAGGGCCTGACCTATGGGTCTTCCCCTGACTCATGGGCAGTGTGCAGGACGTTGGCCAGCTGACTTAGGGGCGTGAAAAAAATGAGAATAAAAAACTGGTGGAAAGATAGTGTGGGGAAGAAGGCTTAAGGATGCGGTTCTTGAGTGGGCTCAGTGTGAAATCTTCCCAGCTTCCAAAGATGCCACCAGAGGGTGCGGTCTGCCTGGGAGTTGCATACCAATGCCCTGTGGCAGTTTGGAGCCATGGAGAAGTTCCTTGCAGCCTTAAAATGGCATTCCTCCTCAGTCCCACCTTACCCTGTCTACAATCTGTAGCTCTCCTGGTCTCAGAAGCACTGGGTTTGAGCAGCCTGTAACAAAGTTATCACTCAGCACTACTGAGCAGAGGTGCTCAGGTATTGTGGGAGGTCATGTGGTGCAGTCACTGGAAATTTGCAGATACTATCCATTTTTTTTTTTTTTAAGATTTTATGCATCTGACAGAGAGAGAGAGAGAACACAAGCAGAGGCAGAGGGAGAGGGAGAAGCAGATTCCCCACCAACCAGGGAGCCTGACATGGGGTTTGATCCCAGGACCCCAGGGTCATGACTCAGCCAAAGGTAGATGCTTAATCAACTGAGTCACCCAGGCGCCCTAATACTGTCCATCGTTATCTGGTTCCCATGAGGTCCAGTGGGAGACATCTGCAGTGCCTGGGGATTGCAGGAATGCGCTTCAAATGCCTCCCCAGCTCAGCCATTGGGCCTTTAAGTTAAAATCACCTATGGAATTTTTTTTTTTTTTATAGCTCCCTTCAGAAAGCGAGTTCAGATGATACCCTTCTAGTAAGAGGTGCCTGAGGGGCAGATATTTATTTGAGCACTACATAATTTGGGGGGAAATGAAGCCTTAGAAGTCATACTTTATTCAAATGTAACCCATTAAATTGTTTACCTAAAGAAGAAAGCATAGTCTCTGTTAGACCACAGAGCAAACTTCTACACAAAAGTATTATTTTGAAATGAATTTCACTTCAAACATTTCCTTTTAAACTTAATGATTGCTACAAAGCAGAGGACCCAAAGATGCAAATACCAAAAATATTCAAAACTCCTAGAGAAAAACTAACAAAATTAACTCTCATCCATTACCCAATTTATCCAAGAATAGTTACTAAAATTAATTTTGAGACCTGTAACTGTCATATTTTATTACAGAGGATAGGAGATAGGGAAAAATCTTTTAAAACACAATTGGTAAAAAAATTAAAAAATTAAAAAATTAAAAATAAGTAAAACACAATTGGTAATTATATAAAATGAGAAATGTTAAATGTTTTGTTAGGAGAACTTACTGAAAATGTTTTCATTATATTTCATACATTTAAATTTTTTTCTCTAAAATACAATGGGTGAATTCATAAATATTTCAATAAAGGTCATGATTCTTTAAAGATTTTTTGTTGATGTTGTACATCTAAAAAAGTGGTTACATAAAATCATATAAAATTTCTGTTAAATATGTTAAATATTATCTGAAAAGTTTTGCCTTCTTTTTTTTTTTTTTTTTTTTTTTTTTTTAAATTTTTATTTATTTATGATAGTCACAGAGAGAGAGAGGCAGAGACACAGGCAGAGGGAGAAGCAGGCTCCATGCACCGGGAGCCCGACGTGGGATTCGATCCCGGGTCTCCAGGATCGCGCCCTGGGCCAAAGACAGGCGCTAAACCGCTGCGCCACCCAGGGATCCCAAGTTTTGCCTTCTTAACTAATGGAAGCTTTTGGCCCAAGTTCACCTTCAGATTACCAAAAATAATGACTTAAGGCTCTTTAAAATGTTGAAGAATTTTTAATGGTATTTTGTGACTATAAACATAAGATCTGTTTCTTGAAGATTTGTAAACTCCATCACAGTACAGAGAGATGAATAAAAATCACCCACCATCCCAAAGCACAGAGCTCGCACTCTGAATTCCTTCCAGTCATTTTGTATTTCTAGAACCTAATAAAGCCAGTTTGAGAGGGAAACTTTGGTGCAGTGTTGTATTTGAATATAGATAGAAACATCCAACATGAAGCACAAACACAGAGAATTCAGATTTGGATTAAAATAAAGAGAGAAGCCATTTTATTCGATGTGAATGGATCTAAACTGATTTGACCTCTCCAAAAATGTCATGTTCTTTTGGTAAATAGTTTCTCACTGACTAGAGGAAGGTTGGCCGCTTCATACTCCCTTCCCCCACTAACTGCCTGTGAGATGGTATGTGACAGAGAAAGCAAGTGTTAGACCAAATTCTACCTAACATACAAACATTTATTAGCAAGGATGTACAAAAAGTTATACATGTCCCTGTGGTTTTGGGGGTGTCTGTAGGTTTACTACGAGGGGGACACAATTCTGGTAGAAGAACCTTGAGGTGGACTGGTATTCAGTAGACATTTCGAGCATCAGTGGGGTTCTGGCTCCAGATCTTGAAGGTGACATTGAAGACACAGGTGTGGGATTTACAGGATTTTCCTTTTCCACTCAGGTGTTGGTAGCACGGCCTGTGCAGATGCTTCCAACTAGCCTTCATTCCTCCTAAACAACACAATTGTGCTTCCTTGTTAATTTTGCTAACTACCAGCCCCTCTGGTGGAGATTCTGATAGCATCCTTTGAAATACTAAGTAACCATCCCTGGGTTACTGATCTGTGCTGAGAGTACCTCAGATGCTAAGTAAGCACTCCTGTTACTGTTGAGGGTAACCTGTCACCCACATACATACTAGTCTCCTCCATTTAATCCTTTCCTTCCCTTTATCTAGTTTCAACCAGAAGTCAAAGTGACCCCATTACATCTTACGTGTAATCATGTTACTTTTTTTGCTCAGAAGCCTCCAGTGGCTCACCAGCAACCTTAGAGCATAAGGCAACTTCACGGAATGGCCTAGCAGATCCTCCACAACACACACCTGTCATACGTAGAGGAAAGACTCAAATATTTTTGTACGAGTAACCAAACATAAGAACCAATGGATATGGAGGTATTTTTAAAATAAACTACCACATAATAGAGTTTTTGTTCTATTTCCAGTGAGTTTTTTTTTTAAACTCCTTTCTGCTAATACTCTTAATTCTCCAGCTGTGATGTATTTGCAGACTGAAAAGCTGCTCAACTGCCCTAAAGGGACTCCTGAATTAATCTGGAGATAATTTAAATACAGGAAGAACCTTGTTTATTATGAATTTCATTTTTAGCACCAGTGCACCCACCATGAGACCCATCATGCCTTCAAACAGTTAGTTGTTTATTTTTCATTGGCATTCATATCTGGTACTGTTTATTATGGCATCGCAGATAATCACTATCTGCTGCTTTACAGTCTTTCATTTTTTTTCCTGAGTTTCAAAGTCCTATTGGCCTGCAAATACTACTAAGAAGCAAAAAGACCATGTTACATTTTGTGGCACTCAAGGCCGCCAAAATTAAGTTGATGCCCTGAATGAGATTTTACAAATTTGATGGCATCTTTTAAAATTTCTTATTTATTTTAACTTCTACTGAGACGTTAGTTTTTTAAAGTTGGAAGCTTCCAGTTGTATCTTCCCTCCCTCTCAGTGTTCTGATCCATTGCAGAGACCAGGATATGAAATTTAACCAAAGAGGGTACCATAGACCAGGCAATGTTCCCCCCTCCCAAAGATGCCCATGTCCTAACTCTTAGAACCTGTGACTATGTTAATTTACATAGGAGAAGGGACATTGCTGAGGTGATGAAGCATCTTGTGATGGGGGGGTTATCCCAGCGAGCCCAGTGCAATCACAAAATCTTTATGAGGAGACAGGAGGACCAAAGCCAGTAATAGATGTGACCATGGAAGCAAAGGGTTTGCAAGATGCAAGAAAGGGCCACTGGCCAAGGAGCGCAGGTCCTTCTGAAAGCTGGAAAGGGCAAGGAAATGGATATTCCCCTCAGAGCTTCCAGAAACACTGAAGTCCTGCCAACACCTCAACTTTAGTCAGTGAGACTGAATTGAGACTTCTGACCTCCAGAACTGTTAGATGATAAATTTGCTTTGTTTTAAGCTGCTGAGTTTGTAGTAATTTGTCAGAACAGCAGTAGGAAATTAATGCCCAGGGCTTTAGGAACCTCCCCTGTCGGCAGAGATGGTAGCTTTGTAGTAGAAGACCATTAAAAGTGCAAATACATAGAGTAAAATATTTTTGCTTTATGGGGGCACATTTCTGTGGCTGCTGAAAGTCTGCCCTGAATGCAAACTCCTATCATTCAAGGACACCATCTGCATTAGCATATTTTTTTCTTAAGTGTCCCAAGAATAATAATCTTGTCAGAATCGTGTGAGGCTCCACTGAGGAGGAGCAAAAGGGGACGGTGGACAGGCTAGAGCCTGAAGAAGCTGACTCGACTCTGAACTGTTCCACCTGACAGAGGAAAGGTCAGCTGACAGAGGAAAGGTCAACCATGTTGGCAGTCTATTGCTCCATTTCGTGCACTTAATAGCATTATTAATGTGCCCAGGGGAGTGCAGACCCGATTTTTGTTTGACTGTGAGAAGATAGCATTGGCCCAGACAGATTTGGCTTTGATTTCTCTGTTTCCCACCGTCATGAATGTACAGCTACTGATGAAAACTAACTTCTTTCAAATAAAGCCTCTTATTTCCCTTCAAGTAAGAAAAATATGGTGGACGTTTAGGAAAACAAGAGTGTAAATTTCTCTTGTAGGTAGCCAGGGAATCTGGGCTCAGATATCCCACCTCACCTACAGTTTGTGTGGTCACCCACTTCTGATATTTTAGGCACTCTCGGTTGAATAAATTGTAATCTAAGAAGGTGCAAGTTCATTCCTTGGGAATCGAGAGCCCTGAGCTTTTCACATCTCATTCATCAGCAGGGTCTCTGCTTTCAATTTCAGTGCCTCTTCTCTGCTGCCAGGCAATGCCCAGCCATCACCACCTCTTTCCTGCCTAAACTAATGTGAGTCTTCGAATGGGTATCCTTACCATTTCTTTGTGCTTTCTTACAATTTGTTCTTTGCAAGTAAGCAGAATTTTTTCAATATAGATTCCTGGACTTCAAGATCAGATCTTTCTAGGTGTTTGATTTTTACCTAAATTCTGACTCATTACCTGAGACTTCTAATCCCTGATACATCTGGCCCCTGCATCTCTGACAACCATCATTACCCATCACTCCACATCCTTGTCCTTGTTCTCCACCAATGCATTTTGCTGAGGCCCTGGGTAAGGGCTTCTCTGTTGGGAAGGCACTACTCTCAGCTTTCACTTGAATGGATCTTATTAATTCTCAGCTCAAATTATATGTGTTTTTTTTCTATTTTTGATCCTAGACTAGAAGTTCTGCTTCTAAAATATAGTTGATTTACAATAAGTATTTGCTGAGTGAATGAATACATGAATGAGTTAATGAATATGCAGAAAGCCAATTGCTTGCTTCTTGGGGTTTACCACAAACATACATTTCTAAAACCAGAGCAACAGAACCTTTTAATTCACAATGCTTTTCTGTTTTCCCATGCTTGTTACTGGAAATTCAAGTTTCTGTGTAATTTTCCCTAATAGAACATAATTGCCCTGAAAGATCTGTCCCCTGGAACAGACATTTTTCATAAATGAAAGCATTGCTGTTAACATGGCAAACAAACAACTGAATAGATTATTCTATTCTCTAAAGGGGACGCTATCAAAGGTCAAGCAAATGTTGAGACTTACTTACATTCTTTAATAAGTTGTTTAAAGTGTGGAGTGGGTCTGAAATGCGCTTTGAAACAGCAGAATAGAGCAATACCCTTTCTATAGCCCAGGCTGTGCTCATCACCCAGGACAATCTCTGTAGCTCTAGAAAGAGGTTGCTTTAGTTTCAGAAGCCTCATTAGATTGACTGGATTGTTTTTGTGCTGAGTCATCTCCTGTCAGGTAGAGGAGAAAAAAAGGGGGGATGTGGTTTGAAAGCATAAGATTCTTTGCCTAAGTAATAACAAAAATCTCTCTGGAAAAATTGGACAGTTGCATTCGGGGCCATTGATAACTTTCAGATTAACTGCCAACACTCCTTACAACTACTGTAAAACACTCTGGTTGATTCCACCATCCATGAAACGCTCATGGCTCAAAGGCTAGTTTGTAGCGCACACATGAGCTTCTGTGCAGTTGAATAACAGCTTCGGAATTGGCTGTTTGCATGTCCAGATTACTTTTACTTGTTATTGTAAAGAAGTAATTTACTTATAATTACATAAGCCCCGACCTGAAAGAGTTTCCATGACCAAAATTGGAACAATTTGAGTAACAAAATGAATGATGTAGTATTGGGTCATATCCCAAAGCAAAAAATGGAAATACCCATGAGTTTAAACTGATAAAAAATAATTGAATAAGTGCAAAAATGAGAGTGGAGAGAAATCTACGCAGAAGAATTCCAAATAACTTACAGAAAAATTCCTGCTATCACAAAAGTGGGGTTAATTCTCTACCTGTTTCTTCTGATGGGTGCAGGATGGCGAGGGATGAAAAGGTAGTTTTACAGTGTGAAACCAGCAAGGTGAATGAGGTTAACATCATCAGTGATCAGTCATATTAATAAGTCATCAGCGATAGTATGTATTCTCTAAATCAAGCAGATTTATTGTGGTATAATTCACAAACTCCAAAATATATTCATTTGAAGTGTGTAGTTCAGTGAAGATTAGTATATCCAGAGTAGTGCAACCATCAGTCTAATTTCAGAATATCTTCATCACTCTTGAAAGGAAACCTCATACCTATTAGCAGCCATCTACCATCCCGCCTCTGCTCTCTCCCTCCCCATCTACCCCAGCCCCAGGCAACCACTAATCTGGTTTCAGTTCCTATAGGTTTGCCTATTCTGGACATCGCAGATAAATGGAATCATACAACATGTCATTATTTGGCGTGCCTGGCTTCATTCACTTGCCACAATGTTTTCAAGCTTCATCCATGTTGTAGCGTATATCAATACTTCACCCTTTTTTATGGCTAAATATTCCTTTGTATAGATGTGCATCGTGTTTATCCACTCATTAGTAGATGAACATTTGGATTGCTTCCACATTTTAACTACCACAAATAATGCTGCAATTAATATCCAGGTATGAGATTTTGTGTTGACATACATTCCCCTTTCTCTTGGGTATATACCTAGAAGCAGAATTGCAGGGTTGTGTGGTAACACTATGTTTAGCATTTTTGAAGGATTCATAAACTTTAAAAAATTACAATGTAATTGACATGTAACATTATATTCGGTTTAGGTGTACAACATAACAATTCGATATTTGTATACATTGTGAAGTGATCACCGCAATAGATCTAGTCAACATCCATCACCACTACCACTCATAGCTGCAACTGTTTTTTCTTGTGATAAAAACTTTTAAGATCTCTCAGCAACTTACAAATAAATAATATGATGTTAATTAACTGTAATCACCATGCTATATATTACATCCCCATGATTTATTTTATAATTGAAAATTTGTACCTTTGGACCCCCTTCACCCATTTTGCCTACCTCCCCTCTCCTAACCACTAATTTGTTCTCTGGCAACCACCAATCTGTTCTTTGAATTTATGAATTTAGTTTGTTTGGGGGCTTTTTTAGGCTCCATATAGAAGAGAGATCATACAGTGTTTGTGTTTCTCTGTCTTATTTAGTATAATGGCTTCAAGGTTCATCCATGTTGTTGTAACTGGCAGGAGTTCTTTTTTATGGCTGAACAATATTCCATCGTGTATATACACCACATTTTCTTTACCCTTTCTGAATTAGTGTCTGTTTCCTTTGAATATCCAAAAGTAGAATTGTTGGATCATATGGTAATTCTATTTTTATTTTATTTAGAAACCTCAATACTGTTTTCTACCAATTTACATACCACCAACAGTACATAAGGGTTCCCTTTTCTCCATATTCCCACCATCACTTGTTGTGTCTTGTCTTTTTAATAATACCCATTCTAATAAGTGTGAGGTGATAGCTCATTGTGGTTTTGATTTGCATTTCCCAGATGATTAGTGGTATTGAGCATCTTTTCATGTACTTGTTGGCCATCTGTATGTCTCTTCTAGAAAAATACCAGATCTTCTGCTCATTTTAAAATCAATTTTTTTATTGAATTGTACGAGTTCTTTATATATTTTGGATATTAACCCCCCTTATCAGATATGTGATTTGCAAATATTTTCTCCCATTTGATAGGTTGCCTTTTTATTTTATTGATGGTTTCTTTTGCTGTGCAAAAAAACCCTTTAGTTTGATGTAGCCCCACTTATTCTCTGTTAGCTTCTGTTGCCTTTGCTTTTAGTGTCAAATCCAAAAAAAATCATCATGAAGACTGATATCAAGGAGCTTACTGCCCATGTTTTCCTCTAGTTTTATGGATTCAGGTCCTACAGTTTTTAATCTGCTTTGAGCTGATATTTGTGTTTGGTGTTAGGAAGTGGTCCAGTTTCATTCTTTTGCCATGTGGCTGTCCAGTTTTCTTAACACCACTTACTGAAGAGGTTATTTTCCCCCATTGTGTGTTCTTGGCTCCTTTTTTAAAAAATAAATTAATTGACTATATATGTGGGTTTGTTTTGAGGCTTTCTATTCTGTTCCCTTGATCTGTATCTGTTTTTGTACCAATACCATACTCTTAATGACTATAGGTTTGTAATACAGTTTGAAATTAAGAAGCATGATGCCTCTTTCTGGCTTTGTTCTTTCTCAAGATTGGTTTGGCTGTTCAGGATCCTTTGTGGTTCCATACAAAATTTTAGAATTGTTTTATTTCTGTGAAAAATGCCATTGGAATTTTGATAGAGATTGCGCTGAATTGGTAGCTAACTTTGGGTTTTGTCAAAGTTTTAAAATTACTAATCTAGTATCTTGATTAATGATCAGTCTATTCAGATTATCCATTTCTTCTTGAGTCAATTTCAGTATTTTGTATCTTTCTAGGAATTTGTCCATGTCTTCAATGTTTAGTTTGTTGCATAGAGTTATTCATAGTATTCCATTATAATCTTTTTTTTTTTTTTTTGGTCTGTAAGATTAGTAGTAATGTTTCCTCTCTCAATCTCGATTTTTGTCATTTGAGTTTCTTTTTTTTTTTCTTGTTGCACTAATGGTTTTTTGGTTTTATTGATATTTTTAAAAATGACATGTTTTCATTGACTTATTCTTTTTCTCTCCTCTCTTTCATTTCTCTCCTACTAGAAAAAAATGTTCCATTTGGGTGAGATGGGTCAGAGGAGTGCAGGAGAAACTTTCTCTGCAGGGGTAATAACCTTTCCACTTGTTTTCCTGCATGGAGTTTTCACCAGGCTCTCCCATTTAGCTTTCCCTGCCCTTCCCTACAACTGTCAAGGCAGGGCCTAGCACCCTTCCTCCTCCAGCATTGCCAGGGGGCCCTGCAGGGCTGCAATCACACAGGTCTCTCTCCAGATGGCCTGGGAGCCCTCGTATATTGTCAGCCACATCTTGCCTCCAATAACTGGTCTAATGCCAAAGATAAAGTATTTTAATATTTATTTACTTTATTAGTCTGCTTTTTTGTTTTTGATGCATTTTTACTCCTATTTGATGCCTATTATGTGCAGAGTACATAGCTAAGTTCCAAAAGGAAAATGATGAAGAACAACTCCCCTCAAACTATAGCCAATCAAATAATTTCCTTGCTTTACTTCCATGTCTCCTCTGTAAAAACCTTTCCTGTAGCTTCTGTTGGTAGAGCACTGCTAACCACTTCCAGTTAGGTAGGTGCTGCCCAATTGGAATTAATGATTGTGCAAACAAACTCATAAATTTTAGCATGCTTAAGTTTATTTGTTAACAGTTTGTTATTGTTTACTCTTTGTGATGTTAAGTTCTATAGTATTTGACAAACTTAGTGTCATGCATTTGCTGTTGCAGAATCATACAGAATCATAGAGAATAGTTTCACTAGCAAAATGTCCCTAGGCTTCTTTTATTTAATACTGCCTCCCCCCAACCCTACCATCTTCCCACAAACTCCTGGCAACCACTGATCTGTTTACTGTCTCCACAATTTTGACTTTTCCAGAAAGTCACATAGTTGGCATTATGTAGCATGTAAACTTCGTGGACTACTTTCACTTACCAACATTTAAGATTTACCTGTCTTTATTTACCTATGGCTTAATTGTTCACTCTTTTTGATTACTAAGTGGTAAACTGTGATATATCTATATGATGGAATGTTTATCCATTTACCTATTGAAAGACATCTTGGTTATTTCCAATTTTTTGGTGATTTTGAGTTAAGCTGCTATAACCATTTGCATGCAAGTTTTTCTGTAGGCTGTTTTCAGATCACTTCAGTTAATACCTAGCAGCAACATTGCTGGATCATATGGTATGACTATGTTCTGCTTTGTGAAAAACTGCCAGCTTGGATTCCTAAGGCACCATATCACTTGCTTTCTTGTCAGTAATAGGAAGTTCCTATTGCTTCACTTCCTCAACAACAATTGGTATTATCAATTTTTAAAATTTTAGTTATTCTAAGAGCTAAAAGTGATACTACTTTTTAAATTTATGTTCCCCCCTCAAATTATGATGTTGAGGATCTTTTCATATGCTTATTTGCTGATGAGATATCTCTTCAGTTCTTCCCCCTTGATAAAAATTGGGTTCTTTATCTCCTTACTGCTAAGTCTTTAGAGCTCTTTGTATTCAAGCCCTTCATCAGATATGTGTGCTGCAAAGATTTTTCTCCCTATCTGTGGCTTATCTTTTCATTCTCTTAACAGTGTCTTTTACAGAACAGAAGTTTTTACTTTTAGTAAAGTCCAATTTACTAATTTTCTATTTCATGGATTGTGCTCTTGGTGTTCTATGTAAAACTTCATCATCACGCTCAAGGTCGTGTAGGTATCTTTTATAGCTTCTCCTGGAAGTTTTGTAATTTTGGGATTAGGTCTATGATCCACTTTGAGCTAATTTTTGTGAAAGATAGAAAGTCCATGTCTAGCTTCATTTTTTTCACACGAATGTCCAATTGTTCTAGTGCCATTTGTTGAAAAGACTTCTTTCTCCAGCAAACTGCCTTTGTGCCTTTTTCAAAAATCAGTTGGTTATATCCATATGGATCTATTTCTGGATTCTCTATCCTATTTTATTGATCTCTGCATCTATTCTGTTGCCAATGCCATGTGCCTTAATGAGTGTACTTTTATTGAAATCAGACAATGTGTCTTCTAATTATGTTGGTCTTCAGTAGGATTATGTTGGCTGTTATTGTGATTATGGACTTGTGATAGACCTGCTGTTCTACTAAAATTAGTGTTTTGCCTTTCCATTTAAGAAAAAAGATTTACTGATATGTATAAAATAGCTTGGAGAATGAATTTTTATAAACTAATACCAGGGAAGAAATTATAAAGGACATGGAGAAAAACAGGAAGGAGAATTTTGAGAATGTGTATATTAATAGAAAGTAAAAAATTTTTACAATCCTCAAGCCTCTAATTTCCCTGATTAAAAATGATTGAAGCACAGCAGTTGTCCTTTACAATTTGAGCAAAGGGTTCAATTCAAATTCTTACAGTTTCTTCTCCTCTCTTCCCCAGCAATGGTAAAGATACTTAATGGGAGATCTACCTTCTTAAGTAATTTTTAAGCACATAATACAGTATTGTTAACTATAGATACAATGTTGTACAGCAGGTTTCTGGAATTTACTCATCTCTTGTAAAAGAAAACAACAGATACAGAGATTGAAACAGAAGCTTAACCACTACAACGTTACTATGCAGATGAAAAAAGAGATTTCGTGTGTCTGGGAGCACAAGACTAACCATACACCTGCGTGTATTTTAGGGATGCCAGAAATGTCTTGTCTCCTAAGATGTCCTTCCCAAAGTCATTGCCCCTGGCTCTTTCTCTGTTGGGACAAGTTTGGTTGGCACGGTACTGCACATCCAGAGGACACCATGAGGATTTGCACACCCGTGGGAAGAAGTAGGAAGGAAAAGGATACTGAAAAGTACATTTGAAAAGGAAACAAAAGGAATTTGTCTCAGGCTAGTTTTGAGGAGTAAAAGCTTAAACACTTTTTTTTCATTAATGTAAATCTTAAATCATTGAAAGGTTAAAATAATAGTTCTAGGTAGCCAAAAAATGAGAATTCTGGCATTTTTGTTGGTAATAAGTCATACATTGTTGCATGAAAGCACTTATGTAAAGGGCTGTGGCAACTAGAGCATCCAATGATTGCAACCCTCTTGTCACCCAATCCCTCCTGCCCTGTGCCATGATCTGATCCAGAGGTGTCCTGTGCTTGGCCCCATGCTGCAAAGTGGTCATATCTGGAGGGTCTAGCACCTCTCTAGACCTGCCCTCTGTATGCTTCTAACCTTATGAGTAGAAGAATAAATAAAGTAAAACTTTAACCTTCAGACTGCTTTAAAAAAAACAAAACAAAACAAAAAACAAACCAAGATGCGTGTGTGGCTCAGCCTTTGTCAGCTCAGGGCATGATCCTGGAATCCCAGAATTGAGTCCTACATCGGCCTCCCTGCATCGGGCCTGCTTCTCCCTCTGCCTGTGTCTCTCATGAATAAATAAATAAAATCGTTAAAAAAAAAAAAACCTACTTAGTTGGTTAGGTAATTTGCCTGTGAGAATTAGTCAATAAAAATCAAGTCAATAAAAATCTAGCTCCGCTAGATAGCAAACTTTTTCTGATTCCATCAACCATATTCTCTAACTGCTGGGGCCATGATGCCTGCTTCTGCTGACTTTGGAGGGATCTGCAATCAATCTGGTAAATTTTAATTTTATTTTATGGATAAAGAGTCAAGCTTGAATGTGCTGAACAGAACTTTTCCACATACATTTGGTACTATGAGTTGCAAATATGTAGAGATTTAATTGATAACAGATGAGTTTCACTTGGCAAAAATCAGGAGTGGGAACATGACATGAAGCCTATGCTGGGGCTCCCCTCATGACTGGGGAGACTTGCATGGTTCATCCCATATCCACCGCTTCTCCATCTGGGTGACTCCCATCCCCCACTCTGTAGCAATGGGGAAAAATGTGTAGCACCAGAAATAATGTGTATCACTTATATGTAGGAGGATTTACTTGTTGGTATAAAACTGTCTAGAATCTTTGTCTCCTGTTGTGGAATTGTGCAAGCTTGAATTGGTATGCAGGAATCACACTGGATATTACATGAGAGCCCATGGGCTGGAGTGTTGCCCAGACGTACGAGGGATTTTGCACAAATGAGAGACCAACTCTTTTGTTTTAAGCCACAGAGATTTAGAGGTTGCTTGTTAACATGGCATAACCTAGCGTGGCTAATGGACTCTCCATTTGCCTATCACCTTGTTCCAGTGACAAGTCACGCTACTATTACGTGTACTTCCTTAAAACTCATGCTGACAATTTATCCTAGATTATTTTTTAAATGATTCAGGTTTCTTTGGAAAGGGCTGCTGTTCTTCTTTTCAGTCTAAAAGTTGAAAATTCTCGGTAGAAGTGAGCACCAGCCATAATTTTTCAAGATGTTCTTATTTCTTATTTAATGTGAAAGAGTTAGGTTTTCACGCTATGCCTACTGCAGTGAAGAGTTTGGAAATGGATTCTGTTACCTCCGGTTATTGAGTACTTGGACTGAAGCTCAAGTGTTTCTGGGCACTTCAGAAGTAATTCTTACTTACTTTTCTTCAATACCAAAAATGGGAAAGAGGAAAGTGTTACTTGAGCTAATACACTGTAACAGAATTAGTGATACTTAGCTTCCCTTTTTACCTTATTTTGAGGCAGCAGGGATTCAAGCTGTAATACCACTGATGACTTATTTTGGGGTTTATTGATAAGGATGGAAGCTTAATCCTATTCATTAATTTCTTGTGCTGAATTTTGGTGGGGGTGTCACTCAACAACTATAATGTGATAAAGGTCAACTTTCAGTAAGTCGTAACTATTCTAGCAAAATAGATACATATATATCTCAGAGCCATTTAATTTTTTTGAGATTTCATTTTTAAGCAATCTCTACACTCAATGTGGGGCTCAAACTTACAACCCACAGATCAAGAGTTGCATGTTCTACTTACTGAGCCAGCCAGGTACCCCACAGAGCCATTTTAATGAAAATGAAAGTACAGATTTGACTTTCAAGGGAAGCAACATCATTAACTGGAAATAAAATTGGTTTGATGAATTTTCTAAAATACCTCATGATTTTTACATTTACTGCCTTTTACTTTTAACAATTACATATGTGTTAAAAACCTTTATTCTATTTTTTACACAAAAAATTGTAAATGATGCTTGAGCAAAAAGGGTACTATTGGAAAACATTTTTGATGAGACAGAAGAAACAAAACCCAAAATAATAAAGGCAATAGTATAAAAGTTGAAAAGGATAGTTATTTTTCTGGAGAAAAGACAGTCCACAATTTCATGCTGTGTGAAAGAGTAGCCAATGCAGGGATGTGTTATCTTCTCTTTCTCCCTTTCTGAATTGAAGGGAAGAAAAGCTAGGAGAGACACCAGAGAGAATTAATATGTGTGTGAGACTCTCAGAGGAGTGGTCTTGGTAGTTCAGGTGAATAGAGTTGGAAGAGTTGGAAACTTCAAAGTGAACTCTCAGGAATGTGTGGATGCCATCCAATCTGGAATTAAATTGAAATAGTAGATATTATTAACATAGAATTAGATGATATTATATTTATACAGTAATATGTATAATATACAATTACATAGTAAAATTGCTTGTTACTATATATATTAGATTTAAATTAAATGACAAATCTCTATATATACATATGTAAATACACATATATACACATATATGTGAAGCAATGAGTATTTTAAATATATAGATGGCAGAGAAGGAAGGAGGAGAGGGAAGGAGGAAAGGGAAAGAGAAAATTTGATATATAGAGAAACAAAATATTAACATTTTTGATAAATGGTGAAATTATAGACATGATTTTTTAAGAAAATACTTTAAAGAAAATACTTGATAACTCTATATTGCTTCATTAATAAAAAATAGCAATGAAGCAAATGAAAAAAGGTATTACGAAAAATACCAAGTTAACCTAAGCATACTTTAAAGAAACATTTATTTCACTTAAAAATATGGCTGTTTCATTGAGAAATTACTTATATTTTAAAAACTGTACACTGGACTTCTGGTTTCTAGTCTAACACTTAAGCTTGAAGTGTCAGGGAAGCTGGATATTCATGTGCAAAAGAGTGAAATTGGATCCTACCTTATGCCACTCACAAAACTTAACTTGAAATGGATTAAAGACTTAAATGTAAGACTTTTGAAACCCTAAAACTCAAGAAGGACACATAGGAAAAAGGCTTCTTGACATTGGTCTTGGCAATGATTTTTTTGGATAGGACAAAAAAAAAAGCAAAAATAAACAAATGGAACTGTGTCAAATTGAAAAGCTTCTGCACAGCAAAAGAAACAGCGAACAAAATGAAAAGGCAACCTACGGATTAGAGAAAATCTTCTTAAAGTATATATATCTATACTGAAAAGGGGGTTAATATTCAAAACATATAAGGAAATCAGATAGCTCAATAGCAAAACCCCCCAAAATCCTAGTTAAAAATGGGCAAAGGACCTGAGCATAATTTTTTCCAAAGAAGACACATGAATGACTAAAAAATACATGAAAAGGTGCTAACATCACTTAACAGGGAAATACAAATTGAAATCACAATAATGATAACCCCTCACAGCTGTCAGAATGGCTATTATAAAAAAAGAAAAGAGATAACAAGTGTGGTGAAGATGTAGGGAAAGGGAAACCCTTGAGCACAGTTGGTGGGAATGTAAATTGGTGCAGGCACTGTGGAAAACAGTATGGAGGTTCCTCAAAAAGTTAAAAACAGAATTGTCATATGACCCAGCGATTCCTTTTCTGGCTATATATCTGAAGGAAATAAAACTATCTTGAAGAGCTATCCATACCCCCATGGTTAGTGTAGCATTATTCATAATAGGATATGAAACAACCCAAGTGTCCATTGATAGATGAATAGCTTAGGAAAAAAAATATACACAATAGAATATTATTTATCCATAAAAAGAAGGAAATTCTATCATTTACAACAGCATGGATGAAACTCAAAGGTATTATGCTAAGTGAAATAAGGCAGAGAAGACAATTGCTGAATAATCTCACTTATATGTGAAATCTAAAAGAGCCAAACTGATAGAAATAGCATAGAATGGTACTTGCTGAGGCGAGGGGGAAATGAGATGCTGGTGAAAGGACACAAACTTCCAACTGTAAGACAAGTAAGTTCTGAGGATCTAATTATAGCACAATGACTATAGCTAACAATGCTGCGTAGTATAATTGAAAGTTGCTGATGGTAGGTCTTAAATGTTATTACCACAGTGACACACAAAAAGTGACTGTGCAAAGTAATGGATGTGCTAATTACTCTTACTCTGAAAATCATTTTGCAATATGATGAAAATGAAAATCATTTTGCAATATGAAGTTGTACACCTTCAACTTGCACAATGTTGTATGTCAAGTATATTTCAATAAAGCTGGGGGGAAAATCTAAAAATACCCTTTTGTCCACACAAAAACCTGTGTGTGAAGGTTTATGGCAGCTTTATTCATATTTGCCAAAACTTGGAAGCAACCAAATTGTCCTTGAGTAAGTGAATAGATTAAAAAAACAACAACAACAAGAACAACAACTGCGGGACATCCAAACAGTGGAATATTATTTACTAATAAAAGCAAACAAGCTATCAAGCCATGAAAAGACATGAAGGAAACTTAAAGGGATATAATTAAATGAAAGAAGCCAATCTGAAAAGGCTACATATGATATGATTCTGGAAAAGACAAAACTATGGAGATACTAAAAATATCAGGGATTGGGGCACCTGGGTAACTCAGTGGTTGAGCATCTGCCTTTGGCTCAGGTCATGATCCCAGGGTCCTGGGGGCCTGCTTCTCCCTCTGCCTATGTCTCTCTGCCTCTCTTTTTGTGTCTCTCATGAACAAATAAATAAAACCTTTAAAAAAATCACAGATTCACAAGGGTTTAGGGAGAGAGAGGGAGGGAGAAGATGAAAAAGTGGAGCACAGGAGACATGAGGGCAATGAAGCTATTCTGGACAGTGCTGCAATGGGAGGGGGCATGTATCATTTTATCTTTGTCAAAACCCACAGAATGTACAACACCAAGAATGAGCCCTAATGTAAACTATAAACTGTAGTTAATATTGTATCCATATGGTTCATCAATTATGACAAATGTTCTACACTAATGCAGGATGTTAATAGTTGGGGAATCCGTGGGAAGGGGTAGAGAAGGAGAGTTTTGGGGGGCTGTCTTGTATTTTCTGCTCAGTTTTTCCATAAATTTAAATCTGGTTTACCAAAGAAAGTTTATCAATTTTTTAAAAATGTACACTGGTTTGGAAATAAGTTATACTAGGTAAAGCATGATGGGCGTGAGCCTGGGCTCACAATCCAGACCTGCCAGAGTCTTGAACAAGTGTCGTGTGTAAAAATGGCAGGAATGGTGTCTTGGTCATAGGGCTGATTTGAGGATCAGATGAGATCATCTGTAGGGGACATTTGGCGGAGTGCCTCTGGATGGTTCATTTTCAAACAGACTTCTTTGGAGGAAATTTCTACTAATCAAAAATTCTCAAAATGTGACTAGGCTTTCTTGTGAACCAGTTTCATGTCACTGGAATTCAAGTATAGACTGACATTGTACACGTAGTATCAATTTTGAAAAGAAAGACATCTGCAAGAAGATAATCAGCATGCCAGTTAACATCCCTTTAAATATTAAAATTTTAAAGACTTATGAAAGGAGATGATGCATGGAAAGCCACTTGGGAAATTGTAAAAGCCAAACATTCAAGATATTGTTCATAACGTCTCCTGCATATTTCAGTTCATTGTTAAAGAAATTTCTTCATAACCTTGCAGTGAAATAGAGTTGGAGAAAACCTCAGTATTCTAAATTCAACGACATTTTACAGATGCAGAATATGAGGCTCAAGAGAGTAAGTGGCTTCTCCATGATCACAAAGCTGATTAGTGAGGAAGCGGAGTTTAAACTGTGAGTCTAACCCTTGGTTCAGGGCTCTATTTTTTTTTTTTAATCCCTGCTATTATTCTTTCCAGTTATAGTAACATTTTCAACATTCCACAGTTACATCAGAACAAAGAAAACTTTGTTCTTTCTTTTTGGAGTGTTTCCTCAAAGCCCGTAATCATCACCTTTTAATGAGAGTACTTCCAGCTGCTGCTCTGTGCAGAAATTCCTCCCATTTGCTGTTCCTTCTATTTCCACAATAGTGCAAATCAAAATTTTGCCTCAACATGTGGGCGATGACCTTTACTTACTAACATCGTAATAGCACCTTCACGCTAAACAATTTTCAAATCACTACTATATTACCTCTTCTAATAGGCTTGTGAAATTGGTAGGATAGGAGTTTATTTTAATCTTCATTTTCTAGATAGCAAACAGGGACTCAGAGAAATTTCCTCAGTTATCCAAATTCGCAGAGCTAGTTCCCTGATGAAGTGGACTTGGACATGTGTCTCCTGATTCCTAATCTGGTATTTTCCTACCTGCTCCTGTTATTTGGAAATGAAGTATTAGAGTACAGCATATCTCAGATATACCATGGCTTTGGTTCCAGACCACCATAATAAAACAAATATTGCAAAAGAGTGAGTCAAATAAAATTGTTGATTTCCCAGTGCATATAAAACCCGTGTTTAGACTGTAATGTAGTCTATTAAGTGTGCAATAGCATTATGTCTTGAAACCAATGTACATACCTTCATTTAAAAATATGTTGTTGCTCAGATGGCTGGGTGGCTCAGGGGTTGCACATCTGCCTTTGGCTCAGGGCATGATGTCAGTGTCCTGGGATCAAGTCCCACACCGGGCTCCCTGCAGGGAGCCTGCTTCTCCCTCTGCCTATGTCTCTGCATCTCTCTCTGTCTCTCATGAATAAATAAATTAAAAAGAAATACTTTGTTGCTAAAAAATGCTGTCATCTGAGCTTTCAGTGAATCATAGTCTTTTTGCTGGTGGAGAGTCTTACCTTGATGGTGATGGCTGCTGAGTAGTCAGCGTGGTGGTTGCTGGTGGTTGGGGCAGTCATGACCATTTCTTAAAATAAGACAATAATGAAGTTTATCACATTGGTTGACTCTTCCTTTTATGAAAGCACTATCTATGGCAGCTATAGCTTTATGAAATGTAATTTCTTTAAAAATAAGACTTGGAAGTCAAAATTACTCCTTGATGCATGAGCTGCAGAATGAATGCTGTGTTAACAAGCATGAGAACGACATGGATCTCATTGGGTACCTCTATCTGAGTCCTTGGATGACCAGATGCATTGTTGGTGAGCAGTAATATTTTGAAAGGAATCTTTTTTCTGAATAGGTTTCAACAATGGGCTTAAATACACAGTAAAGCATGTTATAAACATGTGCTGTCACCTAGACTTTGCTATTTTGTTTACAGAGCATGCACAGAATAGATGTTGTGTAATTCTTAAGGCTCCTAGGATTTTTGGAATGGCCAGTAAACATTGGCTTCAACTTAAAAATCACCAGCTACATTAGCCCCTAATAAGAGGCACTCTGAGCTGTGAAGTTTGAATCCAGGCATTGACTTCTCTTCTCTAGCTATGAAAGTCCTAGATGGCATTTTCTTCCAATAAAAATACTATTTTTGTCCACACTAAAAATCTATTGTTTAGAAGAATCTATTTTTCTTCATGAATTATCTTAGCTAGATCTCTTGATAACTTGCTGCAGGTTCTACAGCAACACTCTGCCTCACCTTGCACTTTTATGTTCTAGAGATGGCTTCTTTCCTTAAACTTCAACTTTTCTTCTGCAGTTTCTCCACCTCTCTTAGCCTTCATGGAGCTGAAGAGAGTTTGAGCCTTGCTCTGTATTAGGCTTTGGCCTAAAGGGATGTCATGGCCAGCTTGATCGTCTATCCAGACCACTCAAATTATCTCCATATCAGTAATAAGGCTATCTTCCTATCATTTGTATGTTCATTGTAGTAGCTCTTTCAATTTCCTCCAAGTTGTCTCTTGTATTCACAATTTGGCTGTTTGGTGTAAGAGGCCTCACTTTTGGCCTATCTCAGCTTTTGACATGCCTTCCTCCTTGAGCTGAAACATTTCTAGCTTCTGATGTAAAATGACTGGCAAATGACTCTTTCAGTTGAACATTTACAGGCCATTTTAGGCTAATAATTGGCCTAATTTAAATATTATAAAAAGATTTTATTTATTCATGAGAGACACACAGGGAGAAAGAGGCAGAAACACAGGCAGAGGGAGAAGCAGGCTCCATGGAAAAAGCCCGACGTGGGACTCAATCCCGGTCTCCAGGATCACACCCTGGGCTGAAAGTGGCACTAAACTGCTGAGCCACCCAGGCTGCCCCCTAATTTAAATATTATGGTATGTCAGGGACTATGGAGACTCAAGGAGAGGGAGAAGATGGAGGAACAACTAGTCAATGGAGCAATCAGAACACACATAACATTTGTTGATTAAGTTTCAATAAAAACATCAAAGATCACTGATCACAGATCACTATAACAAATACAATAATGATAAATTTGAAATATTGTGAGAATTGCCAAAATGTGACACAGAGACCCCAAGTGAGCAAATTCTGTGGAAAAATAGTGCCAATAGACTTGCTTGATGCAGCATTGTCACAAATCTTCAATTTGTAAAAACAAAACAAAAAAACAACAAAAAATGTGGCATCTGTGAAGTACAATAAAGCAAAGCACAAATAAAGTGAGGTATGATTATAAATAATTAAAACGCTTGATTCAAAATCTTTTCTTAGTTGAACATGTAAGATATTAATACTATTTCTATTTTGTAATATTTGATAGAGACAGAAAAACATAGTTATATTTTACTATTATAAAGTACAATTTACCTGTGTGTTTTCTTCATTTTAGCATTATCTCTTTGAAAAACTTTTAAAAAATTGTCACAAAATCATGACTATGTCTAACACTACATTTAGTCTTGTTTGTTCTTAAGTAACACAAAATTTTTTCTGAGATGTGTGCTGTCTTCAGGAAGTTGCTCTTTTTACTCAGTATTTCCAAGATTATTCTACTTTGTTTCTTATAACAGGAGTTCGTTCATTTTCTGCCTAATCATATTCTATGCAAAATATCTCAATGTATTTATTTCTTTTTTATTAGTGGACATTCAGGGTGCTGGCTTTTTTTCTGTTGTCAACAATATCACCATGGTATTTTTATGCTTGTCTCCTAGGCAAGTATTTAAATATATGAGATCCTGCCTTATTGGTTTCCAAGGTTATTTTAATTTTGTCAAGTCTCAATCTTTTCTAATTTTATGCTTATAAAGTGGTATTTCACTGAGGTCTTAAGATGTATTTCCTGAAAAGCTATGAGGCTAAGTTTTTTTGTGCTTATTTGTAATTTGGCTTCTTTCTCTTTGAAATAACTCTTCATGTCTTTTACCCATCATTCTACCTGTTTTTCTGTACTTTTGGGTTATATTAAAAAATTTGCTTCTTCACTGTGAAGTTTCTAAAGTGATTTTTCTTTTTTTTTTTTTAAAGATTTATTTATTTATTTATTTATTTATTTATTCAGAGAAGAGCGAAAGAGAGGCAGAGACACAGGCAGAGAGAGAAGCAGGCTCCATGCAGGGAGCCCGACGTGGGACTCGATCCCGGGTCTCCAGGATCACACCCTGGGCTGCAGACGGTGCTAAACCGCTGTGCCACCAGGGCTGCCCTCTAAAGTGATTTTTCTAATTTTTCTTCCAAAGGATCTGAAGTTTTTTGTTTCACATTTAAGTCTTGAATCCATAAGGAATTTTATGGTGGTGTAAGGTACACAGAAGAGATCAATGCCCCCCACCATGGATAACCTATTGTCTCAGCATTATCTCTTGAAACCTTGATCATTTCCTCAGTTATCTGCAGTGCCACCCTATTTCAGTTTTTCATATATTTGTTACTCTATTTCTTGACTCTATTCAATTCTTTTATTCAGTTCTTACCATTTTGTTAATTTTAGTGTCTATACCACACTATCTTAATTAACTATTGCTTTACAATATATCTTCATCTTTGGTAGGATTGCATTTCACAAGTTCTCCTTCATCAGCATGTTGTAAATTCTTACGTGTTTGCTATTCCATGTTAATTTTAGAATCCTATTTCTTTAAAAAGGATAAAGAAGAACCTGTGGGTTTTGACTGAAATTGGATTGAATCTAGATTAATTTGGAGAGGGAATACTGTTGAGTATATTGTTTGGAAACTTGGTGATATTGAGATTTCCTATCCATGAACATAGACTATCTTCATTTCTTTTATTTTTATTTTTATATTTTATTTTAGGATTTTATTTACTTATTCATGAGAGACAGAGAGGGAGAGAAAGAGAAACAGAGACACAGGCAGAGGGAGAAGCAGGCTCCCCACAAGGAGCCAGATGGGGGACTTGATCCTGGACCCCAGGATCATGCCCTGAGCCAAAGGAAGATGCTTAACTGCTGAGCCAACCAGGCATCCCTCTTTTATTCTTATTATTGTGTTTTAAGTTTCTCCATACTATTTTTAAACCTCTTTTGCTAGATGTATTTCTGAGTATTTTTTTTTTTGCAGATTTTACTTGTAAAACCATCTGATCCTTTTGATTTCTCTGTGCAAAGATTTTGATTATAGAGCCAATCATTGTAATGGCAAAAAAGTTTTAATTCAATTTTTGAAGAGCTTGCATGGTTAAAATATTTTCCTCTAGGAAAAAAATACATTTTCTTCTTTTGGGATTCAGGGAGCACTCCTGATTTAAAACCACTTCATCTCCTTGAGGGAGAGTATAGTCCTTGGGCTCTCACTCACCTTTCTACAGGTTCTACTGGTCCTAGATTTCTGTAATGTCATCTTAGAGTGCCAGAGAAATTTTGCTTTTATGTGACTAATATTTAGTACTTACGACTCTGTAAGATGTTTTATGCGGGATATAGGTGTTTTTTAGTGAAAAAAAAATCTCTCAGAATATCTAGTCTGACATTCTATTAGAAATCAGTGTCTCAAGGTTGATTGTTAGGAAACTAATTAGCATCGTTCATGGCTCCCCATTGCTACAAAAATAAAATTAGTAATTTATGGATGTCGAGCTTGATGGAAGGTGGCTGAGAAGCATTCTTTTTTTTTAGAGACTATTTGAAGTAGACAGTGATTAGCTATCCTTTGACACTGCCACTGCCTTCTCTGGTTTTCTATACATCTACCAGTCAGAGAGCAGCAAAATGAGCATATTTCGATCCAAACAGCAATGTTTTAGGGAATTCTTAACACTTGTAAGTACCAAATAAAGTCCTATGATTTATAGCTTCTCTTATTTATGTATATACATTCGCTAAAAGAATCTTGCCAATGGTTATCAAATTCCAGTGAGGTATGCATGTGATAGGCATGATCTAGGAATAACCAGCAAAACTGTTACTTGTGATCATGCTCCAACTTTTCTAAGCTATCCACTCTCCTTTGGTTATTTGGACCTGAGCACTTGAGATTGCTCTCCATTTTTATTTTCTAAGAGTTCCTGTCACCCACCACCCTTGGATTAAGAACTACCTGATTCACCACTGTGTCAGCCACCTAGCCTGGTAAATATTTACTGTACTGCCCTCATCAAAGGGAGGGC
Source organism: Canis lupus baileyi (assembly GCF_048164855.1). NCBI lineage: Eukaryota > Metazoa > Chordata > Mammalia > Carnivora > Canidae > Canis > Canis lupus. Next base: position 16,875,904 of record NC_132852.1, read on the forward strand.
TGGTAGAGTACAACTTGTTCCTTTTCTGCATGATCTTGGATATATATTCTGTTTAAATACAGATATGCTATGATATGATACTATCTACTAATTTGTAATTTGGCTTATGTTTGTTTATATGTACATAAATAAACATATATGTATGCTCAGAAAGCTCTTTTGGGATATACCAAATAAGTTGAAGCATCCAACAAATATTTTTGGGAGCATAACCTACAGGAATGCATAGACTTAGACAGTAAATGTTTAATTCTATCTCATTCTAAATGCCAGAAACATAGCTGGAAATTAGTCATCATCTCATTAGGGAGTGAGCTCTGCTTCAAGCCTAATTAACACCCATACTTGTGTTCTCTGTGATTTTGTACTTTATGCATATATAGTCTGGATTCTACCCTAAATTGTGAAATCGTTTTCACCATTTATTCTTTGAAGTAACAAACATTTATTGTGATTTTTGTGTGTACACCACACTGGATACTAGGAATACAATAAAATGAAAGAGACCAGGTACCTGCCCTAGAGGATCTCAGGGTCTTCAGGAAAAGATAGGTAGTCCTAAGAATGTGCAAAAATGCTTTGAAAGAGATACATACAAAATATCCAGGATAGTAACAGAATAATGAGCTCTGCCTGACAGTCAAGAAGGACTCAACAGAAGAAATTATATTTGAATCAGATGACAAGAGGAAGAAAATGTAGGAGTTTTCCAGGAGGCATACAACAGGAACATTTCAGGCAGAAGGAACACCATGATAATGTGATTATGAGACAGTCTGCTACAATGAGAAAAAAAAAAAAAAAAAGCTTGAGCTCATATTTTGGCTCATTTCTACCTGAGTTTGGTTTGACAATCACTTCTTTTTCAGATTGAGCATAATTACCTATCCCAGAGGGTTGTTGTAGGTTTTATTCAGATAAATTAAAAAGTGGTTACTTAGCACACCAAATTGGCTCATAAAAATACACCAAAAAGTGGTAGCTCTAATTTGCAAAAGCAAATAAGTCATGATAAATCATGATCAAGAAATGAAGACTAGATAAATAGTTGTTTTAAATATTTTCCAACAAAGTCCAAAAATATTTGGAGACCCACCTACCATGGTTTGTTTACCATTGCTGTTTGATGGATTCTAAAAAGATACTTGAATAAATTGAAGGGTTTGAAGGTGAAGAGGAAAAATGCTCAGCCCCAATTTTTCTTGTTTTAAATGCAACTTCTTATTTTAAGATAATAGCAAATTCAAATGCAGTTCAAAAAAATAATACAAAGTGGATGTACTCTTTAACCAGTTTTCTCCAGTGGTAATATCTTGCCACTGTAGTACAATATCACACCCAGGGTATCGACATTGGTACACTTAAGATACAGAACATACCACTATCACAGTGATCCTTCATGTTGCTGTTTTGTAGCCCAAACCACTGCCCACCTGCCCTCATCCACTATTTAACCCCTGGCAAACACTAGTCTCCATTTCCATTAATTTGTCATTTCAACAATGCTGTATTAATGGAATCATACAGTATGTAACCTTTGGGGTTGAGTTTATTATTTTTTTAATCCACTATAATTATTTCTCAACCTTTGGGGTTGACTTTATTATTTTTTTAATCCATTATAATTCTCAGATATTGATCCAGGTTGTTTCCATGTATCAATAGTTCATCCTTTTGTATTGCTCTGTAGTAGTTTACTATGTTGGTATACCACTGTTTATTCACCTATGGAGGAATATCTGAATTGTTTAATGTTTGGAATATAATGAATAAAACTGTGAAGATTCATGTGCAGGTTATTGTTTAGATCTCAGTCTTTATTTCTCTGGTATAAATACCCAAGGGTGCAATTTTTGGTGTATGGGGTGTGTGTGTGTGTATGTGTGTGTCTGCGTATGTAATGAAATTGCCAAACTGTTTTCTAGGGTGACTATATCATTTTATATTCTCACCAGCGATGTATTGGTTGTCCAAATTCTCTACATTTTTGCCAGAAGTTGTTCTTCAAAGAAAAAATTTCTTCCATTCTAATATGTGCATAATCATATCTCATTGTGATTTTAATTTTCATTTCCCTAAGTGCTAACATGTTGAGTATCTTTTCATATGCCTATTTGCCCTCTGAATATCCTCTTCAGTAAAATGACTTGTGTCTTTTGCTCACTTTCAGATTGGATTTTTGGTATTTTTATTGCTGAGTTTTCAGATGTCTTTATGTTTTAGACACCATTCCTTTTTTTGCATAAGGAGTTTGTAAATATTTTTTCCTACTCTGTAACTTAGTTTTCATCCTCTTAGGGTCTTCTGCAAAGCAAAATTATTAAATTTTGATAAAGTCTAATTTGTCAATTTTTCCTTTATGGACTGTGTTGGTACCAAGTCTCAGAACTCTTTGTCCTAAATTCTGAAGATTTTTTTCTTAAAAGTTTATAGTTTTACATATCATATTTAAATGTATGGTCCATTTTGATTTGGTTTTCTAAAAATTATCTCTTTGGTCAAGGCATTTTTTTTCTTTCCCCAATACATGACCAATTGCTCTATCATTTGCTGAAAAGGCTATGCTATTATGCTATTTAATCTATGCTATTTTTTTACCTTCATAAAAAATCAGTTGGGCATATTTGTATGGATCTCTTTCTAGATTGGTTATTCCATTCTACCCAACTATGTGTCTATTTCTTTACCAACAGCACATAGTCTTGATTAGTGTAATTGCATACAGTTTTGAAACTGAGTGGATTGATTCCTCCTACTTCTTTTTTTCAAAGTTGTTTTACTCTTTGTCTTTCCATAGAAATTTTAGAATAATTTTGCTTGTGTGTACAAAAAGTTGTGCTGAAGTTTTGATAGGATCTCAGCAAACCTGGATTTAAATCTAGGAAAAATGGGGAGGAAATCGAAGATGGCGGAAGAGTAGGGTCTCCAAATCACCTGTCTCCACCAAACTACCTAGAAAACCTTAAATTATCCTGAAAATCTATGAATTCGGCCTGAGATTTAAAGAGAGACCAGCTGGAATGCAACAGTGAGAAGAGTTCGCGCTTCTATCAAGGTAGGAAGACGGGGAAAAAGAAATAAAGAAACAAAGGCCTCCAAGGGGGAGGGGCCCCGCGAGGAGCCGGGCCGAGGCCGGGGCGAGTGTCCCCAGGACAGGAGAGCCCCGTCCCGGAGGAGCAGGAGCAGCACCGACCTTCCCGGGGGGAAAGGGGCTCGCGGGGAGTTGGAGCAGGACCCAGGAGGGAGGGGATGCCCTCGGGTTCCCCGGGACAGGAACAGAGCAACTGCGCGCCCAGGAGAGTGCGCCGAGCTCCCTAAGGGCTGCAGCGCGCACGGCGGGACCCGGCGGGACCCGGAGCAGCTGAAGGGGCTCGGGGGCGGCTCCGCGGAGGGGGCTGCGCGGCCCCGGGAGCAGCTCGGAGGGGCTCGGGCAGAGGAAGAGGCTCCGTGCGGAGGGGGCTGCGCGGTTCCAGGAGCAGCTCGGAGGGGCTCGGGCGGCGGCTCCGCGGAGGGGGCTGCGCGGCCCGGGAGCGCGAATCCAACAGCGCAGGCTCCGGGGCACAGGGCGCCGGGACACAGCCCAGGATCCGGCCTCCCCCGGGACAGGCAGAGGCCGGGAGGGCCCAGGACAGCAAGGACGCTCCTGCCCCGAGCTGAGCACATCAGCGGCCCCGCCCCGGAGCCTCCAGGCCCTGCAGACGGAGTTCCTGCCGGAGCTGAATCCAGGTTTCCAGAGCTGCCCCGCCACTGGGGCTGTTCCTCCTGCGGCCTCACGGGGTAAACAACCCCCACCGAGCCCTGCACCAGGCAGGGGCACAGCAGCTCCCCCAACTGCTAACACCTGAAAATCAGCACAACAGGCCCCTCCCCCAGAAGATCAGCTAGACTGACAACTTCCAGGAGAAGCCAAGGGACTTAAAGAACACAGAATCAGAAGATACTCCCCTGTGGTTCTTTTTTTTTTTTTTTTGTTTTTGTTTTTGTTTTTGTTTTTGTTTTGTTTTGCTTTTTGATTTGTTTCCTTCCCCCACCCCCTTTTTTTCTCCTTTCTTTTCCTTTCTCTTTGTCTTCTTTTTTTTTTTTTTTCTCGTTTTTTTTTTCTTTTCTTCCCTTTTTTTTTCTCTTTCTCTTTTCTTTCCTTCTTTCTCTCCTCTCTTTTTCTCTTTTTCCCAATACAATTTGCTTTTGGCCACTCTGCACTGAGCAAAATGACTAGAAGGAAAACCTCACCTCAAAAGAAAGAATCAGAAACAGTCCTCTCTCCCACAGAGTTACAAAATCTGGATTACAATTCAATGTCAGAAAGCCAATTCAGAAGCACTATTATACAGCTACTGGTGGCTCTAGAAAAAAGTATAAAGGACTCAAGAGACTTCATGACTGCAGAATTTAGAGCTAATCAGGCAGAAATTAAAAATCAATTGAATGAGATGCAATCCAAACTAGAAGTCCTAACGACGAGGGTTAACGAGGTGGAAGAACGAGTGAGTGACCTAGAAGACAAGTTGATAGCAAAGAGGGAAACTGAGGAAAAAAGAGACAAACAATTAAAAGACCATGAAGATAGATTAAGGGAAATAAACGACAGCCTGAGGAAGAAAAACCTACGTTTAATTGGGGTTCCCGAGGGCGCCGAAAGGGACAGAGGGCCAGAATATGTATTTGAACAAATTCTAGCTGAAAACTTTCCTAATCTGGGAAGGGAAACAGGCATTCAGATCCAGGAAATAGAGAGATCCCCCCCTAAAATCAATAAAAACCGTTCAACACCTCGACATTTAATTGTGAAGCTTGCAAATTCCAAAGATAAGGAGAAGATCCTTAAAGCAGCAAGAGACAAGAAATCCCTGACTTTTATGGGGAGGAGTATTAGGGTAACAGCAGACCTCTCCACAGAGACCTGGCAGGCCAGAAAGGGCTGGCAGGATATATTCAGGGTCCTAAATGAGAAGAACATGCAACCAAGAATACTTTATCCAGCAAGGCTCTCATTCAAAATGGAAGGAGAGATAAAGAGCTTCCAAGACAGGCAGCAACTAAAAGAATATGTGACCTCCAAACCAGCTCTGCAAGAAATTTTAAGGGGGCCTCTTAAAATTCCCCTTTAAGAAGAAGTTCAGTGGAACAGTCCACAAAAACAAAGACTGAATAGATATCATGATGACACTAAACTCATATCTCTCAATAGTAACTCTGAATGTGAACGGGCTTAATGACCCCATCAAAAGGCGCAGGGTTTCAGACTGGATAAAAAAGCAGGACCCATCTATTTGCTGTCTACAAGAGACTCATTTTAGACAGAAGGACACCTACAGCCTGAAAATAAAAGGTTGGAGAACCATTTACCATTCGAATGGTCCTCAAAAGAAAGCAGGGGTAGCCATCCTTATATCAGATAAACTAAAATTTATCCCAAAGACTGTAGTGAGAGATGAAGAGGGACACTATATCATACTTAAAGGATCTATTCAACAAGAGGACTTAACAATCCTCAATATATATGCTCCGAATGTGGGAGCTGCCAAATATATAAATCAATTATTAACCAAAGTGAAGAAATACTTAGATAATAATACACTTATACTTGGTGACTTCAATCTAGCTCTTTCTATACTCGATAGGTCTTCTAAGCAAAACATCTCCAAAGAAACGAGAGCTTTAAATGATACACTGGACCAGATGGATTTCACAGATATCTACAGAACTTTACATCCAAACTCAACCGAATACACATTCTTCTCAAGCGCACATGGAACTTTCTCCAGAATAGACCACATATTGGGTCACAAATCGGGTCTGAACCGATACCAAAAGATTGGGATTGTCCCCTGCATATTCTCGGACCATAATGCCTTGAAATTAGAACTAAATCACAACAAGAAGTTTGGAAGGACCTCAAACACATGGAGGTTAAGGACCATCCTGCTAAAAGATAAAAGGGTCAACCAGGAAATTAAGGAAGAATTAAAAAGATTCATGGAAACTAATGAGAATGAAGATACAACCGTTCAAAATCTTTGGGATGCAGCAAAAGCAGTCCTAAGGGGGAAATACATCGCAATACAAGCATCCATTCAAAAACTGGAAAGAACTCAAATACAAAAGCTAACCTTACACATAAAGGAGCTAGAGAAAAAACAGCAAATAGATCCTACACCCAAGAGAAGAAGGGAGTTAATAAAGATTCGAGCAGAACTCAACAAAATCGAGACCAGAAGAACTGTGGAACAGATCAACAGAACCAGGAGTTGGTTCTTTGAAAGAATTAATAAGATAGATAAACCATTAGCCAGCCTTATTAAAAAGAAGAGAGAGAAGACTCAAATTAATAAAATCATGAATGAGAAAGGAGAGATCACTACCAACACCAAGGAAATACAAACGATTTTAAAAACATATTATGAACAGCTATACGCCAATAAATTAAGCAATCTAGAAGAAATGGACGCATTCCTGGAAAGCCACAAACTACCAAAACTGGAACAGGAAGAAATAGAAAACCTGAACAGGCCAATAACCAGGGAGGAAATTGAAGCAGTCATCAAAAACCTCCCAAGACACAAGAGTCCAGGGCCAGATGGCTTCCCAGGAGAATTTTATCAAACGTTTAAAGAAGAAATCATACCTATTCTCCTAAAGCTGTTTGGAAAGATAGAAAGAGATGGAGTACTTCCAAATTCGTTCTATGAAGCCAGCATCACCTTAATTCCAAAGCCAGACAAAGACCCCGCCAAAAAGGAGAATTACAGACCAATATCCCTGATGAACATGGATGCAAAAATTCTCAACAAGATACTGGCCAATAGGATCCAACAGTACATTAAGAAAATTATTCACCATGACCAAGTAGGATTTATCCCTGGGACACAAGGCTGGTTCAACACCCGTAAAACAATCAATGTGATTCATCATATCAGCAAGAGAAAAACCAAGAACCATATGATCCTCTCATTGGATGCAGAGAAAGCATTTGACAAAATACAGCATCCATTCCTGATCAAAACTCTTCAGAGTGTAGGGATAGAGGGAACATTCCTCGACATCTTAAAAGCCATCTACGAAAAGCCCACAGCAAATATCATTCTCAATGGGGAAGCACTGGGAGCCTTTCCCCTAAGATCAGGAACAAGACAGGGATGTCCACTCTCACCACTGCTATTCAACATAGTACTGGAAGTCCTAGCCTCAGCAATCAGACAACAAAAAGACATTAAAGGCATTCAAATTGGCAAAGAAGAAGTCAAACTCTCCCTCTTCGCCGATGACATGATACTCTACATAGAAAACCCAAAAGTCTCCACCCCAAGATTGCTAGAACTCATACAGCAATTCGGTAGCGTGGCAGGATACAAAATCAATGCCCAGAAGTCAGTGGCATTTCTATACACTAACAATGAGACTGAAGAAAGAGAAATTAAGGAGTCAATCCCATTTACAATTGCACCCAAAAGCATAAGATACCTAGGAATAAACCTCACCAAAGATGTAAAGGATCTATACCCTCAAAACTATAGAACACTTCTGAAAGAAATTGAGGAAGACACAAAGAGATGGAAAAATATTCCATGCTCATGGATTGGCAGAATTAATATTGTGAAAATGTCAATGTTACCCAGGGCAATATACACGTTTAATGCAATCCCTATCAAAATACCATGGACTTTCTTCAGAGAGTTAGAACAAATTATTTTAAGATTTGTGTGGAATCAGAAAAGACCCCGAATAGCCAGGGGAATTTTAAAAAAGAAAACCATATCTGGGGGCATCACAATGCCAGATTTCAGGTTGTACTACAAAGCTGTGGTCATCAAGACAGTGTGGTACTGGCACAAAAACAGACACATAGATCAGTGGAACAGAATAGAGAATCCAGAAGTGGACCCTGAACTTTATGGGCAACTAATATTCGATAAAGGAGGAAAGACTATCCATTGGAAGAAAGACAGTCTCTTCAATAAATGGTGCTGGGAAAATTGGACATCCACATGCAGAAGAATGAAACTAGACCACTCTCTTTCACCATACACAAAGATAAACTCAAAATGGATGAAAGATCTAAATGTGAGACAAGATTCCATCAAAATCCTAGAGAAGAACACAGGCAACACCCTTTTTGAACTCGGCCATAGTAACTTCTTGCAAGATACATCCACGAAGGCAAAAGAAACAAAAGCAAAAATGAACTATTGGGACTTCATCAAGATAAGAAGCTTTTGCACAGCAAAGGATACAGTCAACAAAACTCAAAGACAACCTACAGAATGGGAGAAGATATTTGCAAATGACATATCAGATAAAGGGCTAGTTTCCAAGATCTATAAAGAACTTATTAAACTCAACACCAAAGAAACAAACAATCCAATCATGAAATGGGCAAAAGACATGAACAGAAATCTCACAGAGGAAGACATAGACATGGCCAACACGCACATGAGAAAATGCTCCGCATCACTTGCCATCAGGGAAATACAAATGAAAACTACAATGAGATACCACCTCACACCAGTGAGAATGGGGAAAATTAACAAGGCAGGAAACAACAAATGTTGGAGAGGATGCGGAGAAAAGGGAACCCTCTTACACTGTTGGTGGGAATGTGAACTGGTGCAGCCACTCTGGAAAACTGTGTGGAGGTTCCTCAAACAGTTAAAAATATACCTGCCCTACGACCCAGCAATTGCACTGTTGGGGATTTACCCCAAAGATACAAATGCAATGAAACGCCGGGACACCTGCACCCCGATGTTTCTAGCAGCAATGGCCACGATAGCCAAACTGTGGAAGGAGCCTCGGTGTCCAACGAAAGATGAATGGATAAAGAAGATGTGGTTTATGTATACAATGGAATATTACTCAGCTATTAGAAATGACAAATACCCACCATTTGCTTCAACGTGGATGGAACTGGAGGGTATTATGCTGAGTGAAGTAAGTCAGTCAGAGAAGGACAAACATTATATGTTCTCATTCATTTGGGGAATATAAATAATAGTGAAAGGGAAAATAAGGGAAGGGAGAAGAAATGTGTGGGAAATATCAGAAAGGGAGACAGAACGTAAAGACTGCTAACTCTGGGAAACGAACTAGGGGTGGTAGAAGGGGAGGAGGGCGGAGGGTGGGAGTGAATGGGTGACGGGCACTGGGTGTTATTCTGTATGTTAGTAAATTGAACACCAATAAAAAAATAAATTAAAAAAAAAAAAATAAATCTAGGAAAAATGAACATTATGATTTTAAATATTTCATTCCATGAACACAAATGTTTCTTTACATATTTAGATATTTTTGAATCTCTTTGTCAGCATTCTGTAGTTTGAGCATACAAGTCTTGTACCTATTTGGTCAGATTGACATCTAAGTATTTAATCTTTTTGAATAATTGTAAATGGTCCTACATCTATTTTTAAATTTTTGGTGTCCATATGTTTGCTGCCAGTGTATGGAAATGCAACTGATTTCTTGTGAGTTTATCTTGTATTCTGTGACCTGGTTGAGTTTACCTATTAATTCCAAGAGTTTTGTTTTTATAGATTGCTTGTGATTTTCTATACAGAAAATCATGTCATCTGCGAATAAGAGCAAGTTTGTTTCTGCCCTTCCAATCTATCTGTCTTTTATTAGATTGCTGGTTAGAACCTCTAGTACTATATTGAATACAGTGAGAATAAGCATGCTTTCCTTGTTCCTGATATTTGAGAAAAGCATTCACTCTTTTAATATTGAACAGAATGTTAGCTGTGTGTCTATCAATTTAAAAAAGTTCTCCTCTATTCCTATTTTCTGAGAATTTTTATTATGATTAGATGTTGAATATTACCAAATCCTTTTATTGCATTAGTTGAAATGATGTGATTCTTCTTCTTTAGCTTATAATATGATGGATCATTTTGATTGAATATAATCAAATATATTGATTAAATTTTGAATATTGAGCCAGCCTTGTATCCCTGAAATAAAACCCGCTTGATCACAGTTCATAATTCATTCTGTATATTGTTTAATTCTATTTGCTAATATTTTGTTAAGGATTTTTAGTTCTATATTTATGAGAAATATTCATCTGTAGTTTTGGGGATTTTTTTTGTTGTTGGTGGTCTGATTTTGGTATGAAAATAATATTTTACAAAATGAATGATATTTCCTCTCTGTTTTCTGGAAGAAATTGTGTCAATTTGTGGAAATTCTTTTTTAATGTTTGATAGAATTCTGCAGTAAAAACATCTGGGCCTAAGGATTTGTTTTTAGAGATGGGGGGGTAAAATTACAAATTCAACTTCCTTAATAGTTATAGGGTATTTATATTATGTCATTAAGTCTTGGGGTAGTTTGTGTTTTGTTTAAAGAATTGGTCCATTTTGTCTACATTGTTAAATTTACATGTATAGGACTATTTGTAACAGTCTCTTATTCTTTTGATGTCTAAAGGATCTGTAGCAATATTTCATGTTTCTTTCTTAATAGTAATTTATCTCTTTTTGTCTTTTCCAGTCTTGCTAGAGACTTTTAAGTTTAATGATCTTTTCAAAGAACCAGTTCTTTATTTCATTATTTTTTTTATTATTGCCTGTTTTCAATTGGAATGATTTCTGCTCTTTTTCACTTTTTTCAGCTTGCTTTAGGTTTATTATGCTCTTCTTTTTCTGGATTCTTCACTGGAGTTTGGGTTATTAATTTGAGTTTTTTTTTCTTTACTCACATAAGCACTAATGCTAAATTTCCTTCTCAGCGCTTATTTGATTGTGTCTCACAAATTTGGGTATGTTGTATTTTCAGTCTCATTATTTTATTTTTATTTTATTTGAGACTTTCATTTTAACTTACAGATTATTTAGAAGTATGTTGTTTAGTTACCAAAGTTTGAAGACTTCCAGTTATCTTTCAGTTATTGATTTCTAATTTGATTGCATTGTGATCAGAAACTCAATATAATTTAAATTATTTTAAATGTGTTGAAATTTGTCTTACAGATGAATATATGGTCTTTCTTGGTCAATGTTATGCGGTTACTTAAAAAGAATGTGTAGGGCTGCCTGGGTGGCTCCATCAGTTAGGCATCTGACTCTTGATTTTTGGCTCAGGTCATGATCTCCAGGTGCTGGGAGTTAGGCCCCCATCAGGCTCCACATTCTTTGGAAAGTCTGCTTGAGGATTCTCTCCTTCTGCCTCTCCTCTCATCTCCCCCCTCCCTCAAATAAATAAATATATATATTTTAAAAGTGGGATGCTTGAGTGGCTCAGTGGTTGAGCATCTGCCTTCAGCTCAGGGCATGATCCTGGAGTCCTGGGATTGAGTCCTACATTGGGCTCCTTGCATGGAACCTGCCTCTCCTCCCTCTGCCTGTGTCTCTGGCTCTGTTTTTGTGTGTCTCATGAATAAATAAATAAAATATTTAAAAAAAAACAAAATTAATTAATTAAATCTTTAAAAAAAGAATGTGTATCCTGCTATTGTTGAGAGGAGTGTTCTATAAATATTAGATCCTGTTAATTGATGATATTATCAAGTTCTATTTTTTGCTGCTTTTTTTGTCTAGTTATTCTATTAATTGTTCTTTTTTTCTATCGATTGTTCTGAGAGGTGAATTGACATCTATAACTGTAATCGTAGATTTCTCCCTTTTTCTATTCAGTTTTATCAGTTTTGTATCATGTATTTTGCAGCTCTATTTTTTAGTGTATACACATTTAGTGTTGCTGCGTTTTTTGGGGGGAAGACATTATAATTTATCATTATAAAATGTCCTTCTCTGTATATGGTAAATTTCTTTGCTCTGAAGTCTACATTATCTAATGTTAATCTAGCCAGTTATTTTTTCCCTTGACTAGTGTTCACATCATATATCTTTCTCTATACTTTTACTTAAAGCTGTTTACATCATTATATTTGAAGTGAATATCATGCAGACAACATATAGTGGGACCACGTTTTTTGATCCATTTTGCCAATTTTTTTCAACTGATGGACTTAGGCCATTTATATTTAATGTAATTATTTTTCCATTTTAGATATTATATGTTAAGATATGTGAATGTACTTTTTATTTTTTTAAGGACCTTTTATTCATGTGATTATTATTATATAAATAAGGATTATTTATTCATGAGAGACACACAGAGAGAGGCAGGGACATAGGCAGATGGAGAAGCAGGATCCCTGGTGGGAACCTGATGCAAGACTCAATCCTAGGACCCTGTGATCACAACCTGAGCCAAAGGTGCCCCAAGGTGCCCTACTGAGCCACCCAGGTGCCCCAAGATGTGCTAATATGTTCTAGAAAATGAGAATTTAGTATTTTCTGCACCTCCTTTATCTACCTACATACTTTTCATGCCCTTATCTTGCTAATGCTTACTCAGTTACTTTGTAATTTTGGTTTGATCCATATTCAGTGTTTACCTAAGTACAACTTTGCAACTGGTATTTATAAATGAGATATGGAGTAAATTATGATAATTCATTTTGTATATTTTTTCTTGTAGTTAATTTTTTGTTTTTCTTGGGCTTACTTACTTGCTCTGGTTTATTTCCAAACTCTCCACCATTATTTTTAGTCTCTGTGAAATACTCTTAGTCACATCTTGCATGTCTGAAAGTCTTTTTCCTCTCTCTTCACTCTGTACATATTTGATTAATATTTGACCAAAAATAAAATTTTATATATAGTTTCATTCTCCTCCAGAATTTTCAAGGTATTGTTCCATTATATCTTAGCTCATAATATTGCAGTTGACATATCAGAACCCACTCTGATTCTTAGTATAACCTATATTTCTCTCTCTAGAACCTTGTCAGATCTTCTAATTATCATTAGTGTTCTGAAATTTCTTTGAGATATTCTCAGCGTGAGTCTTTTCATTTTTTGTTCAGGGCATATATTGGGTTCTTTGAATCTGAAAACTCATGTTATTCAGCTTTGGGAATTTTTTTTTTTTTGTAATTCCAGTATAATTAACATACAATGTTATATTAGTTTCAGGTGTGTTATAGAATGATTTGACAATTCTCTACATTATTCACTGCTCATCTTGATAAATGTATTCTTAATTCCCTTCACCTATATCACCCATTCCTCCACCCACCTCCACTTTGGTAACCATCAGTTTTCTGTATTTAAGAATCTGTTTTTGGTTTGTCTCTTTTTTTTTCCCCTTTGCTCCTCTGTTTTGTTCCTTAAATTCCACATATGAGTGAAATTATAGAGTATTTGTTTTCTCTGACTTACTTCACTTAGCATTGTACTCTCTAGCTACATTCATGTTGTTGCAAGTGGCAGGATTTTGTTCTTTTTGATGACTAAGTAGTATTTCATTCCATATGTATCCTTTGGGTAAATACTCAGGATTGGAATTACTGGGTCAAATGTAATTCTATTTTTAAATTTTTGAGAGAACTTCATACTGTTTTCTACATTGTCTGTATCAGTTTGCTTTCCCATCAATAGCACATGAGGGTTTCTTCTCCACATCCTTGCCAATACCTCTTGTTTCTTGTGTTTTTTATTTTGACCATTCTTGACAGGTCTGAGGTGATAACTCATTATGGCTTTGACTTGTATTTCCCTGATGATTAGTGATGTTTAGCATCTTTTCATGTTTCTGTTGGCCATCTGGATCTCTTCTTTGGAGAAATGTCTGTTCATGTCTTTTTAATTAGATTATTTGGATGTTTTGGTATTGAGTTACAGAAGTTCTTTTTTTATTTTGAACACTAACCTTTACTGAACATGTCATTTGCAAATATCAGTAGATTTTCTTTTAGTTTGTTGATTGTTGCATTTGCTGTGCAGAAGCTTTTTATTTTGATGTGGTCCTAATAGTTTATTTTTGTTTTTGTTTCCCAGCCTCGGGAGACCTATCTAGAAAAATGTTGCTATGGCTGATGTCAGAGAAATTACTGCCTGTGCTCTCTTCCAGGATTTATATGTTTTAAGGTCTCATATTTAGGTTTTTAATTCATTTTGAATTTATTTTTGTGTATGGTGTAGGAAAGTGGTCCAATTTCTTTCTTTTGTGTGTAGCTGTCCAGTTTTCCCAGCACCATTTGTTGAAAAGGCTTTCTCTCATTGTATATTCTTGCCTCTTTTGTTGGAGATTGATTGACCATATAATTGAGGGTTTATTTCTGAGCTTTCCATTCTGTTCTCTTATCTATGTGTCTATCTTTGTGCCAGTACCATACTGTTTTGATTACTACATCTTTGTAGTATATCTTCAAATCTGGAATTGTGATACCTCCAGTTTTGTTCTTTTTCAAGATTGCTTTGGCTATTCAAAATTGTCTGTGGTTCTATACAAATTTTAGTGGTATTTGTTCTAGTTATGGAGAAAATGCTGTTGGTATTTTGATAGGCATTGCATTAAATCTCTACATTGCTTTGGGTAGTATGGGCATTTTAACAATATTCTCCCAATCCATGAGCATGGAATATCTTTCCATTTGTTTGTATCATTCTCAGTTTGTTTCATAAGTATTTTATAGTTTTCAGAGTACAATTCTTTCACTTCCTTGATTAAGTTTATTCCTAGGTTTTTTTTTTTTTAATTTTTAGTGCAATTGTAGATGAGACTCTTCACTTAAGTTCTCCTTCTGCTACTTCATTCTTAATGTATAGAAATGCAATATTTTCTGTATATTGATTTTGCATCCTGTGACTTTACTGAATTAATTCATCAGTTCTAGTTTTTTGGTGGAGTCTTTGAGGTTTTCTATTCATAGTATCATGTCCTCTTTAAATAGTGAAAGTTTTATTTCTTCCTTACCAGTTTATATGCTTTTTATTCTTTTTTCTTTTTTTTTGTTCGATTGCTTTGGCTAGGATTTCTAGTACAATGTTGAATAAAAGTGATAAGAGTGGGCATGCTTGTCTTATTTCTAATGTTTGGGGAAAAGCTCTCATATTTTGACCATTGAGTATGTTGTTAGTTGTGGCTTTTTCATATATAGCTTTTATTATGTTGAATTATGTTCTCTGAACCTAGTTGATTGAGAGTTGGTATAATGAATGGATATTGTTCCTTGTGAAATGCTTTTTCTGCATTGAAATGATCACATGTTCATATTCTTTCTCTTATTAATGTAATGTATTGATTTGAAGTTACCATTAGATTTCTATATAATGTCTTATGTATATACCACTCTATATTAAGTTGAATCCATTGTAAAATGACTTAATTTTAACTGCTTCCCCCTCACCCCTTTTAGGTATATGGTGTCATACTTTACATCATTTTATTTTGTAAATCCCTTTACTGATATATATATATATATATATATATATATATATATATATATATATAGATGAACTTAATTTTACTGTTCTGCGCTTCCAGCTTTTCTTACTCCTATTTATGGAGTGCAATGTCCCCTGTTCACCAGAATTTGCTTTAAGGGTGTCTCCTATGTGTGCTGCATATTCGGTGTGCTGCATATATGGTGCTTTTATAGGTGAGCCAAGTTTATGTAGAGCCCTGTCATATACAGTGTCTCTCTTTGTTGTGGGCAGGGTTTGGTCCCTGTGTTGTTAGTGGGCCACTTTGGGGCTTCCTTGGGCTTGAGTTGACTCAGACCAAGCATTTTCCAGAACTGTGGCTGCACCAAGCTGCAGAGTGATCTCCCTGTGTTGTGCCCTGAGAGGCTTTCTTCGTTGGGTGAGAGCTGCAGTCAGACTAGATGTTTGCCCTCAACCCTCTGCTGGGGCCCCATTGGGACTGGTGTGTGTGGTTATCTTCCTCTCTCACCAGTGTAGAGTCACTTTGGAGGGTGCTGGCTCCTGTTGGGGCTGCTTGCATACTGCTGGACTTATGGTACCACTTTGGTTCAGCTGCCAAGAGTATGTTGGAGGATGGGATCCAGAGGTATGGTGTATGATGCCAGCAAGGTCTGTGTTTGTTTGCTGCAGGTGGGAATCTGCAGCCCCCTGGAAAAACTCCTGCTGAGGCCAGATGGGCTGAAGGGGGTGGGTCTGCAGAAAAGTGCAAAGGCGGAGCACACTATTAGCAAACTAGGTGGAGAGATTTCACACTGTGCTGGTTCCCACAGGTGTCCCTATGTTAAGGCTGAGAGCAGAGGATGGCAATGATGCCTGTCATCTCCTTTGTTCCTGGAGAAGTCTCCCTAAGATCCATGCCCCTACAACACATGCTTGGAGATTAGTAAACAAATCTCCTTCAGGAGTTGTTCAAAAAGCTGCTCCTATGTTTTATCTCTGAAGGGCTGTTTGTTATGCTGTCTCTTTAAGGGCAGAGACTCAGTTTCCTATCTCCCTCTGGCTTTCCCAGAGCCAAGTCCACTGATTTTTAAAATTCCAGGTGTTAAACCCTACTCATTTATAAGATCTTGGAAGAAAGAACCCTCTGGTTTTCAAAGCCAAATGTTATGAGGATTTGTCTTCCCAACACGGGTCCCCAGTGCCTGGGTGTCTGGTGTGGGGTCTGCTCCCCAACTTTCTCCCTTCCCACAGTGTCTTTTCTTCCCATGGACAGTCCTGTGGATCCATTTGGCTTCTGATCACATCTCTGTCCTTTCTACCCTGCTTGAGGTAACCTCTCCTCTACAGTTAACTGTGGAAAATCTGTTCTGCTAGACTTCAGGACATTTTCTGTGCTATTTACACTAATGTGGGTATTATCTAGGTGTATCCATGGGTCAAGGTGAGCTTAGGTGATCCTCTCACTCTTCCAACTTTCCCAGAAGTGCTTTGGAATTAAAAAAAAAAAAGTAACCAAGATTTCCCCTCTAATGTCTTTGTTCTCTTTTTGGAACTTTTTTTTTTATTATTCAGATGATATATCTCCTAGACGCATCCTTTAATTTTCATATCTGTTTTTTCTCATGTATTCTTTCAATTTTATTTTGTGTGACATTTCACCAATTTTATTTTTAATATCTGTTGTTTTCATTTATACCATAAACTTTTAAGCTCTAAGAGCTCTCTTTTGTTATGAAGTGCCCATCTTTTTGCTGCATTGTCTTCTCAGCTGATACATGTAACACCTTTCCTTATCACTTTGAAAACATAACTAAGTTAATTTTTTAGATTTTATTTTTTCTGCATAATTTCTATTTTCTCTAAGTTGCTTTTTGTCTGTTTCCTTTGCTTTTGTCTTTTTCTTTCCTGCTGGAATCCTTCCTCAGATGTCATGAGTTATCTGATCATATATGAGTGAAGGACCAAACATATAATTGGCAGTTCTTAATTTATCAGTGAGACGGTATGGTGACTAGGTTGGAAAGATTTTCTGGGAAACTGTAAATAGAGTTGGAAATAATTAGGGTAGAATTTTCCTCTTCCACTAGTCCTATTTCTTAGAGAAGATTTCTTCCATCTTCTACCTATAAGTAAAGTATGGACGCTAGTGGAGAAAGGAGTATGGAGGGGATTAGCATTCAGGGTGTATGTACTTACTTAATCCTTTAGTTTTCAATTTTTATGTGCCTTCTGTACTCCAAGGCAGAGGCTCCCCGTTTTCCCTTTCTATTTCCCCTTTTATAATAGTGAAGAAGGGAAGTTGTCCAGTGGTACCAAGTAGAGAAAGAGATCTAGGCTTCTATGTAAAAAGCTTTAAGAAATTTCTTCTGTATATTAGCTTATTTCTCTTCACTCCTACTGCAGAGGTCCCTGGTGCCCCCTATTTCTTAAAAATTCTATAGTTTATTATTATTTTTTAAATTCTGTGGTTTAAATCAAACTAATTTTTAGCTTTATCTTTTTGCTGGTTTATAATTCAAATTTCCTAAGTAGATTGCCATTTATCTAAGACAACTTCTCACACCAAAATATGTGTTACTGTTTCTTATCTTGCTCTCTCCTTATATCTTACAGTTGACCTTCACTGACATTTTGATAGAGTCTCTGTGGTGTAAGGTAGTAAAATTAGATGCTTGAGTTCAATTTTCCATTACTATGGTATCCCATATTCCATTTGGTGGTGCATAGAATTGGGAGATGGAGAGAAGATCATAGAGAGAGAAGGGGTGATATACACTGAGTTTGGGGAGAATTGTGAGAGAATGAGGGAAGATGCTGAGTTAGGCAAGATATGTGGAGAAAGTCAGGGGTTACGTCTAAGACCTCTGTGTAAATACTTATACTTTCTCAGGTATTTTTTTTAATTGTGTTTAATAACTTTGAGAATTATCTCATTATTTTTCCCTGGGGATTGAGTTGGGGCAGAGGAGTTACCAATAATATTCACCTGGCCCCACCTAAGGCTCACTTCTTGGTGGCACAGTGCCCTAGATCATCTCCATGTCTCATCATCAGGAATGTTCTGACAGTCATGAGAATAGCCAGCAAGATAGAAACAGACCAACCTAAGTTTTAACCTAACATTTAAGTGCACCAATTCCTTTATTCTTGATTGTTTATCCCTCTGAAAAAAATATTACCCCAATCTCCTTATTCTCTTTCTGAATCTGGTGTAGTATTTTAATCAAAGCCCTATTTGCTCTACATGAGATATACAATAGACAACTTTTAGCTTGCACTTTTTTTTTCCTTTGCAGGTCACCTCAAATCTATTATGGAACAGGAGGCATATTAATTTCTAAAATGAACTAAATATAATCAATTTCCTCAATTTGGATTATTTGCTATTTTGGTTCATTGATTTTCTGGGAGTAGGAAATAAAATAATTACTAGGTAAACTGACTTTCATCTTACATTTTGCATCAGTAAATGATTAGGTTGACATTATATGTCACTACACTAAAATATATCGTTGAAACAATCTGTCATTTACAGAATTTGAAAGCAAGTTAATTTTCAGTGACCTGTACTGAAAATCCTACTCATGTAAACATTTGGGGAGCAAATTGCAAATTAATTGAGAGCATATGGACAAAAATTCCCTTGAAAGAGGCACAGATTTAAAAATGAGAATGTATATGCTTGATAAAATATCAAGTACAGGTACTATACACAATGTTTAAAATAGTTTATGCTATTTAGTAAAAGCCATGATGTCACCGAGGACAACACCATGATTTCCTATGATCTAACATTAAGAGGATGGAAGTTTCTAAACTTTATTAAATGTATGTCTGGTAAACCATGCACTGAAATGAAAACTTCCATAAGAATAGGAGAAGACAGCAACTAGTTTAACATAAAAAGGCTACTTTGGTAAAGTGTCATCCCTTATGAAATCTCACGACAAGCATTTAGATTTAGCATGAGGTACAGAACTGTGGGAGGTTGAAAGAGGAGGCAGTGCAGACTGACTTTTCACTTTGGGAAATGTTCAAGAGAAAGAAAGTAGAGATTGAGGGAGAATTTGAGCTATATTGGATCATATGGGAAAACAACAGGTGCAAAATTTCATGATCATGGCCAGGTGTTTGTACTTTATTATTAGAATGATAACTTGGGGTTTTTGATCCTTCGCAGGACAAAGATATAAAAGTCCCATGAACATGCAGACTGGCCCATGTTCATCTAAATAGTGCAGATCTGTCATTGGCCCTTTAAGTGAAGGCAGCCTTCCTGGGAAGAGAGCACAGAAGAGTGGGTTGAGAGCCACAGCATCTGTCCAGGCTATTCACCCACGGCCATATTCCCGTATGCTTCTCAACACCTTATACTTTGTGTCTCTGGCATTTTGTTTCTGGCCTTGCACTACCTATCAGTTTTAGAGAGCCATTTGAATGAATGCAGTGAGCTCACCATATTTAAGTTCAGTGTAATTTTTAAGCTCTTGCCCTTATTCTATGTGAATTTAGTGGATTAAAAAGCAATAAGATCTCAAAGTTTGTCAGAAACTCACTTTTACTACATTAAAATACACAGTTATTAATTATACCATATGAATAAGCCTAGGGTGGTGTAGACAAAGGAATTCCCAGGATTTTAAGCCCTACATAGAAGTGTGTCTGGGCACCCAGGGTTAACGGATGAATTAACTGACAGGTCCCAGTGATCTAAAGGGTCATCATTGCAATAGGGAGCTTTCCATTTTCAGTCAGTTATAGTCACTACTTTGATACCAGCTTAGTTATAATTTTTGCTACTAATAACTGATAGAAAAGGAAATAGCTGCAATCATAAACCCAGGAGCGATCATGATTATGTGACTCCTATATGTAGGTATTTAGCCATTTGATTTAGTTCCTTCTTCAAAATTAATCTTCACATGTTCCCTCGTTAATACCTCATTCTACCCCATCTCCTGTTTGAGAAAGAGATGGGATTTTTTTTCTCCACCATCCTATTTCCTTATAAAAATTTCATGGCCTCCCCAGTATACCCTCCTGATCCATGAGAACAATTTAAACAAGTAAACTAGGAGGCCACCTGGATGGGATGGAAAATTCTCAAAATACTTGCCAGAGAAAGCCCAAGGGAATGAGAATGCCTGGCACTGCCCACATCTGGCATGGCACTTGCTCTTTCTTCCACATGTAATGCTATTCCCTGCTCTTCCACTTACACTTGGAAAACCTCTAACTGTAATTCTAACCAGTGCAAATCTTAACACTTCAATTAAAATTTCCTTTGGGTGCAATTATGCATTCATTTCTTTGTATTCCTATTACATTTGTACATAATATAGTGTAGGATTTATCCTGTGGCTCATACTTACTTTTTCAGATATCTAATTTCCCACCAGACCATGGTGTCTAATGGAGAAGGGACCTTTGTAATCCTTGTTATATACAATAACATAGGCTTTTGAAAATATCGAATGAATAAACTGGAACATAGAATTGATTCTTTATACTTCCCCAGAATCCTATACAAGAACAGGCTCAAAAGCACAAAGTAGATAACACAGATTTTCCTGATTCACCAAAAAGCTGTATGTTCTGAGTATTGTCAATTTAAGTCTGCGTCCATTGTAAAAATATGGTTGCGTATACCCAATATGTCTTGACTCCCAGCACTAGCTTGATTGTCAGTTTTTCCTCCTTTTTTTAGGAAAGAAGTTAAAAGATTTATTCCAGTCCTATCTCTATCATTAAGATAACTTGGACATAAGCACACAGTAAAGAGTAAGTGGAATACAAATATGGGAAGTCATATCCATTTCTTCTCATGTCCAATATTTTATGCATTTTTACAATAGAATTGAATATTATTTTGGTTACGAGATTTTCATATATTAAGACCAATATTTACAAGCTGACATCATTTTATAGTAGTAGTAATATTAGTGCATTTTACTGAATGAATAGGTAAAATAAGGGGGAGTTACTATAGAAGGAGTTCGTTATAAAAGAACTATGGTTAATCACACTATCCTTTCTGATTTTGGCTTCTGATGCATGCTTTTTGTAGCTACACATTCAGATATGCCAAAACATTCATAATTGACTATTTTATACAAATTGTTTTGTTCTAAGGGGATTAGGTTGGAATAAAAGATGATTACACTGGAAAATGTGACTTTTTTTCTTAAGTAACTGTCATGAAGACTTGCTTAAATTTACTTTTGATTCATTGTGGTAGATGCAACGATGCTTTTAATACTCAGCTGCATTCATGTCCAAGCAGGATGGAATTTAAATGATTGCCTCTTGATAGCACTTGATGTTCTAAAAATAACAGCTGGCTGTTTTATATTTCAGATGCATTTCCCATCTCAACTGACTTCTCTTTGTTCTTAGGAAGGAAAGGGTTAATAACAGGTCTCTAAACCATTTCTCCTTCCTTGTAAACACCGGAAGCAAACTTGGCCCCAAACAGGGTCTGTCAGGGGTTGATATATACCAATTACTCATCTAGAAATGCTTTTAGCATTAGTGAGATACTCTTGGTCTGTCTAGAAAAGATTGTTTATTGTCAATAAGCCTGAAATTCGTGGGTAGGCGCTGCATTGACGAATGAACATTGGAACCAGAAAGAGGTACATGATATGGAAGATAAATAAGCTAAGAGAGCCCTAAACTCAATGGCAGCTTTTTCGCTAACCTATCCCCCATACGGTTCCCTTGCAGAAATCAAAGCCCATCCTGGAAGAAACAGGACTCGGGAAGCTTTATCTGATGTGCTTGGGAATCCCTAGGTATTGATGTTGCACATGCTATTGATTTCATATATATTTCATTTACTAATTATCAGTAACAGTCTGTGCCAGGTATGATAAATATTTCATGTGTGTCTGACAATTAAGGCCTTTGTCCTCACTCACTTTAAAAATCGTAAAAAAAATTCAACCTTAAATTGCCTTCACACAAAAGAATGACTCCAATTCCACCTGTGGGTAAAAAGTTGTAGCTTTAGGTTACTCTACCCTTCCTGGTGTTTGCACCCAGAAGTTGGGGAGCTGGTTCTCTACTCTGCTCTTACTTGATTATCTTTTGATGTTAGTAAGCATGTAGGACATTCTACTGGAACAAATACTCTACATTTACTAGTAAAGATATCTTGCTCATTCTGGGACTTGTCTGACAACAGTAATGATCTCATTAGTTATTTTAATAGTTTAAATAGTGCCTTGGAGAGTAAGAAGATCTGCCATTAAGGGAAGAAAAAGCACAGCTGAGTTGTCTCATTAATGAATTGAGCCACTCATTAGCTAATCTTTTCCCAAGTCTCTAATGATGTCCTGGTTAATGGCCACTAGAAATACAGAAGTATTTTAATAGCGAGTTCTCAATCTAAAACCTTTGCAGCTGTGACATGGATTACTTTGTACATAATAATAACAACATAATAAGAGCAGCCAACTTTTACTGAGTGTTTACTATCTGCAGGACACACATGGGGATAGAGGACACCTGAGAAGACAAATTGAATCCGTTTGGCCACCCACTAGATGTCTCACTCCAGGTATACAAATTTATTAAATTGGGTCAATTGACCTAATTGGTCAACTGTTCAAAATTGCACAGATAGTAAGGTCAGGTGAACCTCGAAGGTTCATGATTTATAGGAAAATATATATTGACATCTTGACATTGTGGAGAAAAAAAAAAAACCTCTCCTTTCTCCCTAGCAGCATAAATCTATGTCCTGTCATAATAGAGGAGAAGGTTTTGTTGTATTTTTCTCTCCTTAATCTTCCAAACTTGTATTTAAAAGCAGTAAAAAAAAAAATAACAATGAATATTCACCTGTTGAATGTAAGACCCTGTAGTTAGGTGGTATGGAAAAAAGAGAGAATGTTTCTGAGTCCTTTTAAGTTTCTGATGTCTTGGCAGTTGATTCAGGACCTCTAGTTTCTCATCAAGTCCTGAACAAGACAGTATGTCAGAGAACTGAACCCCTTGTAGTATCTGGTACATACTAGTTTTTGTACCCAAGAGCACAGGTGTGGGGAGTCAGAAAGCTTGCACACAAGTTCCACTTCTGCTTTTCCTAACTGTATGATTTTGCCAAGATTATCAAATCTTCCAATATATCCATTTCCTCATCTCTAAAAATAGATATAATGTACCAGTAATAATGTAAAAATGTACACACTAAATAACCAATAGATGGTAGCAGGTGTTATTTTTATGTTTATTGTTAATAATGGGAGTGCCACTTGAGACAGTTCATCCCCATGATATTATGCCTTAGTTTTCACTGCCCAAATACATCTCCTGCCAATCTTGATTTGAATCCTGCCCCAAATCTGTTTTATCTGCCTTAGCCTTCCCACCCAGTGGTTAGACCCTGCTTCCTTTATACTCCTCCCACCAGTATTGTTTCCTTCTCCATATTCAGTCCCAATACTGACTCCAGTCCATGGGCTGTATTTCTGCCATAGTCAAAATGATGATGATGCCCACTTGTTTTTTAGTAAGAGCTGACATAGTAACTTTCTTTTCTATCCCTGACCCACTCAACAGCTAGACACCCTTAGATCTCAGAAATAGCCTCAGCTAGGGCGAAGCTTACCTTTTGTATCATGAATCATTTGACTGTATAGTTAGAGGCAGCCACTGTATTAGGCTGTTTTTCAAGCTCCTTCCCTAGCTTCTGTCATTTTCCTGTCACCTTAAGTGCTAGCATGCCTCACATATGAGCATTTTATATATTAGGATGTACACAGAAAAAGGAACTTACAGCAGCTTCAGCATACAATTTACTTTTCAACATAATCTTATCTTCTACTCCTGAAATACTTGGGCAACTGACATAAAACCTATTATTTTACTACCTATTTCTGTATCAGTGGAATCCTATTAATAATTAAAACCTGTGTTTTATCTTATTTTATACTGGCACGCTGGTATGGATACCAGGAGTGTGATTAAATGGGAAATAGAACTTTGCCTCAAAATCCTTATCCAAGTTTTTCAGTCTATAAGGAAAGTACAGCAATTATATTTTAGTATTACTATAACATTAAATGTCACTAATAACATTCAGCATTATTTTAGCAGGAGTTCTAGATATATTTCTGAGATAAAGGTAGCAGAAATCACGATCCTTTCCCTACAACCAACTCATCCTCTGGATTTTTCATGCTTCTCAATAGGTTCTATTTTGATTTTAGTTTATGCAAGCTTACACATTTGGAGATATTCATATATTATTTTTGCAGAAGATACAAATAAACAGCTGGCAGTATCTTTTAGATAACATTGTTTTGGAACTAGCCTAACATGATTGCTCGTATAAACATCTTTTGGGTTTGCTATTTCTTACAAAAAGTTATTATTATTATTAAGACTATTTTTTAGAGCAGTTTTAGGTTCATGGCAAAACTGAAGGGAAGGTGCCTGGGTGGTTCAGTAGTTGATGGTCTGCCTTTGGTTCAGGGTGTGATCCCGGAGTCCTGGGATTGAGTCCCACATGGGGCTCCCCATAGGGAGCCTGCTTCTCCCTCTGCCTACGTCTCTGCCTCTCTCTGTGTCTCTCATGAATAAATAAATAAAAATCTTTTTAAAATTGAAGGAAAGGTACAGATTTTCTATATGCTTCTTGCCCCTAAACATGAATAACATTCTCCATCTTCAACACTCCCTCCCCCCACCAGAGTGATATCTATGTGACAATTGATAAATCTACACTGATGCATCAAAATCACCTGGGGTCCACAGTTCTTATTAGAGTTTTCTTTCAGTGTGTATATTCTACGGGTTTAGACACATGTAAAATGACATGTATCTATCGTTATGGTATCATACAGAGTATATTCACTGTCCTGAAAATCTTCTATGCTATGCCTATTCATCACCTCCCCATCACCTCGAACCCCTGGCAACCACTGAACTTTTTATTAATTATATAATTTTGCCTTTTTCAGAATATTGTATTATTGGAATCCTGCAGTCTTTTGTTGTTTCAGATTGGCTTCCTTCACTTAGTAATATGCCTTGAAATTCCTTCCATGTCCTTTCATGTCTTGATATCTCATTTCATTTCAGTGCTGAATAATATTCCATTGTCTGAATGTACCACAGTTTACTTATCCATTTGCCCCTTAGTTGCACAAGAGTTTTTATAATGGGTATGTAGCACTAGACGAATGATATTCAGTCATCAAAGCAATACCCTCAATACCATACACTGTAACAATTCAGTTTTCTTTTTTTTAAATAAATTTATTTTTTATTGGTGTTCAATTTGCCAACATATAGAATAACACCCAGTGCTCATCCCATCAAGTGCCCCCCTCAGTGCCCGTCGCCCAGTCACCCCCACCCCCCCCCACCTCCCCTTCCACCACCCCTAGTTCGTTTCCCAGAGTTAGGAGTCTCTCATGTTCTGTCTCCCTTTCTGATATTTCCCACTCATTTTTTTCTCCTTTCCCCTTTATTCCCTTTCACTATTTTTTAACAATTCAGTTTTCTTTTAAAAAGGTTTAGATCTAATCTAATAATGTCAACATGTTGTACCAGGATAGTCTGTCCTCTGTAACAACACCCAAATCTCAGCACACTTTTCTCTCAAAGTCCAATGCTCGTGGGCAGCAGCACTCATGCATGCCTCTCCTCCAGGTAGTGACTCAGGAATGCAGGCCCTCTCCACTTTAGATGTCTCCCTCACTATGCATGGCCTCCAGGTTTGCTGTGTGAAGAGAAAACGGGATCAAAAATCTTCCACAGGGATGTTTATGGCCAAATCAGGAATTATCATATAACATCTACCTTCATTTGCATCAACTAGAAACTGAGTACATAGCTCCCATATATGTGTAAGGAAGACCAGGAAATGTAATTGTTCAGAGTACCCAGGAGGGAAATTAAATGGATTTGTAAACATAGCATTGTCCTTGCTATACCCTTAACAGTTAAATTATATCTATAATGTAAGTAAATTATACATAGATTGTAGTATCCATATGACGATGTCCTTAACTGTCTTTGATTATAAAGAACAGAACCAAGGTCTATGTAATTCTTAGTAGAATGCCTAGTACATACATAGGCAGACAGTTGAATAAATGTTCTTCATATTGATGTTCAGAATGAAGTAATAGATACATTTAGGCGTATCTCAGTAAATTGTTGATTTAGGGCAGCCCTGGTGGCTCAGCGGTTTAGTGCCGCCTTCAGTCCAGGATATGATCCTGGAGACCGAGGATAGAGTCCTACATCAGGCTCCTTGCATGGAGCCTGCTTCTCCCTCTGCCTGTGTCTCTGCCTCTCTCTCTCTCTCTCTCTCTCTCTCTCTCTCTGTATCTCATGAATAAATAAATAAAATCTTAAAAAATGTTGATTTACAGTTGATTGTGGAGGGTGGGAAAAACAGAGCAAACTGGCCCATTCTCTCAGCCATTACTAATCACAAATTGGAGAACCACAGAAAGAAACAGGAGAGAATTAGGCAATGCTTTACTATAGAAATCCTACCAGAATAGTCTGGCTCCTGTGCTTCCCAAATGTCCTACATACAACCATTAATACTTATAAAAGGCCTCCATGAAGAATGGAATTTCCCCCTGCTGCGTGGGCACAATTTTGTCTGCTGCCAGATGAAGGAACTTTCTGAGGCAATTGTTGAGACAAAAGCCTTTGTGCACGGGCAACCAAGAAATCCAAACCACTTTTCTAAGAGACGCAATGGCTTCCCAGTTGTAGGCACATCAAGCACATACTCTATCAACCATTGGCATGTTTTGCTTTTTGTAACAGAAAGCTTCTTTATATAATATGGACAATTAGTCTTGTACTCAGTTGGGGGTTCAACTAAGCTTCTGTCTCAATAAACAGAACCAGGGAGGGATTAGCTCTAGTGCAGGATGCCTGCCAAGTGTAATCCCTACTGGATGGATGAAAATAAACCATTATTAAAAAGTCCTGTTCTGGCCTTAAACATTTCCTCATGTTTTCACTGTATTGCCAGAGCTAACACATGTGGCTCTTCAAGTTGTGCACAGTCCTAGGGGCTGCCATTCTCCTGGGACTACCATGTTTTCTACCCTATGGTTGTACATGAGAAGCCTTTAGGCTGGTAACATATCTACTCACTCCAGGACGGTCTTTTCACAAAGGAAGATTGAATATATAATCACCTTACTAAAGACACATTCAATGCTCCTTAGTGCTTTTAGAATAATGACCCAAACCCTGCACACAGCCTCTGGAGCCTCCTGGCCTCGGGCCTCTTACTGTCTATAGAGCCTCCTCATGTCTCTTGCCAGCCCCTTGCCAGCTGCTTGCCAGAACCCACCCTTCCCTTAGTTCCCAGGTTTCCCTTGCTCCGCAGACCATCACCATCCCTCCTAGGTGTCTGTTTTAACGTCTAGTTCTAGCTCAACTGTTTCTTCCTGGGGAAGCCTTTTCTCACCTTCCAGATGAGGTGGAAATCCCTAGTGTGTGCTTTATTGCAGCATATACCACTTCCATGTGCCACTTTACAACATCATGTTTCATATGTACGTGTGTTACTATAGATATAGGTAACATACTTATTATAGGAGGTGGGGACTATGCAGGCATCCAACTTTTTTTCTAGCTATTTCTCTGAAGAGCACAAGGGCTGTTGGTGAAAGCCAACAATAATCTTTGGTCTACAGAGACTTTCTAACTCCTTGGAAGGCTTCTAGGAATTCTGAGGGCCAAAAATGTGACATGTTTGGGAATAGTTCTTGAACTCAGCTTAACTCACTATAGTATGGTCTTGTAAACTTACTACACTGATGCTGTAAAGCCTGGACCTTGTGGTCTGTATGTCCCTGAATAAGGGTTGTCTTCTCCTCTTTGGCATTGCTGCAAACAGTGGCACCCACGTAGCATGTTTGATTTTTTTTTTACTGTTTCATATGAAAACTGTAAACTACTTCAATTTATATGTTTCCTCATTACAAATAAGCCTGTCATCTAGATTTTATGTGTGTGTGTGTGTGTGTGTGTGTACGTGTTGTACCAATTAACTGCTTTTGTGAGTTAAACCTATATCATTTCTTCTATTTTGTTTTGAGTAAAGGGAAAAAGATTTAACAAGCTGTAATCCCCTCTGAAAATGCAATATTGAAAAGCCATATATATATGTTACATATATAGGTATAATGATATGGTTAATAGTCATGTCCTAGGCTCCAAGCTTCATGAACCCAGAGACCATGTTGATTTTGCTTTTGCATTTCCAGGGCAAGGCTAGCTAGTTCCTGGGACATAGCTGGCCCACAATAATGCATTTCACTGAAGGCAGGGAAGCACTGGAAGTTAATCAGCCTTTATTCTGAAGGGAGACCTGGTCATTCCCAGTCAGTCCCTTATAGGCCAGGATGGAGTATTCCAGTTCAATTCTACACAGCTCTGCCCTACTGTGGGCTGCATGCTCCTGGTACCCTCATTTCTTGTGCCAAGTTTGCTTGCTGTTGTCCTACTTCTATTCATCATTCTGTCTAATAACCTACAAGTCCTTGATCCCTCATTCAGTCAGCTCCAGGATGCTCATCACAGGCTCAGCTGGGGGCCTGGATCTAGTGCAGGTCACCTTCTGTTAATGCTGAGCTGAACACTCTGTATTCAGTGTTGTTACCAGGAAGCACTGAAGAAGCCATTCATAAACCCAGGTGATGGTGAGGCAAGGTCAATCGTCTATAAATGCTTCCCACATCTCTATTGTACTCACCACAGAGAGCTTTATGCTTTCAGACTTTTTGCCTTAAAGATTCATCTCTTTCAGGACATTACCCCTGTAGCAACTAGTCTGTCACTGTTTCTTTCCAAGGCTGAATTAATGAAAAAAGACTCAAATGTTTGTCAAGAAAAAGAAATCTTTACACTCCAGAGGGATTTGGATTGCTCAGAGATTTAAACTGTTTCTTTGAAGCTCTGACAGACAAAATCATGGTATTTACATACAGATACACGCTTCGGTAAGGTCAAGAGTGTATCATCTCAAACTAAATATTCTAGGATTTTAACTGCCTTTGTACCCCTGTGAGCACCATAGGACCCATGACCTACACTGGAACAATTTATAGAAATGTATTAACACAGTGGCATTTCTATACACTAACAATGAGACTGAAGAAAGAGAAATCAAGGAGTCAATACCATTTATAATTGCACCCAAAAGCATAAGATACCTAGGAATCAACCTAACCAAAGAGGTAAAGGATCTATACCCGAAAAACTACAGAACACTTCTGAAAGAAATTGAGGAAGACACAAAGAGATGGAAAAATATTCCATGCTCATGGATTTGAAGAATTAATATTGTGAAAATGTCAATGTTACCCAGGGCAATTTATACACTTAATGCAATCCCTATCAAAATACCATGGACAATCATCTTAAGATTTTTTTTCATCTTAAGATTTGTGTGGAATCAGAAAAGACCCCAAATAGCCAGGGGAATATTAAAAAAGAAAACGAGAGCTGGGGGCATCACAATGCCAGATTTCAGGTTGTACTACAAAGCTGTGGTCATCAAGACAGTGTGGTCCTGGCACAAAAACAGACACATAGATCAATGGAACAGAATAGAGAATCCAGAAGTGGACCCTCAACTCTATGGTCAACTAATATTCGACAAAGCAGGAAAGACTATCCACTAGAAAAAAGTCTCTTCAATAAATGGTGCCGGGAAAATTAGACAGCCACCTGCAGAAGAATGAAACTGGACCATTCTCTTACACCACGCACAAAGATAAACTCAAAATGGATGAAAGATCTAAAAGTGAGACAAGATTCCATCAAAATCTAGAGCACAGGCAGCAACCTTTTTGACCTTGGCCACAGCAACTTCTTTCAAGATATATCCATGAAGGCAAGAGAAACAAAAGCAAAAATGAATTATTGGGACTTCGTCAAGATAAAAAGCTTCTGCACAGCAAAAGAAACAGTCAACAAACTAAAAGACAACCTACAAAATGGGAGAAGATATTTGCAAATGACGTATCAGATAAAGGGCTACTATCCAAGATCTATAAATAACTTATTAAACTCAACAGCAAAGAAACAAACAACTCAATCACGAAACGGACAAAAGACACGAACAGAAATTTCACAGAAGAAGGCATAGACGTGGCCAACAAGCGCATGAGAAAATGCTCTGCATCACTTGCCATCAGGGAAATGTAAATCAAAACCACAATGAGATCCCACCTCACACCAGCGAGAATGGTGAAAATTAACAAGGCAGGAAACCACAAATGTTGGAGAGGATGTGGAGAAAGGGGAACCCTCTTGCACTGTTGGTGGGAATGTGAACTGGTGCAGCCACTCTGGAAAACTGTGTGGAGGTTCCTCAAAGAGTTAAAAATAGATCTGCCCTACGACCCAGCAATTGCACTGTTGGGGATTTACCCCAAAGATGCAGATGCACTGAAACGCCGGGACACCTGCATCCCGCTGTTTCTAGCAGCAATGTCCACAATAGCCACACTGTGGAAGGAGCCTCGGTGTCCATTGAAAGATGAATGGATAAAGAAGATGTGGTTTATGTATACAATGGAATATTCCTCAGCCATCAGAAATGACAAATACCCACCATTTACTTCGACATGGATGGAACTGGAGGGTACTATGCTGAGTGAAATAAGTCAATTGGAAAAGGACAAACATTATATTGTCTCATTCATTTGGGAAATATAAAAATTAGTGAAAGGCAATAAAGGGAAAGGAGAGAAAATGAGTGAAAATATCAGTGAGGGTGACAAAACATGAGAGACACCTAACTCTGGGAAATGAACAAGGGGTAGTGGAAAGGGAGGTGGGCGGGGGGTTGGGGTGACTGGGTGATGGGCACTGAGGGGGGCACTTGGTGGGATGAGCACTGGGTGATATGCTAAATGTTGGCAAATCGAACTCCAATAAAAAAATTAAAAAAAAGAAATGTATTAGGGTTTATCAGTCTTGGTTTATTTTAATGTACAACTGAAATACATTCTGATTTTGACCTAAATTCTAAATTAATTCTGCACCTGCGTAACAGCCCACTTGCTGTTGAGAGTGAGGAGAATGGACAAAGTCACTCATTTGTCACCAGAGTCACTTACAACCAAGTCAACAGACTAGTCAGTTTACCATCATTACAGACTTACATCAGAAGAAAGCTAGGAAAAGAGCTCATTGTGTCTGAGATTTAAGATCCAAACCGTGAGGCCCTCTTTTGTTGATGTGTCTTGGACTGTTTTCTTACTTGACCTTTTTCTTTGTGACTTTCTAGTGGATCCAGCAATTCCTAGTTTCCTACCAAATATAGTTGCTTTTTTATAGTAATTAATACTTTCATCCATAATCTCTCTTTAATTTGTCTCTTAATTCCTGACCTGTTTCAGGCAGTGTTCTTGACAACCAACCTTCTTGCCTCGACCCTATAACACATTCTTTGAGTTATGTGATGGGTGAACCTAGACCTCTGAGGGTCAAGTTCAGA
Source organism: Canis lupus baileyi (assembly GCF_048164855.1). Taxonomy (NCBI): domain Eukaryota; kingdom Metazoa; phylum Chordata; class Mammalia; order Carnivora; family Canidae; genus Canis; species Canis lupus. The sequence goes on from NC_132852.1 coordinate 16,907,611, forward strand.
CCTGCTTTGAAATATGTAATCTTACTAGTTACAATCTATTTTTTTGTATGGTTCCTACTCCAACACCCAATCTTGCACTCATATATACTAATGCTGAGTTCCTTTTGCAATAATGGTGAATTCATTTATACCAAGGATGAGTCACTATGTAGCACAAAGTGGGAGATATTAGATATATCAGAATTTATATATAAGGCATATATAAAAAATTTATATTTTTTGTTGTTTACTTATAAATTTTAACTCCAGTTAATGTAGTGTTATATGAGTTTCTGGTGTATAATATAGAGATTCAATAATTCCATACATCACCTGGAGCTCACTGTGATAAGTGTGCTCTTTATTCCCTTCACCTATTTCACCCATTCCCCCCACTCACCTCCCTTGTGGTAACCACCTATAGTTAAGAGTCTGTTCCTCAGTGCCCCTGAGTGGCTCAGTCAGTTAAGCATCTGCCTTTGGATGGGGTCATGATCTCAGGGTCCAGGTTGGACTCCCTGCTCAAGGGGGGAGTCTGCTTCTCCCTCTCCCTCTGACCTTCCTCCCTATTTGTGCTCTCTGTCTCAAATAAATAAATAAAATCTTTAAAAAATTTTTTAAAAATAATCTGTTCCCCAATTCATCTTCCTCTCTCTCTTTTCCCCCATTGCTCATTTGTTTTGTTTCTGAAATTCCACATGAGTGATGTCATATGGTATCTCTTTCTCTGACTCACTTAATTCACTTAGCATTCTCTATTTCCATCCATGTCATGGCAAATGGCAAAATTCCATTCTTTTTTATGGCTGAGTAATATTCCATCATATATATATATAAAACTTCTTTATCTATTCATCAGTTGATGGACACTTGGACTACTTCCACACCTTGGGCTATTGTAAATAATGCTGCTATAAACATTGGGGTGCATTGTATCCCTTTGACTTAGTGTTTTTGTATTCTTTTAGCAACCACCCAGTAGTCCAATTGCTGGATCATAGGGTAGCTCTATTTTTAACATTTTGAGGAACATCCATACTATTTTCTACTAGCTGCACCAGTTTGCATTCCCACCAACAGTGCAGGAGCATTTCTTTTTCTCTTCATTTTTGTAGCACCTTTTGTTTCCTGTGTTATTAAATTTACCCATTCTGACAGGGGTGAGGGGATAGCTCATTGTAGTTTCGATTTGCACATCCCTGATAAGTGATGGTGAGAATTTTTTCATGTGTCCATTGGCCATCTGGATGTCTTCTTTGGAAAAATTATTCATATCATCTTTGGAAAAATTCTTCATGTCTTCTGTCCTTTTTAAAATTAGGTTATTTGGTTTTTTGGAGTTGGGTTTTACAAATTCCTTATATACTTCGGATGCTAACCCTTTATCAGAGATGTCATTTGCAAATATCTTCTCCCATTCTGTAGGTTTCCTTTTAGTTTTGCTGATAGTGAAGGATCACTATGCAGAAGTTTCTTATTTTGTAGTCCCAATAGTTTGTTTTGTTTCCCTTGACTCAGGAGACCTATGTAGAAAAAGGTTGCTATGGCCAATGTCAAAGAGATGGCAGTCTGTGTTCTTTTCTAGGATTTTCAGTTTCAGATCTCACATTTAGGTCTTTAATCCATTTTGAATTTATTTTTGTATGTGATGTAAATGATCCAGTTTCTTTCTTTTACATGTAGCTGTCCAGTTTTCCTAACTCATTTGTTGAAGAGACTGTTCTTCCCACTGTGTGTTCTTCTCTGCATTGTCAAAGATTAATTGACCATATAGTTGTAGGCTTATTTCTGGATTTTCTCTTCTATTCTATTGATGTATGTGCCTATTTTTGTAGTAGTACTTCACTGTTTTGATTAGTATAGCTTAGTAATATAAATCAAAGTCTGGAATTGTGATGCCTCCAGCTCTGCTTTTCTTTTTCAATGGCTTTGGCTACTTGGAGTCCTTTGTGGTTCCATACAAATTTTAGGATTGTTTGTTCTAGTTATGAGAAAAATGTTGGCATTTTGACAGGGATTACATTCAATGTATAGATTGCTTTCAGTAGTATAAACAGTTTAACAATATTTGTTCTTCTAATCCATGAGCATGGAATGTCTTTCCATTTCCATGTGTCATTTTCAATGTCTTTCATCAGTGTTTTCTAGTTTTCAGAGTACAGGTCTTTGACCTCTTTGGTTAGGCTTATTCCTGGGTATCTTATTATTTTGGGTGCAATTGTAAATGGGATTGTTTTCTTAATTTCTCCTTCTGCTGCTTCATTATTGGTATATAGAAATGCAACTGGATTCTGTACATTGATTTTGTATCCTGGGAATTTATTTCTCAGTTTGGGCAGTTTTTTGGTGGCATCTTCAGTATTTTCTATATAGAATATCATGCCATCTTTAGTGAAATTTTCACTTCTTCCATGCCACTTTTGATTCCTTTCATTTCTTTTTGTTGTCTGATTGCTGTGGTTAGGACTTCTAGTACTTTGTTGAATGAAAGTGGATATCCTTATATTGTTCCTGACCTTAAGAGAAAAGTTCTCAGTTTTTACTCATTGAGGATGATGTTAGCTGTCGGTTTTTCAGAGATAGACATTATTATGTTGAGGTATGTTCTCTTTAACCTTACTTTATTGAGGGTTTTTAACAAGAATGGATGTATTTTGTCAAATACTTTTTCTACATCTATTGAAATGATCATATGGTTTTTATCCTTTCTCCTATTGATGTGAGGTATCATGTTGCAAATATTGAACCACCCTTGCAACCCAGGAAGAAATTCCACTGAATCGTGATGAATGATTTTTTTTATGTATTGTTAGATTTGGTTTGCTAGTATTTTTTTGAGAACTTTTGTATTTACATTTATTAGGAACATTGGCCAGTAGTTCTCTTTTTTAGTGGTGGCTTTGGCATAAGGATCATGTTGGCTTCATAGAATGAATTTGGAAGTTTTCCTTACTTTTATGCTTTTGTAATAGTTTGAGAATAATGATATTAACTCTTCTTTACATATTTGATACATTCACCTGTGAAGCCATCTGGTCCTAGGGTTTTGTTTCTTGGGAGCTTTTGATTACTGTTAAATTTCTTTACTGGCTATTGGCCTGGTCAACTTTTCTATTTCCTCTTGCTTCAGTTTTGGTAGTTTATATGTTTCTAGGAATGTATCCATTTCCTCTAGGTTGTTCAATTTGTTGGCATATAGTTTTTCATAATCTTCTCTTATAGTTGTGTTTCTGTGGTGTTGGCTGTTATTTCTCCTCATCCGAGATTTTATTTGAGTCTTTTTTTCGTGATAACTCTGGCTACAGGTTTAATAATTTAAAAAAATTTTTTTTTCAGCTCCTGGTTTCATTGTTTTTTCTTTTCTTTTGTTAGTTTCTATATCATGTTTATGGTCTATTATTTATTATTTCCTTCCTTCTGCTGGTTTTGTTTCGTTGTTGTTTTTCTAGCTGTTTCAGATGTAAGGTTAGGTTTTTAGGTTGTCCGAGATTTTTCTTGCATCTTGAAGTAGGACCGTATTGCTATAAAATTCCCTACAATACTGCTTTTGCTGTATCCCAGATGTTTTGGACCATTGTTTTTCATTTTTCATTTGTGTCCATGTACTTTTAAATTTCTTCTTCTATTTCCTGGTTGTCCTGTTCATTGTTTAATAGCATATTATTTAATCTCCATGTATTTGTGGCCTATCCAGATTTTTTCTTGTGGTTGATGTCTAGTTTTGTCGTGTTGTGGTCAGACAAGATACATGGTATGACCTCAATTTTCTTGAATTTGGCAAGGCTTGTTTTATGGGCTACTATGCAATCTAATCTGGAGAGTATTTCATATTCACTTGAAAAGAATGTATATTTTGCTGCTTTGGGATAGAATGTTTGAATATATCTGTTAAATCTATCTGGTTCACTGCGTCATTCAGTCATTTTTTCCTTGTTGATGTTCTGTTTAGATGATCTGTCTAATGAAGTAATTGGGTGTTATCATCTCCTATTATTGTATTGTTACTAATTAGTTCCCTTATGTTCATCATTAACTGTTTTATATATTTGGATCCTCTCGCGTTGGATGCATTAGTGTTTTAGTTATATCTTGTTAGATAATCCTCCTTATTATTATATGGTGTCCTTTGTTTCTTCTTAAAGTCTTTATTTTAAAGTCTATTTTATACAATGTAAATATTGCTACTCCAACTTTTTTTGACATCCACTTGCATGACAGGTGTTTCTCCATCACCTCACTTTCACTCTGCAGGTGTTTAGGTCTAAAATGAGACTCTTATAGACAGCATATAGATAGGTCTTGTGGTTTTTTTTCCCATTATGACAACTATGTCTTCTGATTGGAGCATTTAATACATTTACATAATATGTTATTGTCAGTAGATATGTATTAATTGTCATTTTTTATTTTATGGTTATTTCTGTAAATTTTCTTGATCTTTTCTTTATCTCTTTCATAGTTTGCTGATTTTCTTGAGTTTTTGTTTGGGAAACCCTTTATATCTCCTTCTATTCTGAATAGACTCTATCCTTGCTGGATAGAGTATTCTTGGCTGCAGATTTTTCCCATTGCAGATTTTTCCCATTCTGCACTTGGAATCATCCCACTCTCTCCTAGTTTGCAAAGTTTCTGCTGAAAAATCAGCTGATACCCTTATGGGTTTTCCTTTGTATGTTACTGTTGTCTTTTGTCTTGATGCATTTAAGATCTTTTCTTTTTCACAATATTTGGCAAATTTAATTACAATATATCTTGGTGTGGTACTGCCTTTGTTGGGGGTTCTCTGTATCTCCTGGATCTGGAGATCTGTTTCTTCCTCAGATAAGGGAAGTTTACAGCTATTGTTTCTTCCAATCAATTTCCTGTCCCTTCTCTCCTCTTCTGAGACTCCTATTATACAAGTGTTATTATGTTTGATGGAGTCTCTGAGTTCCCTAAGTATCTTCTTGTTTTGCATAATTCTTTCTCTCTCTTTTATTCGGCTTAATTACTTTCCATTACTCTGTTTTCAAAGTCTCTGATTCATTCCTCTGCTTCTTCTAGCCTGCTGTTCATTCCATGAAGTGTGTTTTTCATTTTAAGCCCTTTATATCTGCTCTGGTATTCCCTATCTCTGTGTTAAGGGTCTCACTTATGCCTTCAACTCTTTTCTCAAGTCCAGTGAGTACCCTTTTTTTTTTTAAAGATTTTATTTATTTTTTCATGAGAGACACACAGAGAGAGGCAGAGACACAGGCAGAGGGAGAAGCAGGCTCCATTCAGGGAGCCTGACATGGGACTCAATCCTGGGTCTCCAGGATCACGCCCTGGGCTGAAGGCGGCACTAAACTGCTGACCCACCAGGGCTGCCAGTTTTGATCATTACTTCAAATTGTCTATCAGGCATCTTACTTCCATCTGTTTTGCTTAGATCTGTGGCTATGGCCTTGTTCTGTTCTTGGATTTGGGATAAGATTTTCTGTCTTCTCATTTTATCTTAATTTTATTTTTTATGTTTTTTAAAAATTTATTTATTTGAGAAAGAGAGAGAGAACAAACAAGGGGAGCAGCAGACAGAAGGAGAGGGAGAAGTAGGCTCCCCACTGAGCAGAGAGCCTGTGGTGGGGCTCAATTCCAGGACCCTGAGATCATGACCTTAGCCTTAGGCAAATGCCTAACCAATTAAGCTACCCAGGTGCCCCTTCTCATTTTACCTAAATCTCTGTGCCTGTTTGTCTGTGTTAGGAAATCTGTATCTCCTATCCTTGAGGGTAATGGCCTCTGAAGAAGAGTTCCTATGGTGCTCTCCAGTGGAGTGTTTCCTGTTCCACAGAGCCTGACAATTCTGGGGACATCTACAATGTGTTCTTTATATGTTCTGTTATTTTGCCCTGGCTACTTTATTCATCATACCAGATGTCTGTAGAGGCTCTCTTTGCCTGTTGTGGGCAGTGTTTGGTCCCTAGCTTGAATGTGGTGTGTCTTAACTAGCTATGCTATGACCTACTTGTGAAATGAGACCTATCACCAGTGCCTCTGGTATTGAGTCACTGCAAGACTCCCAAGTTAGGAAATGTAGTGTGAGTAGGGGTTTGGGCTAGTCTTCTGAGGGAGAAGGCCTGCTGTGCTGGGACTGAGGCAAACATGACTGGGAAGGGCGCTTACACCCAGGGAGGGGAGTGGTTAGTCTTGGTATAAGCAAGTTAGGTAATGAGTTTCAGGCTGCACTGATTCCTACAGGTGCCCTCTGCTTATGCTGAGGGGCAGGGGCAGGAGATGACTCTGGTCAGTTCCTTTGTTCCTGGAGTCTCTCCATGAACACTGCCTCTCTGGGATGAACTTCAGGATGAATGAATAACCTCCCCACTGTGTGCTCCAGGTGTTCTTCAGATCACTGTTTCCATGCTATGTGTCCCCCAGTTCTTTGTCTGCCTTCTCTCCAAGAACAGCACAATACACTTGGGATTTTATCCCAGCCACACCCATTGACCTTTAAAACTCCAGGCTTTAAGCCCCCTTGGTTGCAAGAATTCAGGAAATTTGGCCCCTCTTGCTTCCAAGGCAGTTGTTATGGGGATTCATTTCCCCTGTGCATCCCCCAGTATGCTAGCCTGTCTCCCTTCTCTGACCACAGCAGCCGCAGTCTGTTTCTCTCCCACAGTGCATCTCCACACTTCCCACCTTCTTTGATATGGCCTTTCCTCTGCCTTTAGTTGTGGAGTTTCTGTGGTATGTAGGATGATTTGATATTTATCAAGTTGTATTTGTGGAATAAGGGTAACATGGGGTCCTCCTACTCCTCTTCCATCTTCCAACCCCTGGAAGTCTCTGTTTTTTTTTTATTATTTTTATATTCAGATGAGTATAAGGTAACCATTGTTAATTTGTAGATTATTTAACCTAGTGCTTGCCAAAGTTGGTGTCATGAAATGCTGACGAGTGGGTCACAATATAAGAAAAAGTTTAATGCAAATGAAGATACTTTTGAGAATAAAAAGGCTCAATTAATAATTGCACTGGAACAAGAGGCATAAAACATCAACTGCCTTGGGCAAACTGGAATTATGGTCACCTTAGTCATGCCTGTCCTAAGGTTTGCTGCAGACCACTTGAATAATAAAGTGCTAAGTATGTAAATGGGAGCAGATTCGAAGTGCTTGCTCATTTATAGTTCAACATGCTTTCTTGAGTGGAAGAAAAAATTATTACAAATGTGTTTTGTTATGTTTCTAACTATAAATATCTCTAAGTAGCTTTACATAAATGTTGTTACAAAGTAACAGCATCATGGTCAATGATTTAGAGTTAAATTCATATGAGCTAGACAATGTGCACTGAAATTTTTAGAAAACTGAATTTCTGTGCAAGACAGGTTTATCATTTGTATCAAACTGTTCATTTTCTTGTTTGAATTTCCAGAGAAGCCTGACTCCTACTTACCTTCTTTTGAATTTCAAAATATACTCCTCTTCCTCATCTCTGGCCCTTTCCTAAAACTTGTATCATCCCCAAATTAATCTGATATGTCTGTGGAAAAGCATTTCAATTTTTAAAATCTTTACATCAAACTAAGTTTCAGATAGCATTCTTAAATCTTAGTTACTTCTAATTCATTTGTTCTTGATTTTTATGTGCAGGGGTATGGATAGAAACTCCTTCTATTGTTTCAATCTACCATGATCTATATTTTCCTTCCTTCCTTTCCCACAACATGGTTTGAACTATGCAGTTTAATGCTTATAGCCCAGAAGCATATAATAGGATTCTTTTTATGTCACTAATGGGAATGCCAGTTCCAAGTTAGCAACTAGCACTTTTATGAGCAGCAGGAATTGCTTTACTCTCCATTTTTTTTAAGTAGGCTCCATGCCCAGTGCAGAGCCCAATGGAGGGCCTGAATTCACCACCCTGAGATTAAGACCCGAGCTAAGATCAAGAGTTAGATACTTAACTGACTGAGCTACCCAGGTGGCTGATCCCATTGCAAAATCTGGAGTACAAAGAAGCTAGCAGATCTTGGTTTATGACAAAATATCATGACCAGGTTAGGAGTTTTACCTTACTTTTCTCAAAAAATAAATGCAATCATTTTACTGGGTCCAAGAATTCTAGAGGGAGTTTATAACAAACCCACAGAAAAATGGACCTAAAGGTTTTAAGGAGAATTATCTGTAATATATACAGTCTGTAAGAGTCAAGTGTCATGTATACATCTGTGCCTCATTATTTGACAAATGATTTCCTTCTATTATTAAATTGTTCTAACTTACATGAAAAGGGGGGAAACAAATGCAGTTATATTTGCTCTATTCCCAGGAATAGTAGATGTAGAGACTAATTACGTAGGAGATTTATGGGAAGGTTCACAAATACTGGTGTTGGATTTGTAATTACATACTTCCATGTATTATTCTCAAATAGTTTCATGCATTTTAATTTTTTTATCTGCTAATAATGATGTATATTGAAAATATACTTAGGAGTAAATGTCAAGTAAATGTCAGCAAAGATGCACAGATAAAGCTTTAGTGCAATAAGCTCTCAAAACTATCTTTGGTTTTTCTTCTCTAAACTTTTGCTGTTGGTAATGAAAGTTAGTGTATTAGTTTCCCAGGGTTGCCATACATAACAAAGCTCTGGGTGGCTTAAACAACAGAAATTTGTTTCTCATAGTTTTGGTGGCAGAAGCCCAAGATCAAGATGCCATCAAGTTTGGTTTCTAGTGAGGTCTCTCCTCCTGGCTTGTAGATGGCTGCCTTCTGGCTGCACACTACCACAGCCTTTTCTTAGTATGTACACCCTGAGATCTCTACTATCTCTTCCTCTCCTTATAAGGATGCCAGTTCTGTTAGATTACCACCCCCCCTTATGACATCCTTTCGCCTTACTTGCCTCCCTAATGGCCCTATCAATACTGATACCCCTCTCCCCCTTCACTTCGATTGCCCAACTAAACCCCATCTAAGGATAAATCTGATTCTCTGCCTTCTCTGACCTACATCCTGGACAGTAAATTGAAGTCATATACCTCAAAGAGACCACTGGGGACCAGACAGCATTTCTGCACTTCTTTTGTCCATTTATTCTTTCACTGCCGTAGAAAACTATGTTAAATCTTTATTCTCTTCAAATCCCCCAAATGTCTTCATAATTTTCACATTTGATTCTTATTTTGATGAGGAAAACTATCAGACACCAACATCTTCACTCACTCACCATTCCAACTTAACATGGCTATGCAAAGCCCCAAATAACTTGCCTTCAATTGAGTACTAAAAATGAACTGTTCATGATCATAAATAATGCCAAGCCCTCTACCTGTGTAGGGTCCCATGATTCTCCCCTTCTGAAGGTCCGAGTGGCTGGTCTCCCCTTTTCCTCCATCATATCTTCAGTATCTCCTAAGTTATCCCATCAGCATACATGCTGTTATTTCTCTCACTTAAAATGCCTTCTCTTGTTCTCACTTCCACCACGTTAATCACCCTATTTTCTCAGTCACCCAATGCAGCAAAACTTCTCAAAATCATCACCAAGTCTTCTCATCTCATTCTCCTCACATCCTCTCCCATCTGGTTTTCTCTTCTCAATTCCGTCAACACTGTACTCTTCAAGGTCACCAGAAAACTTATACATGGGACGAATACATTAATAAAATAAATTCTGAACACAGAATGGCGAATGGACCCAAACAACCTTTCCCTGAGTCATGATGTTGCTGGGAGCGAGGCATGGTTAAATATTGATGGTTACTGTTACTAGCATAATAATAATTGCTAGAGTAAAGAAACTACTATTTTCCTCAGCAGAAAGGAGTAGTACTGAAAAACAACTTTCTAGGAAATTACTAAAAAATTTTTACCATCCACTTTAATGAGACTGTTGATGTGCTAACAAATGCATTCTTAATTTTTAACAACTCCCAAACATTTTTAACCAGCCACTTTCATAGAGAGGTATGCACAGAAGTGCATCAGTGTGAATTGCCATAATACAGAATTAAAAAAAAATACTGCTGCTGGGGTGCCTGGGTGGCTCAGTCAGTTAAGTGGCCAGATCTTGATTTTAGCTCAGGTCATGATTCTCAGGATCCCAGGATGGAGCCACACATTGGGATCCATGCTCCGTGGGAAGTCTGAGGTTTCTCTCTCTCCCTCTGACCCTCCCCATGCTGGTTCTCTCTTTCTTTCTCAAGTAAATAAATAAATCTTTAAAAAAATTACTGCTGGGCAGCTGGCAGTAAGAGGTCCCATTGAGAATTTTTTACACTATCCAGGGTTATGCTGTCTTGGGCTTACCAATAACCTAAGGCTGTTGCTGCCATAGTTTTAGGGAATCATAGTAGGACTGGTAACAATATCAATATGGAAAGAAATGGAAACTTTCCTGTCTAATAAAAAAAAAACCTGGAAGTCACTGCGAAATGATGATTTCTTTTACTAAGGTCCAGACCAAGTACAGGTTTTTAAAATGTACTAAAATTGTGTTACTTACCTTATGTATTTTTTGTTACTGTGTACACACTGATATAACAAGCAGAAAATCAAAGTGATTATATTTGTAAGTGATATAGACTTTAATAACTAAATTCCATTGAGTTAGAGAAAGCAGTTCCCTCCTGCATCCCTGCAGGCCTAAAGGGGAGTGTAGGGGTTGAGGTTGGTAGGTTTGTACCCAGGGTCTGCAAACCCCAGGTCACTGTCAGTGCCATCCTAGAACAGCCTCATGAAACAGGAAAGTCCTCTATTCACAAACATCTGAATCCTCTTGAGCCACATTTTACAATTCCATAAAATAAGTTTTCATCATACCCCGCTCCTTTTATTAATTCATTTGAGTAGGAGAGTGCATTTGGTTAGATTTGGTAGAATGTGAAATCAAAAATAATTAGAAAGAGAAAGAAAGCATTCTTAACCATTCTTAACCTCCTGGGGGATGGAAGGTAAATTTTGTTTTGTTTTGTTTTGTTTTGTTTTAATCCTCCAGATTTTATGCTAACCTTAGAAATTTCTGAGCTTATTAGCTTCCCTCTTCATAAGATAAATCTGAAATTACATGTTCCATTTTGTTTATCATAGTTTGATAAGGGCCAAAATAACTTTCAAGAAAGAAGAGAAGCCTTAGGATGGCCCAGAGGATGGTAGATGTGGCCAAGAATGTTTCAGCAGAGAATCTAGATCAACCCAGGGTGCAGACATAAATGACAACACAGAGCTTCTTCTCAGGATTGTCCCTGAGGTCTCAAATCAGCATCTCAAAAGTGCTCTTGTTCCCATCTCATCCCTGTGGGATCAAAATCACAGACCTTGCCTGGGAATCTGCATTTTGCATGCTCCGCAGCCACTTCTCATCATATTCTACAGCTTGAAAAACATTGCTATTCAAGTTAAAGCTAATCAAGGGCATTTTGTCACCAGTGGCTCTCAGACTTTAGATTACACCAGCAAGCAATGGACCATAGTCTCTTTAAAAATTAAATAATAAAGAGAGCAACTTTCCTGTCTCAGGTGCTTGAATTAAGATAATTAAGGCATAGATGAAAATGTACAGTATGTCCCATAAGCCAGTAAGTCTGCACCTGTTCATTTGAATATTTTGTTCAAAACTTGCTAGTGAAAATGTCTTCCATTTATTTAGCATTCTTTGGTTTCATAATTCTCCCCAAATTATTCCATTTTTATGAGACCAAAGATCTGCCTGTTGACTGTCTGGTGTGAATTACACTGTTGTCAATGGGAGCAAGAAGAAACCAAACATTCCATTTATTAGTAATCTTTTGCCCTGGAAAATGGTATATATCTTCCAAGCGAAGCAGATATTTTAATCTTGTGCTTGAATTTTTTTATTACTTTCATAGACTTCTTAGATTGCCTTATTTTCCCAGTAGAATTTAATCCCCAGAAGATTCTCATAATGTTTAAATTTTATGCAGACTTGGACTGATGAATAATATGAGGCATAGCAAATGAATAAATTCCTTTTTGGTTCTTCAACTTCCCATACAATTTTATTATGTACCTTTTATGAATAGAGAAGCCATTAAAAAGAAACCAACAAACCCTGAAGAGAATTTTTTAAAAATGAAATAAATGTTATAGCCCCTGCTTTTAAGGAGTTACTATTTAGCTACACCAAGGTAGACACAGCCACTAATAAATTGAGAATTTTTGGAGCTGGGTCTATGTATAGTCTGTGGGAAACTTCCAAGAAACATGAGCCCTGTACAATCCCTTCTTCTATATTCTGTCAAGATACATTTCATTAGTGTGTGCATATATAAGCAGAATTTACATATCATTGGGGATGGTCAGTTTATGACAATTTGGCTAAACTGTAGTCCCCAGATATTGAATCAAACACTGATCTAGGTGTTGCTGTGAAGGTGCTTTGTAGATGTGATTGACATTCCTAATCTAATGAGTTTAAATAAGGGAAATTATTCTAAGTAATCTGGGTGGGCTTGACTTAATCAGTTGAAGGGTTTTAAGAGTTAAGGTTTCTCTGAAGAATAAATTCCCCTATAGACAGCAGCTTCAGCCTGTGCCTAAAAGGTCAAGCCTGCCCTCCTGACATTCTGCCTTAAGGACTTTGGACTTGCCTAGCCAGCTCCTACAATCATGTCAGCTAGCTCCTTGTAGTAAATGTCTTGTATTTCCTGCTTGTTCTATTTCTTTGATTGAACCATGGCTGATACACTAGTCATTTTTTAAATTAATGCTTTCATTCATAAATATGTTTGATTTTTGACACTTAATATGAAATTAGATGCAAAGCATTCCATGCCTGAGGAATAGCTTCAGTGTAAACAAGGACAGCACGGAGACCTCAAACAACACTGAATTGCTAGACTATAAGATACAAGGCTAAGCAGAGTAATTCATAAGCTCTGAGAGAATATTTTTTGAGGACTTTCTGTGGCCTAAGCACTATGCTGAAAAGCTTCCCATGGATCAACGTATTTAGTCAAGCACACCCTATGCAATAAGTACTCGGATTTGGCCCATGTTACCAACGAGGTAGCATAGAATAACCAAATAACTTGCTTGAGAACATTCAGCTTCAACATTTTTCCCTAATGACATATGACATATAATGCAGAGAATCTTTTATATGCTTATTCATCATTCATAGATTTTCTTTGGTGAGATATCTGGTAAGGTCTTTGTACCATTTTTTTTTTTTTTGGACCGAGTTGTTTTCTTATTGTTGAGCTTTAAGAGTTCTCTGTATATTTTAGATAAGAATCCTTTATCACATGTGTCTTTTCTAACTCTTTTCTCCCAGTCTGTGGCTCATCTTTTCAATCTCTTGAAGTTTTTTTATTGTATGAAATCTAGCTTATTAATTCTTTGTTTCATGGATCATGTTTTTGATGTTGTATCTGAAAAGAAGCATCACCAAACTCAAAATCATTTTGGTTTTCTCCTGTTATCTTGGAAGAGTTTCATGGTTCTGTATCTGTGGATCACTTTGAGTTCATTTGTTGAAGGGTATAAGAACTGTGCCTACATTCATTTTTTTTTTTTTTGCATGTGGTTGTCCAGTTGTTCCATTATGATTTGTTGACCTTCATGCCATTTTTCAGTTGAGTTGTTTGTCTCTTCTTACTCATTTTGGGAGTACTTTATATATGATATCTTCATATTTACCAGTCATGTGCATTGTGTATAGCTTCTTACAATTTGTAACTGGTATTTTCACTTTTCTTTGGAATATCTTTAGATTAACAGAAGTTTTTAATTTTAATATAGTCACATTTATCCATCTTTCTTTTATAATTAACATTTCCATGTCTTGATATGTCTTTCCTCAGCTCAGTATTTGGAAGGTATTCAACTGTATTTTCTACTTAGACTTTCAAAGTTTTGTTTTCTACACTTAAATCCATAAACCACTGTGACCAAGTTTTATGAAGGATCCATTCTTATCTTTTCCCCAAAAGTCTCTTAATGTCTATTGTATGGCAAATATAGTGTCACAGATCACTTTTATCATAGAGCAAATCTCATGACTAGACCTCAATTCAAGGCAAGGGATGGCATGGGAGTATAGTCTTTTTCCATATGCCTGATAGTAAAACTGTAAATATTTGATGGACAGCACAAATAACCCCATGTATTCACTGACCTTGAGCTTTTGCACCAGACTCTATTATAGGTGCTAAGGATATAGGATAAATACAATAGACAAAATATCTGTCTTCATGAAGATTATATTCTCATTGGAAAGAGACAATAAATAGCATTTTAGCCAAGAAGGACACATGGCTTTAGAATAAGTCATAACCCTATAATGTTGCCTCCTATCAGAAATCTTCTTGGTCAAAACCACCTTGCACCAGGAATCCATTTAATCCATAATCTATAATTGACATTAAAATTGAACCATACAGCTAAAATTGAAGTGACTTTGTGCTGACTTTATTGTCCAACTTGGCAGTAGAACTGGCTGAAGCAAAAAATCAGAAGACTTTTTTTTTTTTTGGACTTAAAATTCATATACATGCAACATACAGAGGCCAAAATAATCCCCCTTTTTCAGAACACAAGTTTATTGTGTAGACCAGCACTATGAATGAGTCAGTCACTCTCTGAAGGCTTCTGATCTGAGTTCTTTAGAAAGGCAATAAAGCCATTGTTACTTCCTGCAAAGTGCTACAGATAGGTGTGGGAGTTTCACTTCAGAGCATCTCATTTGATTCATAGGTAAAAGAGCAAAAAACCATGGTATTCTTACTCATTTTCATTACCCTCAGCCCCAATCAGTCAACACTTGGGAGATTCTTTAATAACGCAAGTGTGCCAGATTCAGTGCCAATGTGATCTAGTATTTTCATTTATATTTGGAGTCCATTGAAGAGTCATCCTGCATTGCTAGATTTCATTAAGAGATAAATGGAAGGGAATTTTGAGAAAAGATAATGTGTGTTGTAAATGAAAAGATATAATTCTTATCAAGTGTATTCTCATTTACCATTAGCAATCAAATGACCTGAGCTTTATGCTAAACTACACAAGCTAATAACTTACATTACCATTCAGATAAGCAGACATATAACAGCATGGTGCCAACTACAACTGTTCCTGCTAAAGAACAGAGTAAATACCAACATAAATAGAAGGCTTCTGTAACCTTATAACTAAGCTTGGTATCTTTAGAAATTCCATGGGTAATAGATAAAAGTCTAGAGATTCATGAATTTGAAAAAAAAAAAAAAAAGCAATGGGGAAGAATTAACTTTGACAGTTAGTATAGAATACAAAATACCCTGGCAGTTGCTTTTGGATGATTTTGGAATGAGGTTAACTCTTGATAATTTTTTTTTTAAATCTCATGTATATCAAGGAGCAAATGCTGGTCTTTATTTTAGGTTATAGGGATAGGTTATTCCTTTTCATTTTCTTTTACTCACTAAAGTTTGGGTTTATTTTTTTTGAAGATTTTATTTATTTTTTTAGAGAGAACACAAGCAGGGAAAGAAGCAGGCTCCCCACTGAGCAAGGAGCCCAATATGGGGTCAATCCCAGGACCCTGGAATCATGACCTGAGCCACAGGCAGACCCCTAATGGAGCCACTCAGGTGCTGGGTTATGGGTTTATGACAAAGGATATTAAAAGATACAAATTAGCAATCAGTAAAGCAGAGAGAAAGGTTTCAAACAAAGGAGCTTCTGTTCTTGCAGGTTTGGGGCTCAGCATGGTGGCACATACAAATGCTCTGACTCACCAGTCTGGAAGCTCTTCATTTTCAATGATTTTTGAGACACGTTACTACTTTCTAGTTCAAGGCACTCATCCCTTGTTTGGATGATTTCAACAGCATCTTAATGAATCCCTGGCTTTTTTTTTTTTTTTTTTCTGAGTCAAATCCCAACCACTTCTCTATAATGAAGCCCGAGAAACCTTTTTAAAAGATGTAAATCGTATCAGATCACTCCCTTCATAAAACCTGTCAGTGCCTTTGTCATCAGATGGATCAAGAACCCCAATCTCCTTACTGTAACTGCCAAGTCCCTGAAAAAATCTGACCATTAACTACATTTCCATCCTCAACTCCTTGTTCTTTTCCTCTCAGTTTATGCTGTTGTGTGTTGCAGTGGTACTGCATTTTCAAGCTGTATGGTGTTTCACTTTATACAAATGCAAAATTTATTCTGTTGGATATTTAATTTTCTTTCTATTTTTGGCAATAATGCATAATGCTGCACATATTCTTGCACTCAAGTGTGCATATTTATGCATTTTTGTTGAGTATATAGCCAGGAGTGAAAATGCTATATTCAGCATTAGTAGCAAATACCACACGGTTTTGCAGTGTGGTTGTATAAACTGACACCCCAACCAAGAGCAAATCAGAGTAGTTTCACTCATATTCTCTCCAACATTAACTATTGTCTGTATTGAGGGTTTATAGTAGTATTTCATCATGGCTCCTCTCCCAAAAGGAATTTGTTGTTGTTGTTAATATTATTAGAGTAAAATCATATTTAGCCTTTTTGGGTTTTTGTGTGTGTGTGTGTGTTTTTAAAAAAATTTTTTTAGCCTTTCTGTTTTATTAGCTATATCCTTTGATAAATTTTAATTTTGTTTAAATCCATTTTATCATGTTTTTCTTCTGTGATTTGTGCTGTGTTCTGTCTAGGAAATCTTGGAGTAACTAAAAGTTTCAAAGTTACTCTTTTTTTCCTAAAAACTTTATAGTTTCAGCTTTTCAATTTTATTCTGCAATACATTTCAAGTTAATTTCCATAAATGGTGTGGTATATGAATCAAATTCCCATTATTTTAATATAAATACTTGATTCAGTGCTATTTGCTTAAAGTTTTTCCTTACTTTCTTGAGTTATTTTTGAAAATCAGTTGACCATACATGTGGATCTATGCCTGAAATTCTATTCTTCTCTGTTGATCAACATATCAAACCACTGTTCATATCTCATGTCTTGATTACTATAGCTCTATAATATGTTTTAAAATCAGGTAATTTTGTTATTCTTTTTCAAAATTGTTTCAGCTAGTCTAAGCTCTCTACATTTGCATATATATTTTAGGATCAACTTATCAATATATAACTTCTCCACCCCCTCAAAAGCCAACCTTGCTGCAACTTTAATTATAATTGAATTGAATCAATAGATCAACTTGGAAGAATTAACGACTTTATAATATGAAAATCTTTTCATATTTCTCTCAATATTTTTGTAGTCTTTAGCTATAGAATACTTTATATGTATTTAAAACTTGATTCCTAGGTGCTTTATGTCTTTTCATATTAATTTTAAATGGTCTTGATCTTTAAAAATTTATCTATACAGTTACTTTTTTATATACCTTATATCCCAAAATCATGCTGACTTCAATTTACCCAGTTTAGTATAAATGTAGTAGTCTTGTTTAGGTTCCTTTGAGTTTTCTATATATATAAAATCATACCATATGCAAATAACGTACTTTTCCATTCCCAGTTGTTCTGCCTTTTATTTTTTTTCCTTTCTGTTTTTTCATTTTTTCCTTATTGCATTGATTTAGGCCTTTAGTGAATACTGAGCAGAAATGGCAAAATGGGAAATGCTGGCTTTGGTCTTGATTTTAGAGGGAAGACTTCCCTCTAAATATTTATATTTTATCATTTCCCTCTAAATATTAATATTTTATCATTAATTATAATTTTAAATGTAGGATTTATCACAGATGTCCTTTATCAGACTAAGGAAGTTTTCTTTTGTAGTTCCTATGAAATTTTTTTTTGTGTCATGAATGAATGTTGAATATTGTTAAATGTTTTCTTCTGAATGTATTCAATGGAACATCTGGTTTTCCTCCTTTGTTAATGTGGTAAATTACTTTCAAATTCTAAAATGAAATTAAAACAAATATTTATTAAGTGAGAATATTTTAGAATTTGAAAGTAAAGTAAGGTAATACATATATAGTTATAAATGTATATTTACAAATTAAATATAATTTATGAACATTTTATTTCAAATGCTTGCATCTATGTTAATGAGTGAGATTTATCTATATTTTCTCTCCTTGTCAATTAAGTTAGGTGCTTGCATTAGAGTTAAGATGGATTCAGAGAAAGACTTGTGAATTATTGCTGCTGCTTTTATATTCTGAAAATATTTCTTTAGGATTTAAGTTATTTTTTCCTTAAATGTTTGATAAAAATTCAACTATGATGCCATTTGGGGGATCTTGTCTGCCATGGATGGAAAGGGAAACTGTGCCCATTTTTTTTAGATGCTTCCATTCAGGAGAGAGGCAATATAGCAGAAGAGTAGGGGTCCTTGTTTCATCTGGTCCCCTTAATTTAGCTAGATAACTATCAAACCACCCTGAACACCAATTAATTCAACCTGAGGTATAAAAAAAGAATGGCTAGAACTCTAGAAATAGAAAAGTGACCACTTTTTGCAAGGTAGGAGTGCAGAGAAGAGAAACAAAAGGAATATATTGGAAGATAAATGGCAGGGAGAGGGAGCCTTTGTTAGCAGGCTGCAGGAAAAAGATACAGCCCTAGAGCTCAACATCAGGACCTGCAGAAATCTGCTCCTGTGAGAGACTTCCCTGCCTAAAAGGTGCTGATAGTGAAGTGGGGCAGAATTGCAAATGGGACAGTGGGGTCTCAATATGCCCGGAGGCACTGAAAGAACAGGGGTGCCTGAGCCAGAATTCCCAAACATTGGAGCAGGGGAAACAGGTTTCGGTCAAATCCTGGGAGAAGCCTCAGTTTGTGCCATAAACCATGAAATGCCATGGGATCAGGTGACTGCTTTCTGTGTTGGATCCCAGCAAAGGACTGGGATGCAGCAACCTTCCACCTTCCTCTGGGAGACACAGAGCAGGGTGCACTCAACCTAGTGAATGCTCTCCATGTCAGGGCCTTGCAAGAGACAGAAAGGGGGCGACCTTGTGCTTCCTCCAGGCAGGACGGAGCCATGCAGGCACCAGCAGCAAAGGCTGTCCCTGCCTGAACCCTACAAATTGCACAAATCAGTGTCTCTCTGCCTGTGCCCAGAGAGGATCTGAGTGGGTGGGCACCATAGGGACCTGCAGAGTTTGGCACATTCAGCGATGTCTCAGCTCTGGGACTGGAGAGTGGGGTGCAGCCATTTTTATTTTCACTCTAAAGAGGCAAGGAAAGCCTCCAGGGAACAAAAGCCTCACTCACCAAACAGCTTACACTGAGCCTGGCCCCCTGGCAAGGGAAAATGCAACTCCACTCAGGCATGGACACCTGATAATCAGTGCAGCAGGTCTGCCACCCAGAAGACCAGCTGGAAGAACAGCCTTTCTGAATTGGATAAAATGACTAGAAGGAGGAATTCACAACAAAAGAAAAAACCGGAGGTAATTTTCCTTGCCACAGATCTAATGGATATGGATTTAAGTAAAATGTCAGAGATGGTGTTCAGGATAACAATTATAAAGTTACTAGTTGGGCATGAAAAAAGCATTTAAGATTCCAGGGAATCTCTTAGTGCAGAAATGAGATCTAATCAGGCTGAAATTATAAATATTCTAACTGAGGGATGCCTGGGTGGCTCAGTGGTTGAGCATCTGCCTTTGGCTCAGGTCATGATTCTGGGGTCCTGGGATCAAGTCCTGTATCAGGCTCCCATCAGGCATAGAGTCCTGATTCTCCCTCTGCCTATGTCTGCCTATGTCTGCCTCCCTCTGTGTGTCTCTCATGAATAAATAAATAAAATCTTTAAAAAAATACTCTGAGATGCAGTCTAAACTGGATGCTCTAACAGCTATGGTAAATGAGTCAGAAGAGGAGATAAGTGACATAGAAGACAAGTTGATGGGAAGAAAGGAAGCTGAGAAAAACAACTAAGATTCCAAAAACAGAGGCTCTGAAAAATAAGTGATAGTTTGAAAAAAAAATAACATTGAATTATTAGAATTCCTGAGGGCACAGAGAGAGAGAGATAGAGGGGACCAGAAGGTATATTTATTTGAGCAAATCATAGCTGATAACTTCCCTAATCTGGGGAAGGAAACACCCATTCATATCTAAGAGGTAGAGACGACCTCTCCCAAAATCAATAAAACTAGATCAACACTCTGACATATAATAATGAAGCTTGCAAATTTTAGCAATAAAGAGAAAATCCTGAAAACAGCTCAAGACAAGAGATTTATAACATAGAGAGGGAGAAATATGAGATTAACAACAGATCTATCTGCAGAGACCTGGCAGGCCAGAAAGGGTTGGCATGATATATTCAGGGTCCTAAATGAGAAAAACATGCAGCTAAGAATACTTTATCCAGCAAGGCTCTCATTCAGAATGGAAGGAGAGTTAAAGAGCTTTCAGGACAGACAGAGACTGAAAGAATATGTGACACCTAGCCAGTTCTTCCAGAAATATTAGGTGGATCCTCTAAGAAAAGAGGGAGTCCAAGGAAACAGAGACAATCCACAGAAACAGGAACTGTACAGATAATACAATGGCACTAAAATCATATCTCCCAATAGTTACTCCTAATGTGAATGGGCTAAATGCTTGAATCATAAGACACAAGATATTGGATTGGATAGAAATGCAAGACCCATCCATATGCTGTCTACAAGAGACTCATTTTAAACCTAAAGATCCCTTCAGACTGAAAATAAAGGGGTAGAGAACCATTTACTATTCAAATGGTCCTCAAAAGAAAACTGGGGTAGCAATCTTTATATCAGATAAATTAGATTTTAAGCCAAAAACTATAGTTTTTAAGCCAAAAACTATAGTAAGAGGTGAAGAGGGACACTACATCATACTTAAAGTGTCAATCCAATAGGAAGATCTAACAATTATAAATACTTATGCCCCTAATTTGGGAGCAGCCAATTATATCAATTAATGACCAAAGTAAAAAAACATAGATAATAATACAATAATAGTAGGAGACTTCAACACCCCACTCTCAGCAAAGGACAGATCATCTAAGAAGAAGATCAACAAAGAAACAAGGACTTTGAATGACACACTAGACCAGAGGGACTTCACAGATATATACAGAGCATTCTATCCTAATGCAACAGAATACACATTCTTCTCAACTGTGCATGGAACTTTCTCCAGAATAGACCACATACTGGGTCACAAATCAGGTCTCAACTGACACCAAAATATTGGGATTATTCCCTGCATATTTTCAGACCACAGTGTTTTGAAACCTGAACTCAATCAAAGGGCAAATTTGGAAGATACTCAAACACTAGGAGGTTAAAGAGAATCCTACAAAAGAATGAATGGGTCAACTATGAAATTAGAGAATAATTTTAAAAATTCATGCAAACTAATGAAGATAAAAGCACAACTGTTCAAAATCTTTGGAATATAGCAAAGGTGGTCCTAAGACAGAAGTATATTTTGATACAAGCCTCTCTCAAAAAATTAGGAAAATCTCAAATACACAGCTAACCTTACATCTAAAGGAGCTGGAGAAAGAACAGCAAATAAAGCCTAAAACAAGCAGGGGAAGGGAAGTAATAAAAAGTAGAGCAGAACTCAATAAAATAGAAACCAGAAGAACAGCAGAACAGATCAACAAAACTAGGAGCTGGTTCTTTTAAAGAATTAATAACATAGAAAAACCCCTAGCCAGACTTATTAAAAAGAAAAAAAGACCCAGATTAATAAAATCATGAATGAAAGAGGAGAGATCACAACCAACACCAAGGGAGTACAAACTATTTTAAGAATGTGTTATGAGCAACTATATGCCAACAAATTAGGCAATCTGGGAAAAATTAATGCATTCTTAGAAACTTATCAACTACCAAAACTGAAATAGGAAAAAATTGAAAACCTCAATAACCAGCAAGGAAATTGAAGCAGTCATCAAAAACCTCCCAAGAAACAAAAGTCCAGGACCAGATGGCTTCAAAACCCCATGAAAAAGGAGAATTATAGACCAATATCACTGATGAGCATGGATACAAAAAATCTCACCAAGATATTAGCCAATAGGATCCAACAGTATATTAAGAGGATTATTCACCACAAACAAGTGGGATTTATCCTTGGGATGCAAGGGTGGTTCAACATTCATGAAGGAATCAAGTTGATAGATCATATCAATAAAATAAAAGACAAGAACCATATAATCTTCTCAATATGCAGAGAAAGCATTTGACAAAATACAGCATCTGTTCATGATTAGAACTCTTCAAAAGTAGAGGGACAGAGGAAACATTCCTCAATATCATAAAAGTGATCTATGCAAAGCCCACAGTGAATATCATTCTCAATGGCAAAAAACTAAGAACTTTTCCCCTAAGGTCAGGAACATGACACAGATGCCCACTCTCACCACTGTTGTTCAACATAGTACTAGAAGTCCTAGACTCAGCCATCAGACAACAAAAAGAAATAAAAGGCAAAGGAGAAAAACTCTCACTCTTCATGATGACATGATACTGTATATGGAAAAACAAAAGACCACCCCAAAATTGCTAGAACTCATACAAGAATTTAGCAATGTGGGGCAGCCCGGGTGGCTCAGCTGTTTAGCGCCACCTTCAGCCCAGGACTTGATCCTGGGGACTCAGGATGGAGTCCCACGTCCAGTTCCCTGCATGGAGCCTGCTTCTCCCTCTGCCCGTGTCTCTGCCTCTCTCTCTCTCTTTCTCTCTCTGTCTCTGTCTCTCTGTCTCTCTCTCTCTCTCTCTCTCTCTGTGTATGTGTGTTTCTCATGAATAAATAAATAAAATCTTAAAGAATTTAGCAATGTGGCAGGATACAAAACCAATGCACAAAAATCAGTTGCATTTCTATACATTAACAATGAGACTGAAGAAAGAAATTAAGGAATTGATCCCATTTACACTTGCAACAAAAACCATAAGATACTGAGGAATAAACCTAACCAAATAGGTAAATGATCTGTACTCTAAAAACTACAGAATAGGGACTCCTGGTGGTTCAGGGATTGAGCATCTGCCTTTGGCTAAGGGTGTGATCCCAGGGTTCTGGGATCAAGTCCTGTATCGGTCTCCCTGCAGGGATCCTGCTTCTCCCTCTGCCTGTGTCTCTGTCTCTCTCTCTGTCAATAAATGGTATTGAGAAAATTGGACAGCCACATGCAGAAGAATGACACTAGACCATTCTCTTACACCATACACAAACACAAACTCAGAGTGAATGAAAGACCTAAATGTGAGACAGGAATCCACCAAAATCCTAGAGGAGAACACAAACAGTAACTTTTTTGACCTTGGTCACAGAAACTTCTTGCAATACATTTCTAAAGGCAAGGGGAAAAAAGCAAAAATGAACTCTTGGGACTTCATCAAGATCAAAAGCTTCTGCACAGTGAAGGAAACAGTCAACAAAACTAAAAGGCAACCTACAGAATGGGAGAAGGTATTTGCAAATGTCTTATAAGATAAAGGGCTAGTATCCAAGATCTGTAAAGAATGTATCAAACCCAACACCCAAAAAACAAAGAATCCTGTCAATAATTGGGCAGAAAACATGAAGAGACATGTCTCCAAAGAAGACCTACACATGGCCAATAGGCACATGAAAAAATACTCTACATCGCTTATCATTAGGGAAATACGAATCAAAACCACAATAAGATATCACTTTATACCAGTTAAAATGACTGAAATTAACAAGGTAGGAAACAACAAATGTCGTCAAGGATGTAGAGAAACCCCAGCGTAAGAACCGTCTTACACTGTTGGTAAGAATGCAAGCTGGTACAGTCACTCTGGAAAGCAATTTGGAGGTTCCTCGAGAACTTAAAAATAGAGCTACCTTATGACCCAGCAATTGCACTACTGAGTATTTACCCCAAAGATACAGATGTAATGAAATGATGGGACACTTGGACCCCAATGTTCATAGCAGCAATGTTCACAATAGCCAAACTGTGGAAGGAGCCAAGATGTTCTTTGGCAGATGAATGGATAAAGAAGATGTGAGTATGTGTAAATATATATGTGTATATATATGTGTGTGTGTGTATATCTATATCTATCTATCTATCTATCTATCTATCTATCTATCTATCTACACATACACATACTCAGCCATCAGAAAGGTTAATACTTACCACTTACATTGACATGGATGGGACTAGAGGTATTATGCTAGGTGCGATCAGTCAATCAGAGAAAGACAATTATCATATGGTTCTACTCATATGTGGGATATAAGAAATAGTGCAAGGGACCATAAGGGAAAGAGGGGAAAAAGAGTGGGGAAAAATCAGACAGAAAGATAAGCCATGGGAGACTCTTAACTCTGGGAAACAAACTAAGGGTTGCTGAATGGGAGGTGGTTGGGGGATGGGCTAACTGGGTGAAGGGCATTAAGGAGAACACGTGATGTGGTGAGCACAGGTATTACACTGTGTGTTGGCAAATTGAATTTAAGTAAAAATATAAAAATAAAAACACAATGATGTTTTTAAAAAGCTTCTGCTCAAAGGAAGATTTTTGTCTCCTTATTTGCAAACTGCCAGTTCATAGTGCTCCTTCACAGTGGGCATGGTTCCCTAGACTTTCCTGGCATCATCAACCTTGAGTAAATTTTTCACTAGTTCTAACTTGAAAATATGTATTTTTTACTTCTTTTGTTTGCATCCTGATTCATTTTACTATTTCCTGTATTTTTTTTCAAGTTCTCTCTCTTTTCCAAGTATATTAGTGTCTCTTAGAAGATCACAGGACATGCCTTCTAAGTTTCTATAACCTGGCACTCAACACAGTACCATACACCTACAGATTTCTCCAATGATGGCTGTTGGTGAGTTTGATAGTGAGGGTAATTATAACCAGTGCAACCCAAATAATCAGTTTATGGCTCAAACGCAGAGACAATTCTTATTTTTTCTGGTCACCAACTTTAGTTCACAAATATCTTAATTAAGTATACTCTCTTGCTCTCTGAGGCCTTACTCCTAAGCCCACAAATTATTCAAAGCCCTTGGGGAGTTTGTTAGGAATAAGGGATTAGTTCTGAGTTCTAGTGCCACAGAGAGACAAAAATGAAGAAACTTGGTTTGTTTAATTGCATAGTAGCTTTGGTATTAATTAAGAACAACACCATATGATCAGAGGGACACATCTCCACACCCCTCATAGTCCTTGATGATTTGCACCCCCCCAACACACCTACACCAAATGCATGCCTCATACTGAACTTCAGAGTTAGGGCTCACATGCTCAGCATTTGTTCCTCATGAGTTAATGAATATCATTGATACTTAAAATGGCTGTTAACATTAAGAAAAGAGACAGTCAGAAATATGCAATTTCCATGCAAACTGGTGCAGCCACTCTGGAGAAGTATAGAGGTTCCTCAAAAAGATAAAAATAGAACTATCTTATTATCCAGCAATAACACTACTAAGTATTTACACAAAGGATACAGAAATCCAAATCCAAATGAGTATATGCACCCCAATGTTCATAGCAACATTATCAAAAATAACCAAACTATGGAGAGAACCCAAATGTCCATCAATTGATGAATGGATAAGAAGATGTAATATACATGAACAATGGAATATTACTCAGCCATCAAAAAGAATGAAAGCTTGCCATTTGCAATGATGTAGATGGAATCTGGAGTATTATGCTAAGTGAAATAAGTCAGTCAGAGAAGACAAATATCATCAAAGCTCATATATGGAATATAGGAAAGAAAACAGATGAGAAGGAGGGGAAAAAAGGAGATAGGGAAACAAATCATAAGGGACTCTTAACAACAGAGAACAAACTGAGGGTTGATGGAAGGAGGTGAGTGGGGGTAGGCTAGATGGGGTGATGGATATTAAAGAGGACATTTGTTGTGATGTGCACCAGATGTTGCATGTAAGTGATGAATCACTGAATTCTACTTGAGAAACCAATATTGCACTGTATATTAACTAAAATTTAAATTAAAGAAATATGTGATTTCTGATGAAGAAAACACAACCTTTGCAGGAAATGAATAAATTAAATAAGCAAATTACATCGAGTCTTTATGTTCACTACCAATTTAACAGAAGTACTGATGATAGAGGAAAGGAAAGCCTTAAAGACAAAATGATATCAAAACAATACGGGAATGGACTTGCCAAATTCAGACTCTTGGAAGTTCCTTTTTTTAAAATAATGCAAAAAAAATGCAAAAAAAAAAAACAACAACAAAACAAACAAACAAAAAATAATGCATTTATTTATTTTCAGAAATGAACATGGCAGCCAAGTTTTTACACCAGACTAAGATTTAGGATTACCTACTTTAAAAAGCCCAAACGACCATTGGAAAAGATAATGAACAGGATTAAAAACCTGAATGGTAAAGCCCCTGGCAGCATGTCTTTATAGTGTTTCTGTTGTATATGTATATGCCCCTAGAGAATGATGTCAAATTTTTTTTCCCACTTTTTTTATTTTTTTAATATAAATTTATTTTTATTGGTGTTCAATTTGCCAACATATAGAATAACACCCAGTGCTCATCCCATCAAGTGCCCCCCTCAGTGCCCATCACCCATTCACCCCCACCCCTTGCCCACCTCCCCTTCCACTACCCCCCAGTTCGTTTCCCAGAGTTACGAGACTCTTGGAAGTTCTAAAGGAGAGATAATCAACTTTCTTCAAGAAATAAATTGTAAAGGATAAAAGGAGATGGAGAAAAACTGATAAATTAAAATAAATTTAATAGCTGTCTCAACGAATCACAGTAGGAGGCCTCGTCTGGATTCCCTTTGTAACAAAGAGTTTATTTTCTATACAACATTTATGAGACACATTAGAAATCTTAAAATTGATGTTTAATATTAATGTTTTATGAGTTAAGGAACTTTGTTATTAAATTTTTATAGGTGATCATTATTTGATGGCTATTCTATTTCTAGAGTCCCTGTCTTTTAGAGATATATACTAAAACATTTCAGAATAAAATCTTATAATGTCTGGACTTGTTGCAAAATAGTATGGGTGCAAGGAATTTGAGTAGGGGGTCGATGAAACAATATCGTCTTTGAACTGTTAATTTTGGAAGCTGGATGAAAATCATTATACCATTATGTCAAATTTTTGTATGTGTTTAAAATGGCTAGTAAATATTGGATATTGAAAATACTTCTTTTGGGGCCACCTGGGTGACTTAGTTGGTGAAGCATCTGTCTTGATTTCAGTTTCAGTCATGATCTCAGGGTTGTGAGATTGAGCCCTACATCATGCTCCATACTGGGCATGGAACCTGCTTAAGTTTCTTTCTCTCCTTCTCCTCTACCCCCCACCCCCATTCACAGCCTGTCTCTCTCCCTCTAAAAGAAAGAAAGAAAATACTGTTTTTCATAATAAAGAGTTTAAAAGTCTACAATAACAGCAGTAATTTGGAAATTCTTAGGCTTTAGTTCTCATAAAAAACTTGACTCAAGGCAGGACACCCCACCAA
Organism: Canis lupus baileyi; assembly: GCF_048164855.1. NCBI lineage: Eukaryota > Metazoa > Chordata > Mammalia > Carnivora > Canidae > Canis > Canis lupus. The sequence continues at coordinate 16,934,975 of NC_132852.1, forward strand.
TGTTATGCCACATATGAACAAAGCAGATTATATTTTGTGGTTGTCAGATTCTTTTCAAAACTCAAAAAACTGTATAATAAGATTGAAATACAGTGGTGTTACACTTAGAACAACTGAGTTTTAAAAGCTTCAAAGGAAATATTAATAACAGTGTTAAGAAATTCTATATACCATATGCTAATGAAGTTTTTATGAGTTTTCTAGGGTGGCATGTCAGTCAAAATTTATTAATGTGAATGAAGACTATAATTTTTGCCAGGTATACACAAATATCTTACATATTAAGGAGAAAGGGGCAATAAAATGATATTTAAACAATGCAGAAAAGCTTTAAAATTTATTGTATAATGGGTACAAAAGGTTAGGATCCAAAATATATTTCCAGATTTGGGAGACATGCTGAGTTAATATATTATACTTTAATCAATTCTATATATTACTCTAAGAGATCAAAGAAAGGAGATAGATAGATGATAGATTAAAAAAAGAATATTCTTTATTTTTTTATTGTCAATGATATTTTAGGAAAATTTATAATATTAATAGATACTGATATATGATCAAGCTAATGTTATCTAAAAATAATTATGAAAACAAAACAAAACAAAAAAATAAATAAAAAATAAAAATAAAAATAATTATGAAAAATTTTCACTTGGATTTGGCATTTATTTAGTTATGTGTTTCAGCAGGCTGGGAAACTGGAAACTTGTGTAATTGTTGGCGTTAGTTTTGAAATCTGTAAGATGGCCTGGTAGATTAGAAACTGAGGCAGGCTTTCTATGTCAGTTTTGCAAATCCGTTCTCCACAACATTATTCAGGTTTCAGTTTTTATTCTTCAGGTTTCAACTTATTGGAAGAGAGCCACCCATATTATTGAGGATAGTCTATTTCACTTACAGCCCACAGATTGTAAATGTTAGTCATATTTACAAAATACCATTACAGCAACATCTAGACAGTTCTTTGACCAAATAACTAGGCACCATAGCTTACCTAAGTTGACACATAAAATGAACCATCACAAGCATATTCTCTCAACTGTAAGGTTATTGATTGAAGGAGACATTTGGGATCAAAAGTTACTTGTGTTATGTAATTGAAATTGAATAACAAATATGTTTTAGATTTTTAGCCAAAGGAATCATATTGAGGTTATGCTACAGAAATGTTTATTATGAATAATTATTTATTGAGTGCCTATTAAATGCCAGAGACTTTGTTAAATACTAGGTATATAGCAGTGATCAAATTAGCTGTTGGTTTGAGGAGTGTGTAAAGGATGACTTAATCTGTTTGCAGTGGCTGGGTCAGGAGTGGGGGATTGGAGGCCTTTGGTTATGTGACATTTAAATTAAGTCTTGGGCAGCCCTTGTGGCTCAGTGGTTTAGCGCCGTCTTTGGCCCAGGGCGTGATCTTGGAGACCCGGGATCAAGTCCCACTTCAGGCTCCCAGCATGGAGCCTGCTTCTCCCTCTGCCTGTGCCTCTGCCTCTCTCTCTCTCTTTCTCTCTCTCTGTCTCTCTTGATTAAATAAATAAATCTTTTAATTAATTAATTAAGTCTTGAATGGACAACACTTTGCCAGGTAAAGATGGGGATGGATAAAAGCATTCAAGGCAGAAGAAAGAAGGTAGGCAAATCCTGATAGTAAGTAAAATCATGGCATGCTTAAGGAACTGATAAAAGCTCATGGCTTTCATACATAAAGCAAGGAGAAGGGAGGAAATTCAAGCTTGAGGGATAAACTGGGGCCAGATTATTATAAAGGAAAGAAGGTTTTTAAAATTGTTATCTTGAGCACAGGAAAAAATATATTTAATAACTTATCCTATTTTCTATTATGTCAGAAGATAAGACAATATAATAGAGGGAAGATGAATATTCACCTGCTTTGGCTTCATTATTTAAATACAAAACATTTGATCAAAGAAATAAAAAAGTGTTACTTGGTCTTTAACAGAGTACAGATCCATTAAAATATAACTTAAGTCAAAAGAAACAGATCAATGTCTAATATGTTTCTAGTTAAAATATAACTATTATAAAATATAACATATTATATTATTCTTGATCACTTCAAAAACAGTTAAGTTGTATACTTTGTTTTATGACCTAAAATTATGTGGTTGGCTATACAAATTAAAAATAACTAGTGGAGCAAGAACAGAAGTTCTAATATATATGATGTTATATATGAACTTAGTGGTAACCACAAATCAAAAACCTATAGGAGATACTCAAAAAATAGAGAGTAAATAATCCAACCATATCACTAAGGAGTTTCATCAAACCATAAAGGAAGGAAGCAAGATAAGAAAGGAACAGAGAGAAACTTTGAAAACAATCATAACACAAGTAACAAATGGCAATAAGTATATACCTATCAATAATTACTTTAAATGTAAATGGATAAAATGATTCAATCAAAAGACATGGGGTGACTGAATAGAAAGAAAAGTAAAAATCATCCATGTGCTGCCGACAAGAAACTCATTTTAGACCTAAAGACACATGCAGATTGAAAGTAAAGGGATGGAAAATCATTAACCATGCAAATGGAATCAGAAAGGAAGCTGGGGTAGCAGTACTTATATCAAACAAAATAGACTTTAAAACAAAGACTGTGTGTAAAAAAAGCCAAAATAGGACACAACATAATGATAAGGGGAACAATCCAACAAGAGGATGTAAAAATTGTAGATATTATGCATCCCACATAGGAACACCTAAATACATAGAGCAACTGTTAACGGGCATAAAGGAAGAAATTGACAGTAATACAATAAAAGTAGGAAACTTGAGCACCTCACTTATATCAGTGATAGATCATCCAGACAGAAGGAAACACTGGCTTTGAATAACATCATGGTCCAGATAAACAGCAGACATATTCGAACATTTCATCCAAAAATTGAAGATTACACATCTTTTCAAGTGCACATGGAAAATTCTCCAGAATAGATCACATGTTTGACCACAGAACAAGTCTCTTAATTAAAACAGGTTGAAATCATATATGCATCTCTCTCTCTCTCTCTGTCTCTCTCTTTCACTCTTTATCACAATGGTATGAAACTAGAAATCAACCACAACAAAAAAATCTGGAAAGAACACAAATACATGGAAGCTAAAAAACATGCTAGTGAACAACAAACAAGTAAACGAACAAATCAAAGAAGAAATTTTAAAAGTACATAGACATGAAAATGAAGACACAATAGTCCAAAATCTTTGGAGTACTATTCTAAGAGGGAAGTTTATAGCAATACAGCAATACCTCAAGAGACAAGAAAAATTTCAAACAATCTAAACTTACACCTAAAGGAGGTAGAGAAAGAAGAACAAAGACCAAAGCTGGTAGAAGGAAGGAAATAATAAATATTAAAGCCAAAATAAATGAAATAGTAAAAAATAGAACAGATATGAAACCAGCTGGTTCTTTCAAAAGATAAACAAACCTGACAAACCTTTGGTCAGACTCATCAAGAAAAAAGACTCAAATAAAATGAGAAAAGGAGAAATAACAACTGAACAGAGAAATACAAATTATAAGAGAATATTGTGAAAAATTATATGCCAACAAATTGCACTACATGGAAGAAATAGGATAAATTCCTAGAAACACACATGCTCCCAAAATCAAATCAGAAAATTTAAACATAGGTATTACTAGAAATTAAATTAATCAATAATTTTTAAAATCTCCCAACAAATAAAAGTCTAGGTCTTGATGGCTTCACAGGTGAACTCTACCAAACATTTAAAGATTTAATGTATATTCTTTTCAAACTATCCCAAAAAATTAGAAGAGGAAGGAATGTTTTTAAATTCATTCTACAAGGCTAGTATTACCCTGATACCAAAACTAAATAAAGACACTATTAAAAAAAAAAAGGTACAAGCCAATATCTTTGAACATAGATGCAAAAATACTCAAAAATTAGAAAAAATCCAATAATATGTTGAAAAATTCACAATCAAGTAGAATTTATTTCAGGGATGCAAGGGTGACTAAATATTCATAAATCAGTCGACATAATACATCACATTAAAAAGAGAAAGAATAAAAACCATTTGATCTCAACAGATGCAGTAAAAGCATTTGACAAAGTACACTGCCCATTTATGATAAATATTCTCAACAAACTAGGTCTGGAAAGGACATACCTCAATGTAACAAAGATCATATACTAAAATCCACAGCTAATATCATACTCAATGGTGAAAAACTGAGAGCTTTTCCCCCCAAAGTCAGGAACAAGGCAAGGATGTGTTCACTCTCACCACTTTTATTGAGCATAGGACTAGAAGTCCCAACCATAGAAACCAGACAAGAAAAAGAAATAAAATGTAGCCAAATTGGTAAGGAAGATGCAAAACTGTTAGTATTTGTAGATGAAGTGATACTGTATAGATAGAATACCTTAAAGATTGCACAAAAAACTACAGAACTGATAAATGAATTCAGTAAAGTTACAGGATACAAAACCAGTATACAGAAATCCACTGCATTTCTCTACATTAATGAAGTAGAGAGAAATTAAGAAAGCATTTACAATTGCACCAGAAATTATAAAATACATAGGAATAAATTTAACCAAGGAGATTAAAGACCTGTTCTCTGAAAACTATAAAACATTAATTAAAAACAGACTGAAGATGATACAAACAAATGGAAGATGTTCCATGTTCATTAAAAAAAAAAAAAAGAGTTCTTTCTTAAGAGGCCTAGAGTTTTGCTTATCCTTTCAAAGAACAAGCTCCTGATTTCATTGTCCTTTTCTATTACTTTTTTGCCTTAATTTCATTTATTCGAGCTCCATATTATTTCATTCTACCAGTTGTAGGTTTTGTTTTTCCTTTTCCTAGGTTCGGTTGTTCATTGAGATTTTTCTTGCTTCTGGAGATATGCCGTTATTACTATAAACTTCCCTCTTAGACCTGCTTTTGCTGAATCCCAAAGGTTTTGGCATTATGTTCTCATTTTCACATGTTTCCATGCGCTTTATAATTTCTTCTTTGATATCTTCGTTTACCCATTGGCTCTTTACTAACATGCTATTTAACCTCCACATATTTTTGTTCTTTCTAGATGTTTTGTTGTGACTGATTTCTTGTTTCATGCTTGTGGTTGGAAAGATGATTAATATGATTTCAATATTCTTAAATTTATTGAGACTTGTCTTTTGACTTAATACGTGATCTATTCTGGAGAATGTTCCTCGTGCACTTGAAAAGAATGTGTATTCTGCTTGTTTGGGGTGGAATTTTCTGTATATATTTGTTATGTCCATATATTTGTGATTTGGTGTAATGTGTCACCGAAACCCACTGTTTTTTTACTGATTTTTCTGTCTTACCTATCCATTGATGTAAGTGGGATGTTAAAGTCCCCTATGGTCATTGTATGACTGTCAAATTTATAAATGTTTATCAATCTTTGCTCTATTTGTTTTGTGCTGCTATGTTGGATGCATAGATATATACAATTGTCATATATTCTTGTAGAATTCATCCATTTATCATTATGTAGCTTCTTTGTCTCTTGCTGCAGTCTTTGTTTGAAAGTCTACTTTGTCTAAATATTGCTATGCTGCTTTTTTTGCTTCACTTCCATGGAATATCTTTTTTGATCCCTTCACTTTACTTTGTACCTTTTGATATGAAGTGAGTCTCTTGTAGTCAGCATATAGATGGGTCTTGTTTTTTGTTCATTCAATTATCCTATAACTTTTGATTGCAGCATTTAGTCTCGTTATATTTATTGATTTATTTTTAATTTTTTATTTGAGTAGGATTAACATACAATGGTACATTAGTTTCAGTTGTAAAACATAGTGGTTCAACCTCTATGTACACCATGCCCTGCTCACTACAAGCAAGTGTAATTACCATCTGTCACTGTACAAAACTATTACAATACCATTGTATTATATTGACTATATTTCCTATGCTGTGCCTTTTATTCCTGTGACTTACTCATTCCATAACTGGAGGCCTGTATCTTCAACCATTTGCCCATTCTCATACCTCTTCTCCTCAAGCAAACAGTTAGTTAACTGCATTTACACGTCTGATTCTGTTTTTTTGCTTATTCATTTCTTCTGTTTTTTAGGTTCCACATTTGAATAAAATCATCATATTTGTATTTCTCAGTCTGATTTGATTTACTCAGCATTATACACTCTGGGTTTGTCCACATTGTCTTAAATGGCACGATTTCATCATTTAAAATTTTTTATTTAAATACTAGTTAATGTATAGTGTAGTCTTAGTTTTGGATATACAACATAGTGATTCAACAGTTCCATACAACACCTGGTGCTCATCACAACAAATGTACCCCTTAATCCCCATCCCACTTCCCAATCCCCTCCCCTCTGGTAACCATCAGCTTTTCCCTACAGTTAAAAATTTGTTCCTTAGTTTGCCTCTCTTTCTCTTTCTTCCCCCATTGCTCATTTGTTTTGTTTCTTAAATTTCACATATGAGTGAAATCATGTGGTATTTGTCTTTCTCTGACTTTTTTCACTTAGCATAATACTCTCTAGATCCATCCATGTTGTTGCAAATGACAAGATTTCCTTCTTTTTGTGGCTGAGTAATATTCCATTGTATATCCATACTTCTTCTTTATCTGTTCATCAATAGATGGACACTTGGGCTGTTTCCATAGTTTGGCTATTGTAGATAATGCTGCTATAAATATCAGGGTGATGTATCCCTTTGAATTAGTATTTTTGTATTCTTTGGATAAATATCTAGCAGTGCAATTGCTGGCTCTTGGGGAAGTCCTATTTTGAACTTTTTGAGGAACCTTCGTATTCTTTTCCAGCATGGGTATATGGGCTTGCATTCCCACCAATAGTATATGTCTTCCTTTTTCTCCCCATTGTTGCCAACACCTGTTTTTTCCTTTTATTGTTGATTTTAGCCATTCTAAGAGGTGTGAGGTGATATATCATCGTAGTTCCCATTTGAATTTCCTTGATGATCAGTAATAGTAAATATCTTTTCATGTGTCTGTTGGTCAGCTGTATATCTTCTTGGAAAAATGTCTATTCAGTTCCTCTGTTTATTTTTTTAATTGAATTTTTTTGTCTTCTTTTTTTGGTGTTGAGTGGTATAAGTTATTTTTATATTTTATGTATTAACCCCTTATCATATAGACCATTTGCAAATATCTTCTCCCATTCAGTAGATTGTCTTGATGATTTCCTTCACAGTACAAAAGCTTTTTATTTTGATGTAGTGCCAGTAGTATAGTTTTGCTTTTGTTTCCCTTGTCTCTAGAGAATATCTAGAAAAATGTTGTTGCTGTGGTCAATGTCAGAGAGATTACTGCCTGTATTCATTACCAGATTATTATGGTTTTAGGTCTCACATTTAGGTCTTTAATCTATTTTGAGGCTTTTTGTGTATGATGTAAGGTTGTCCGGTTTCATACTTTAGCAATTAGCTGTCTAGTTTTCCCAGCACAATTTATCGAAGAGATTGTCTTTTCTCCATTGAACATTCTTGCCTCCTTTGTCATAGATTAATTTACCATATAAGTATGGGTTTAGTTCTGGGCTTTCTATTATGTTGCATTGATCTATGTGTTTATTTTATACTGTTTTGATTAGTTATAGCTTTGTGTGATATATCTTAAAATTTAGAATTGTGATACCTTCGGGTTTATTGTACATTCTCAAGATTTTTTTTTTGGTTATTCAGGGTCTTTTGTGTGTACTATTAGTTTGGTGCAATTGTAATTGGTATCATTTTCCTAATTTCTTTCTACTACTTTGTTATCAGAGTATGAAAATGCTACTTATCTCCATATATTAATTTTGAATCCTGCAATTTTACTGAATTCATTTATTCAAGTAGGTTTTTGGTGGAGTCTTTAGGATTTTGATGTATATATTATGTCATCTGCAAATAGTAACAATTTAATTTCTCTTTACTAATATAGATGCATTTCTTTTTCCTATGTGATTGCTATGGCTAGGATTTTCAGTACTATGTCAAGTAAAAGTCATGGGAATAGACATCTTTGTCTTGTTTTTGATCTTTGGCAGAAAGCTCTCAGTTTTTCACTATTCAGTATGATGTTACCTGTGGATTTTTCAAATATGGCTATTATTATGTTGACATATGTTCTCTCTAAACCCACTTTGTTGAGAGTTTTTATCATGGATAGATTAAATTTGTCAAATGTTTCAGTTATGGTCCTTTAATTTGAACCCATTCTTTATTCCTCTCCTCCTCACATTTGAGGTATATGATGTCATATTTTATGTCCTTTTATTTTGTGAGTTCCTTGACTGATTTTTTACAGAAGTATTCATTTTTACTGCTTTTGTGTTTCGACCTTTATATCGTCACATTGCATCTCTCCTTTGCCCTCAGAGAGTTCCATTTAATATTTCTTACATGGTTAGTTTAGTGGTCATGAACTTCTTTAGTTTTTGTTTGTCTGGAAAACTCTTCTCTCCTATTCTGAATGATAGCCTTGCTGGAAAGAATATTCTTGGCTGCAGATTTTTACCATTCAGCACTTGGAATATATCATGCCACACTCTTCTAGCTTGCAAAGTGTCTGCTGAAAAATCAGCTGATAGTTTTAGGGCATTTTTGTTTGTATGTAACTGTTTCCTTTTCTCTTGTTGCTTTTAAAATTATTATTAATTGTTGCCATTTTAATTATTATGTATGTTGGTGTAGACCTCCTTGGAGCCATCTGGTTAGGGGCTCTCTATGCCTCCTAGACCTCGATGTCTGTTTCCTTCTCCAGATTAGAGATGTCTTCAACTATTAGTACTTCAAAGAAGTGTTTCATCCCTTTTTCTCTTCTTCTTCTGGGATCCCTTTCATGGGTAGGTTATTACACTTGAATATGTCAGAGTTCCTTTAACTTATTTTTATTTTTTATTTTTTCCTTTTTGGTATTCAGCCTAGTGGCTTTCCATTACCTCATCTTCCAGATCACTGATCCAATCTTCTACCTCTCCTAATCTGATTCCTTCTAGTGTATTTTTCATTTTGGTTATTGACTATTTCTTCTCTGACCCATTTTTTAAATATTTGCCATCTGTTTGCTAAAGTTCTCACTAATATCTGCCTCTTCTCAAGTCCAGGGAGTGTCTTTATGACCATTACTTTGAATTCTTTATCAGGAATATTGTTTATCTCCATTTCATTTAGCTATTTTACTGTAATTTCTCTTGTTCTTTCATTTGGGGCATGTTTCTTCTCTTTCTTCATATTTTCTAATTATGTGTTTGCTTCTCTATGTTAAGAAGGTCAGCTATGTCTCCTCATCTTGAAAGCAGTGACCTTATGTAGAAGGGGTCCTGTGGTGCCCTCTCACACGATTCCCCACCTCCATCACCAGAATCAGACTCTAAGGGTATTCTGTGTGGGCTGCATGTACCTTCTATTTTGGCTCAACTATGATATCCTTCAGCCCAGCTGGCTACAATCTCCCACTTTTCCTGTTGTGGTTGCATGGAGCAGTATTTCCTCTCATGATGTTGGGAAGTCAAGCTGTGGCTGTCATGGGTTTATTGGTGGGCAAGTCCAGTACTTAGTCTAGTTGTCTTGTAGTTAGCCTCTCTGTCACAAATGCAGGTGCATCAAAGGGCAGAGCTTGCTCCCAGTGCATATCACTAAACAGCCTGACTCTAGGTATTACAGGCATACTGATATGTACAGTTATCTGCCTTCCTCCCCAGGATAGGAGTTACTTTGGAGTGGTGCTGATCCTACTTGGGCTGCCTGCTGGGCGTGGTGAGAAGAAACCCCTTGGGAAGAATGCATGCTGTAGCAGATGAGTTGAATAGGGTAGGTCCACAGGGGGAAGCTAGGGCTGGGTATATAGTGTGAGCAAGGTAGATGGTGTGTTAGTGTTGGCTCCTGCAAATTTCAGCCTCTCTATGCTGAAAGAGGAGAAAAGAAATGGTGCCCACCAGCACTTTTGTTCCCAGAACAATCTCCTGAAGATTCCCTGTTCTTCTAGCACATGTTCTGAGATTATTCAGTAAATCTCATGTATACCTCTGGCACTTTTCAAACTACTGCTTCTGTGCTATGTCTCTGGCCAAGTTATTTAGTATAATGGCTCTTTAAGGACAGGGATTCAGTTTTCTATTGCCTTTGCCTCTCCTGGAGTTAATCCTACTGATTTTTAAAGGTCTCGGTGTTAAGCCCTCCTGGTTTTTAAAGCCAGACATTATGAGGATTTATCTTCCCATTGTGGGTACCCAGTGTCTGTAATGCCTGGAGTGAAATCTGATCCTCTTGCTTCTCTATGCCTGTAATATCCCTCCCAGTTGTGGTTAGTCCAGGTAAAGTCTTGGTTACCAACAGTGTCTCAGCTCCTCCTACCCTTTTTAATGTGGCCTTCTCTCTATGATGAGTTTTGAGGCCTTTTCTGCCAGTCTTCAGGTTATTTAAAGTTAGTTATATAGATGTAGCTTTTATCTTGGTGTGTCAATGCAGTGGGATGAATTCAGGATCTTCCTACTCTGCCATCTTCCGCCCAAACTCCCCCATTTTAAAAATGCATGTGGCATGAGAGAGTATTTTCTTTTTTTTTTCTTTTTTTTTCTTTTTTTTTCTTTTTTTTTTCTTTTTTTTTTTGAGAGAGTATTTTCAAAGTAGGTATTTGTGTTAGTATGATGTAATTTGAATGTTGAAGGTAATGTATGTCATCTACAGTAATTCTTATATCTGCTCTCTTAAAATTGAATAAATTATTATAAGTTGTTTCAAAATCTTTCAAATAGAACCTTAGGTGTATTTTTAGATCATTTGTCAAAAATACAAAAATACATCTGATTTCTAATTGCCTGGAAGGACAATTGATAAACATGAAGGAAAATTGAAAGTTTTCTGGAAACAGTTCAACAAACACCTTTTCTTAATTATTGGATAGAATTGAAAAATGAATATCAGAATTTTGTTTATCTCTTCCTGTTAAAACTCTTTGTAAAGTGTCTCTCTCAGCTATGAAAACCATTTAAATTAATGATGCTTTCATTAAATAAGCTGAACTGAGGTTTGATGCTTTAAATTGCTGTGCACAGAATATTAAGGCAAGATTTTTTAAAATAAGGAGACATTTTCTATCATATTTTGCTTCTCTAAATTACTAATATTTTTTTATGAAAGAGAAAAGTGCTGTCATTACATAACTATGTTTAAATTTCACCTTTGTATCACAATTTAAAAGTTTTTATTTTTTTATATGTTTTATATAGGTATGTTATGGATTAATATTGCAAAAATTTTACAAGTAGGGCAGCCTGGGTGGCTCAGTAGTTTAGCACCACTCAAAATCTCATTATTTCCAGAAAATATTGGGCATAGTGTAGTCTATTTTTAAAAACTATCCTTTAATTTGAAGTTATAGAACATGCTATGGAGTTTAAATTATTCTAAAATTCAGGAAGATATTTTAAATCTAACATTTGTCTTTTAAGATGTGTGTTGCTGGGGCAGCCCGGGTGGCTCAGAGATTTAGGGCCACCTTCAGCCCAGGGTGTGACCCTGGAGACCCAGAATTGAGTCCCACCTCAGGCTCCCTACCTGGAGCCTGCTTCTCCCTCTGCCTGTGTCTCTGCCCCCCCCATAAATAAATAAATAAATAAATAAATAAATAAAATATTAAAAAAATTTTTACAAGTATATGAATAAGAATATTAAAAGAATAGGCACAAAGCCCTTGCTATAAATGTGCACAATCAAAAATCTTTGAACACTGGTGTTGACAAGGTTTTCTTCATAGGAGAAATTCAGGGTTTTTTAAAAAGTGTTAATGAATTAAGATAAATATTTAAATCTGAATTAAATGAAACTAGTGAGAAATAAGGCAGATGTGAAAAGCCTTAATTGAAGTTAAAAAAATATTTTTGCAAAAAAAACGATTAGACCCCTATTTTGCCTGTCTTGAAACATTGGACACTGGTCATTCTTCTGACCAACTCTCTGCAACTATCTCTCTGCCCACTTCTTGCTCCTTCTTCAACTATCCCCCCAACATGCTCTCCCTTCTCAGCCTATGTATTAGTCAGGGTTCTCCAGAGAAAGGGAACCAATATATGCCTGACATATATTGGGTGATCAATAAACATTTAAATAAATGGCATACTTTGTTTACACATGCATTCCTTACACAGGTGTTTTGTAACTTTCACTCTGTTCTTTTATTTTCCAATTTTTATTTCCCTGAATCAAACTTCTTACAGCACTTCCAAGATATTATCTATAAAAAAGTTTGTCCCTATGACAATTATGTAATGATGCAACACTGCACATGTCTAAACAGCTCACGTTGCTAAAAAATACAATCTCCTTAAGAGCTGTTTTCTGTAGCTGATTTGATCTGTATCTCTCAAGAATATGCTTTCACTTACTTAAATTGAATGGTTATCCCAGACAGATGGTCTTTACCAATAACAGGAACTAAGTTATTGTAAACAAAATCTAATTGCAAAGATAATTTTCTCTTTTATTTTATATATTTTTTATCCATTTTTCATAACTCTAGTGTATAATAATATGATTTAAGCATGTTATTTGATTGCTTGAGATTTAAGGTAAAGAAGAAAACATTTTGTGATCTCCATTTTGATTATTAGTTATTAGAAATATAGTTTAGATTATTTGTTATAAATTGCCAATTTAATAATCTCTTTTCTCCTCGATTTTTCTATTTATGTGGTATAATACGTTTCTCAAATTCAAATCTGTTACTACCCTCACTTAAATCCTTCCTTGCATTGCCTTCAGACTAATATTCAAATTCTTTAACACAACCTCACTATCTTCCCATCCAGGTCTCTATTTCTAGGTGATTATTCCCCTGACCCTGGTCATGATTGCATCATTACTCAGATGCAATCAGTGCAAGTGGTTACTTACACTTTCCAATATATTTTTCATGCCTCTCTACCTTTACATGTGTTCCCTTTACATCATATATGATACACCCACACCACTACTGCCCTCTTCCCCACACTGTTGTTTCTATGCTCATCCCCTACCCCCCTCCCACTACCCTTTTCCCAACTTAAAACCTAATGATTCTTATAAAATCACCTTAAGGATAACCTCTTTCTGAAAGCCTTGTCTCTTTTTTCATTGTCAGTGTAACCTAGAAATAGGTATACATGATAACTACTGAAAATGGTTATTCCTATTAGAGAAATCAGAAACTAAAATACTTAAAAATCAGCTTATTGAAAGAGTGAAAGCAGGAGTGCTAAAGGATTGTTCATGCAGTGTTGAGTAGCTATTGAAAATAGTGTGAAGAATGGAGTGATGTGGTGAGGTAGAAACGTCAAAACTTTTCAGTGGCATGTCTTAAAAATCAGGCTAAAGAAAAATGCCTAAAAGGATAAGGGCATCTGTAAAAGACTTAATTCTTAAGATAAAATTCTGTTGTGGTGTATGGAAGATACTGGATACAGGAAAGATGGAAAAAGAAACATAAACGAGATATTAAGTAGTCTCCAGTAGCAGTGGAGATAGGAAGAACAAAAAAGATTTCCCACCATGAAAGAATTATTGTCAACCTTCGGACATCCTTTGATCAGCAACATGAATAAGGCTGAGATAGCATTCCACTATTCTGTTCAAAACCAGATCCCTGGTGTCTTTCCTTTCCACACATAAAATTGAAATCTGTGCCATGGTATACAAGGCCCTACATGTTCTGGCCCATTACCTACCACTTAACCCCCTGCTAACTTTGCTTCAGCTACAATGGCCTCTTGTTTTTCCTGGATCATGTCAAGCTTTGCTTTGCCATAGGTATTTTGTACTTGCTGTTTCCTCTGCCTGGAATTCTCTTTCCCAGCTCTTCCTGACTAGTCCTCCAATTTCCTTCAGGTTAATGCCCAATATCACCCCATCAGATGAACCTTCTTATGCTATTCTAATTCAGCCCTTTATTTAATAAACATTTAGGCATTATTATACTCAAAAAATGTGCTAATTGCTGAAGTTACAAGATGAATAATAACCTTAAGTAGTCCATAGCATGGTAGGAAGACCTACATGCAAAAGATGGCAACATGGTAATGGGTCATTTTAGAAATATGAAAAAAAATGCAGTTGGAAAATAAGGGAGAGAACAATTAATTCTAAGTGGTTATCAAGAATGGCTTCACCAAAAGATGACATTTTGAGCTGAGCATTGTGGTTTGAAAAGAAGTTTGCCAGAAATGCCTGATGATGTTGGAGGGAGCATTGGTGAATGATGAGGTTTTAAGCAATGGTGCAAAGATGTGGTCTCTTGAAAGGGCTTTATGTGGATGGATGGAAGCAGAGGAAGATTCAGTTTGTCTTGAGGGTATTTTAAACTGAATAGAGTGGTAATTAGGAACAGGGGTTGGGTGTGAGAAGATTTGATTCTGAAGGATACTTCACTGGTCTCACCCACTTCTTTCCAAGATTCTTTATTCTTCATGTTACAAAAATGATACTTTTTTAAACATAAATACCTATCATTTCTGTGTGTCTCAAAGGCTGTGGCAGACTGTTAAGAGTTATCGGTGATATGTTGGAGAAGGAGTTTGTTCTTGATCTCAGATAGGACTTCTGGGATTGTGGTTGGAAGTCTTGACAAACTGCCATTTACTCTGCCAAATTACTGCTTGAATAGAGGTTCATATTGTCTCCCAGAAATTATTCAACACTTTCTTAAACATATTATGGTATATCATAACTTTCACTCTGTTCTTTTGTTTTCCAATTTTTATTTCCCTGAATCAAACTTCTTACAGCACTTCCAAGATATTATCTATAAAAAAGTTTGTCCCTATGACAATTATGTAATGATGCAACACTGCACATGTCTAAACAGCTCACGTTGCTAAAAAATACAATCTCCTTAAGAGGAGATTATTATTATATCATATGGGCAGCCCGGGTGGCTCAGCGGTTTAGCGCCGCCTTCAGCCCAGGGCCTGATCCTGGAGACCCGGGATCGAGTTCCACATCGGGCTTCCTGCGAGGAGCCTGCTTCTCCCTCTGCCTGTGTCTCTCTGCCTCTCCTTCTCTCTGTGTCTCTCATGAATAAATAAATAAATAAAATAAAATAAAATAAAAATCTATTTGCTCATGTCATTTAGTTAAATATTCCAGAAAACAGATTTAGTTTTCTTTTATTGTCCTGAATTGTAGCTAGGATTCTATATATATAAAAATGCAGAATTTCTATATGATCTAAACTAAAGATTTTATTTTGTCTTATTTTTTTCTTAAGGTTTTATTTATTTATTTAAGAGGGAAGGAGAGAGAGAGCATGAGCACAGGAACAGAGGAAGGGGCAGAGGGAGTTCTCTCCACTGAACAGGGAGCCTCATGCAGGGCTCATTCCCAGGATCCAAAGATCATGACCAGAGCTGAAGGCAGACACTTAACTGATTGAGCCATGCAGGTGTCCCTTATTTTGTTTTTGTTATGAGGAGTTTGAATTATCTGGATGTTTCTCTATTCAGATGCCCACATGTAGACAAAGAGTATTAAAAAAAAATGAAAAGCAGAAAGAATAAACAGCTGAACCACAAAAGAACCCAAAAAAAGATTTGTTACAGTATAGATTTCTTCCAAAATTTCCCCCGTTTCCTTCTTTTAGTAGACATCATAAACATGGCAGCTTAGTTACATAGGTAAGAGTCTTGAAAACAAGATAAACATTAGAAACATTTAAAGTATTAAATATTGTGAAAATGTAGAAATATAAGTTCATATGAGATAGCCTTTTCAATTGGTTGCATAATCATTTTAATACAGGTATTTCAGAAAAATAATTTTTTCTGACATGAAATATTTGAATAATACCTGGGTGTTTGGACAATAATAGTCTTTCAGCACTTTCAAATATTCATATTTAAATGAAGTATATGTTAGAAAAAATTACTGTGACCACATTTACATTAATCAATTTATTTAAACATGTTTATTTTTTTCAATGGTTTAATATGGGGTGCTTTGCTTTTGAGCTAGCATGCTGTCTTCAGATTGGAGCAACATGAGTTTCTACAGATAGACTTTAGGGTTGATATATATCTAGCAGAACTAGTAGATGATTTTTGTACTTGTCAGGGACTGATAAAAAGATAGTTGAGGTGTGGAATGGGACCTTTCAGCTTTTGAAGCACCTGCTATCTGAGACTCTAAGAAGCTGCTTTGTCTGACACAATTGGGTATACTTGAACAGACAGAAGAGAGTGTCCTAAAAGTCTCTCTTTGTGGACAACTGGGGTGATTGAGGGAAAGAAGTCAGACATCCAACTAACTTCGCTTGGAGCTAAACTCAGAATGGAAACTCTGCACGATGCTCCCCAGAGATAGCAATAGGTTTCAAATTTTTCCAAATGAAGTAACCATGTTATAATTTGTTCAGGAGAGCAGGTGGGGTATTTTCTATATAATATTGTTATGATTTTCTGCCTTTGGGATCAAAAGGGAAAAAAAGCATGTTATATATTAGAGATGTTTACCTTTCTTAAGAGATGTGAACTGAAATACCATTCAATAAGAAAGCACTAAATCAGGATCATCTAGTCTTCCAATGAGTTAAGCTTTGAAGTAAATAAACCAATTTAGAATTATCCACAAGTTGAATAAAGTAACTTTGGGGTCTGTGGAATAGTTAACAGCAGGCTGTTGGTCTGAAGGTAAATAGAGAAGAGCCAAACTATAAAAAACAGGGCCCCTGCTACATTCTGGACCATGGCAGTTTGCGGTCTGTATATTTCTGCTTGAAGAATCCAGCATTATCCCTCCCAGTCCACCTGTCCCCTTATTCTGAATGCTAAGTTTAGCCCAGGATTCCACACAGAGAAGGTATGGTCAAGAAGAAGCTATACCTCCACACCCATCCAGAAAGACACACAAGTGGGAAAAGCCATGGGTTCATTTTCTTCTATGCCACTCCTTTAATTCCCAGATATTCTGTTTGTTTAGTTGGGTTTTCCCTCATGGATACTGTATAGAGGGAGGGCAAATAAGCAATTTTCAATGCAGGCACAGTACAGACTTTCTGTGAACCTGATATACAATATCCAGCTTCATGCTAGATATACTAAGAAAGACAAACTTACCACTCTTGAGGCTGCCCAGTGGAAGGTGACCATGGTGGAGCATTATGGGACCAGTGCCACTGAACATGACTTGACTAGATCTTGGTAAGACAGGAAATTTCCTGAGTGTTTCAGGGGTGGCTCACACTGCTCAACAATTACATAAAATTCACATCTTTGAAAGAAGAATAACTTTATCATACTATAGTTACAAAATTAAAGTTACCTGGCATCAACACCAAGGGCCAAAATAATATGTTATTATAAATACACATTTTACATGAGGTGAATGGCTGGTATAGGCCTCAGCAGTCAGGAATGAACCAAAATAAAAGTAATTTCATTTACAATGTTTAAAAGTGACCTTAATTAAATTTGTTGTTTGCTACAGCTCATAGCAACTCTTAATTATCTGGAGATCTTAAGAGACACTCCAGTGTGCTCTGAATTGAAAATTCCAACTTTAAAAAAGGAAAGGAACAGATTGTTCTGGGTCTGTATAAGGTAATGAGAATTTGGTTGTTTTTTGAGGTGGTCAGTAAATGAGAAGCAAAATTAGAGTCCTTGTATGATCCAGTGATGATGATGTGCCATGGGCTGAAAGCTGGGACTAACCGAGGAAAGGGATGAAGGGGAGAAGAAAGGACAGTGAAGGGGAGGGGGGTGGACAGGAAAAAAGAGAGTGTACTTCCATCCTATGCTCTGAGCCAGTTGAAAGATAGATCAGGGAATCTAACAGATGGAGATAAAGTCAACTTTTGTCACTGATAGAGCTTTTGAGAATATGGCTTGATTCTGGGAGTCACCATAACTCTCTACACCTGACCCAGTGAAAGTGTTGTGTCTCCTCCAAATTCATTTGTTGAAACCTTAACCCCCAATGTGATGGTACTAGAGGTAGGGTCTTTGGGTGCTTAGATCATGAGGGTGGAGCCCTGGAGATGGGATTAGGGACCTCAGAAAAGAGATTCTTCACCAGGTGGGGTTACAGCAAGAAGGCAGACTTTTATGAACTGGGAAGCAAGCTCTTACCAGACACAGACCCTGAGCATAAGGACACCCTGATCTGCGACTTCCAGCCTCCAGAAGTGTGAGATATAAATTTCTGTTGTTAAGAAGCCACTTAGTCTGTGGTATTTTGCTCTAGCAGCCTGAACTAAGGTAAAGACCGAGGTTAGACAGGCCTGCCCACATTCATTGTCAATGCTGGAGAAGCAGAACTTACAACCCTCAGAGAAGAAGACAGGAGAGCAAACCAGGAAAGTGGGGTGCCCTTTGCAGGAAAGAAGGGGAGTTTTACTTCCAAATCATGCATTAATTTATTCCTCCAAACCTGGGGACAATAAGAGTGGTGCCAGTGAGAGAAGAGGATTATTTTTTTTTCTTTTTTAAAATTGAAGTATATTTAACACACGGTGTTATAATAGTGTCAGGTGTACAATATAATGATTCGGTAATTCTATACATTACTCAGTGCTCATCAAGATTAATGTATTCTTTTTTTTTAAGATTTTTACTTATTTATTCATGAGAGACAGAGAGAGAGAGAGAGAGGCAGAGACACAGACAGAGGAGAAGCAGGCTCCATGCAGGGAGCCCAACGTGGGACTTGATCCCAGGACTCCAGGATCAAACCCTAGGCCAAAGGCAGGCGTTAAGCTGCAGAACCACCTGGGGATCCCCCAGATTAGTGTATTTTTAATCCCCTTTATAATCACTCATACCTACCCCCACAACCCCACCTCTGATAATCATCAATTCTCTGTACGTAAGAGGTGATTGGTTGGTTGGTCTCTATATTTTCTCTGTTTATTCATTCATTCTATTTCTTCCACATATGAGTGAAATCATATGGTATTTGTCTTTCTCTGACTTACTTCTTTCCCTAGCATCATACTGTAGATCCATCTGTGTTGTTGCAAATACCAAGATTTCATTCCTTTTTGTAGATGAATGATATTCCATTGTGGGTATATATCACATCTTCTTTATCCATTCATCTATTGATGGATGCTAATTGTTGAAATTCTCACTAAGATTCTCAACTCTTTTTTCTAGTCCAGTGAGTATCTTTATTACCATTACTTTTAATTTTTTATCAGCAATATTGTTTATCTCCCTTTCATTTAGCTTTTTTGTTGTGGTATTGTCCGGTTCTTTGATTTGGGACATATTTCTATCTCCTCATTTTGTCTAACACTATGTTTCTGTATATTAGAAAGGTCAGCTGTATCTCCTGATTTTGAAAGTAGTGCCTTATGAAGAAGAAATCCTGTGGTGTTTTGTAGTGCAATGCCTCTTGTTCTCCAGAACTGGACATTTCAGTGTGTTACCTATGTGAGTTGTGTGTGCCCTACTGTTGTGGCTAAGTTGTGTTTGCCTTCAGTCCAATTAGCTGCAATGGCCCACTTTGCTTGTTGTGGGTACACTGGGCAGGGTTTGGTTTCTGTGCTGTCAAGGGGCCAGACTGAGGACCCTGCAGGCTTAAAGCTGGGTAGTGTCAGAAGTCAGATCAGATGCCTGCCCTCAGCCCATATGTCAGGGCTGCCATCACACTGAACTACAGGGATTTCTCCCTGCACATTGTCCCTTTACAGGCTTTTGTTGATGGACAGGGCCAGGAGTCAGACCTGATACCTGCCACCCGTCTGTCTGCTGGGACTATAGCCCTACTAATTGGCAGAGCACTCTCTGTGCTAGTGGCTATAAGGTTTGGCTGCTGAGACAGGAGGTGCACTAGTGTATGTGATTATCTTACCCACTCTGCAGGGCAAAAGTCTTCTGGAATGGCACTGCCCTGCTGAAGCTGCCTGTAAAGTGTGTCAGAGCAGAAGCTGCTTTTGGAAGGTCTCCTGGAGAATGGGGTGACTTAGATGGAGTTGATCCCTAGGAGAGCACAGGAGCAGAGTGCACCATGTTAGCAAGGTAGGGGGAGACTATTTGTGCTGGGTCTGCAAGTATCCAGCTATCTAGGTAGGGGATGGGGTAGGTCCTTTGTCCTTGGAGAAATCTCTTAAAAATCCCTGCCCCTCTAGTATACACCCTGAGATTAGTAAATAAATCTCCTTCACATATACCCCAGGTGCTTCTCAAACTGTTGCTTCTATGCTGTATTTTGGCCAGGGTATTTGTTATGCTGGTTCTTTAAGGGCGAGGACTATTTTCCATTACCCTCCTACTCTCCTGGAGCTAAGCCCACTGATTATTAAAGTACCTAGAATTAAGTCCCATTGATTGTAAAAACTCATGAAGTTAAGCTCCACTGGTTTTCAAAGCCGTATGTTTGGAGACTTGTCTTCCCAGTGCAGGTCCTCCATGTCTGGGGGGCCTGATGTGGGGTATGATCTCGCTTTTCTATGATTGTGGTGCTCCTCTCATTTGTGCTTAGTCTTGGGAGGGGTTTGTTTCCTGACCCCCGCTTTCTAATTCTCCACCCTCCCTATCCTTTTAATGTGGCCTCCTCTCCATGACTAACTATGGAAAGTGTGTTCCACTAGTATTTGGGGTGTTTTTCAGAGTTAGTTGCACCAATGTAGCTATAATCTCAGTGTTTCCGTGGACCGAGGTAAGTTCAGGATCCTTATTTTCTGCCATCTTCCGAAAAGTATGAGAACCAGATTCATTAGGGGAAATCTATCCCCATGGACACCAAAAAATTGAGGAAGAAGTAAATCTCCTCTGGCTTTCCTCAAGCATTCTTTCAGGATCCTTAGTGTAATAGGTTATAACTTAGGACAACCCAAGTAACCTAACAATAATTGTATTACAATCACCTGTAAATATATTATTTCAGTGGTTCTCAAAATTTTACAGTACCCTGGCATCACTGTCTGTGACTGTAAGGACTCCAGGTATTTGGGTTTTCTTCCAGACTTAGTGAATCAAATCTGCCAGCAGAACACCCAAAGCTTTATGTCCCTATAACTGCACTCTGGGAATGCAAAATCAAGCTAGACACAGTCCCTGCCCATAGGCCTCAAGAAAAGACAGTCAAATAGGCAAATAAATTACTGCACAATGGGACTCTCTGACAGAGAGGTGTTTAAAATATACAAGGAAAGCAGACGGCTACAGTTTAGTAGGTGGTTTGTTTCAATATCCATTATTTCCAATCTGAAGGATCCTGGAAGGATTGAATTAAAGGGCTCATTGACATTATGGTATCCAGTTGTGTTCAACCAATAGGGAACCTCAGGAGGAGATGAAGGAAGGAGGCTGGAATATTCTAAGCCAATAGGCTTATTCCACAGGCCATAGCTGTGGCTCTAACCAGAGGCTACGGCTCTTAACAGTTGGATTCTACAATGGGCAGTACCACTCTTTCTTCTTGCCCTATATGGCCTAGGAATTATAAGGCTTCCTTCCCCCTGGGATACTGAACTACATCCCCCGCCCATACCTATGTAAATGGTTTCTTTATTAAGCCCTCCTCAAATTACCTGATTCGTGTGTGCCAACTATTTTATGATTTACACAAGAGTCAATGGCTTTGAAGAAAATTCTGGAATGGAGAGCTCTTAGGGAATACTGCATCACCAATGCTCTCGATGGCACAGAAACTGATACCAGGCAGAACGTTATGGACATTAATGAATTTCAGTTGGTGATGGATTCAAATTAATGGTCTCTGAATGTCAAGAATTTCTGGAAATAATAAACTATATATTTCATTGATGTATTTCTCTTCTAATGCCATTTCAAATGCCCAATAGTGATATATGATTTTTTAAAAAATCTTTTTTTAAAGATAAATCTACCTATTTCAGTAAGTACAGAATAAAAATCTTAGTTGACAAGAAAGTATTGAATCACAATTTAATTGGCAAGATATATTCTTTTTAATTGAAATATAAAATGATAGTGAATCATAAAACCAATGCCATTTTAGATTCAATAAAACATGATAATGATTTTGGTGTGAATCCTCCACAGCATGATGTGAAGATTGTGTTCTCTGGCTTCTTTTTGCACCACATCACACATCTTAGGTGTTCCTTCATTTCCACCATTTCAGAATTACTTTTGTTTTAAACTTTTATTTATTTATTCATGAGAGACACACAGAGAGAGGCAGAGACATAGGCAGAGGGAGAAGCAGACTCCCTTTGGGGAGCCAGATGCGGGACTTGATCCCAGGTTCCCAGAGTCATGACCTGAGTCAAAGGCAGTCGCTCAACCACTGAGCCATCAAGTGCCCCCCAAATTACTTTATTTTAAATGTGCCCCAAACACAGCATATTATTTTTTGTTATAGCCACATTGTTTGCCTTACTTTCACCAATATATACATTTAGTGACGATTTCGAATCTTTTTGGTATATTTTTCTTTCTCATCTCTTGATGCACTAAGATTCACTCTCCCATAGTTTCTGAAAGAAGAATATGTAAGGACAGTATTTCCTACATTACTGCACGTTTAGGGATATTTTGCTAACATTTTTGCACAAATAACAGTTTGCCTTATGCTTTCTTCTTTTCAATATCTTGTGGGTGTTGCTTTGCTGTCTTTCGTGGAATTTTGCCTGGGAAAGCAGAGGACCAGTCTTTTACCCTCTTTATATAGAACTTTTTTTTTTTTTTTTTTTTTTTAGCTTTACTGTCTGCCAATTCTTTATCTTTAAAGTACAGTAATTTTCCTAGAATACACTTCGGTGTTGGCCATTCCAGTTTGATTTTGCCTAACACATAGTATGCTTTTTAATACAGCCATTCTTATTTCATGGTTGCTTTTAATTTCAGAACATTTTCTTAATGTTTAATTATTTTATTCAATTTTGTTTTCTTCAGGATTCCCTTTCTCTATTAGAATTCTTTTATCTGTTTTGTGTAACTTTTCTTCCCAGTCCTTTAAATTCCTTCCTTATCCTCATTTCATTTCCTCTTGTCATCTGTCATCTTTATCCATTAGTGTACTGTCTTTGATTTCTATTCTTTCTAGAGCTCCTTCCAATTTCATTTTTTCTATTTTTAAAATGTGAGTTCTTCAAGCTTATATTTTATTTACTGTTATTTCATCATTAGTTCTTCAAGTTATCAGGTTTCTGAATTGTGATCCCCCAACCTAGGGCTTATACATTAAGATTTGAAAATCTTACTTTTATTTTATTCAGGAAAAATTGAATATTCAAAGAATAATGAATATTCAGAGAAAATATTCAGTCATTCTTTTTGTCTGTACCATTTTTTCTGATCACTGTTATTCCTCTGTAAGTTTTACTGTTTTTCTTCAAATTTTTTCTTACAGTATTTTGTACCAGTGATTTCCTAGTTCCTGGTTGTGGTTGTTGTTTTCTGTGTTTCCCCCATCATTAAATTAGTTATAGTTTGTGGAAATTTTCCACGTAAGGGAACAGTCAGAGGAACCTTCTACATTTTTAATATAAAAGTTTGTCCTTCTCTGCTGCCATGGAGAAAAATAGCCTCTGCAACTGTGTCTGGACCCTAGTTAACATTTCTTCTTTTGTAGCTCATTTCCTCCACTTCTTTGAAGCAAACCAAGTTCAAGAAGCCTCCTGCTTCCAACTCTGATTTTTCCACAAATTGTTACAAACAAGGAACATACTGTATGTTTTAGTTGAGGGAACCATTGACAGAAAGTATACTTTCTGCCCTTTCCTGAGATCTGCCCACTTGGTACCTGTAATTCCTCATGATTTTCCTCTTCAAGGTTGCCTGCCTCCTTCTGCCATATATCAGCTTTTTTATTGACATTGTGTACATTCATTTTAGACTGTAGGGATTACTTTCATCTAGTTTTGCTCAAAATGGAGGTTTTTACTTTATGATTTCCAGGAAGAGAAGAGGAAAGATGATGATTTATGCAGCACTACTTACACCAAAAATCTACTTAGAAATGTTTGAATTTGTATTTGTCAGAAATCATATTTTCTGTGACAATCAGCTTTTGGTTAATGCATTCTCTTTCTAGAGGACAATTTTTGAAAATCTGGTTCTCACAACAAGTTGCAGTGTTTCTAGGATGGTGCAAATATTAGGGTAACATTCAGTTTAATTAAATGTTAAATCATAGGAAGGAAAATGACTATATCCTTGCCCCCCCAAAAGCTAAAATACTATTTGCAGAAACAGCAAAATCCATAGAAATTTTCAATTTCATTTGATACCCCCTCTAGGATCTATTACCTATTAAGTAGTGTTTCGGGGGCCCTCCCCTCCCCATCTCCACAAATCTCTCCAATCTGCTTTTGCCACAGGGCCTTTTGAGGGCCAGCCTGCCATTTTGGCTGCCTGCCTCTGCTTAAAACACCTTTCCACTTGCAGAAAAGGATCTTCACTAAGCACAACATGGCCACACTCTCAACACATACACATTAAAAAGAATACCCAGAGAGTGACAAACTAAAGCACATGGCGAATTAAAAAAAAAAAAAAAAAAAAAAAAAAAAAAAAGGCCTAATTTCACCTTCAGTTTTGCTGTTGCATAGGAAAGATAAGCATTTGTTTCACTGTGAAGTTGAAATGGCATCTAATAAACAAGAAAGAAAATTAAAGCTTCATAAAAGCTATGATGATTCCTCTTCCAGAAACGGCTTCAGATACATTGCTATTTACCTGAACATAATGTCCTTCAAAGTAAGAGATGATATCTGAGCCATTTGAAGTTTGTTCTGACCTCTTGCCCTGTGATTTAGGTGTTTACTTGTGATGTATTCTGTTGATCCCATTAAAAAATCCCTGCAAATGGGTGACAGAACAATGTGCTTTTTAAACCTGTTGTATGCTTTCTTTTCAGACTGAAAAATTTCAAATTAGAAACACATTAAATGGTTGAGATTAGAACACCAACACTAGCTGGAAAGAGAGAGACGGTTCTGACATGACAAAAAGAAGCAACAAAATAAAAATTCAGGACTTTTTCTTCATCTTTCCTTGTAACAAAAATGGGACTTTTCAGCATTGAAGCAAAATGTTTGCTTAGATCATTTCTTCAGCACTATTTAAATATCTCCAGAGGTAGCCAATATGTGCCTATATGAAACTCCTAAAAAAGGAACATATTACTCTCAGCTATGGTGGTCGAGCTTCCTATAAATTTCTTTAACAAACAAACAAACAAAAAGTCATCTCTTCTCACTCAATAGATGGTTAAGTTTGGAGACTGTTATGTTTATTTTACTTCTATCACTTAAACCAACTTTGGTTCTGACCAGAATAGTCAGCTTCTGTTTATCTCAGATTCTGTGAAATCCACTGAAGTTTTACTTCAATAGCCTGACTACATGTGGAGTATAAACTGTTGTGTTTCTCATGAGAAAAAAAAATCCAATTTTAAAGACTCCAATTCAACCAGTCTAGTAACTTTAAAATCAGAATTATTCTGCAGAATTTTACATGGCAGAAGGAAATTTTTGAATATTTAATTTTGAAATGTTTATGAATTTTTAGCTATAGACTAAGATAATTTTTTAGAAATAGACCTGATTCCCTTTTAGACAATATTTGAATTTTTCCCACTGATGATATAATTCACTAAAGTTTTACCCTCTTAAAAAAATCTAAATAGCAGCATACTTTTAAGGAAAGAAAAGTATAATTTTAGATTATATGATATAAGGAGTGTTGCTTTATAGTTTAGGTCTTCAAGAATCAGTTTCTAACATTTTTATAACTATTATATAATTGAAACATAGCCCAGCTGGCCTCATCAAGTCATGGCCGCATTTTCCATGAACAAGAGGTTTAAGTATCCTGCTTTATTCTCCTGCCACCCATTTCCATTTTTTTGCCTTCTAGGTCTCAGCCTCATCGGTAGGATAGAAGGATAAAACAGGTAGATAATCAGTCAATAATTTCAGTTCAGATAACTAAGTGATTGGTATTGGATAGAAAAATCCTTCAAAATCAGCTGAGTTTTCAACATCTACCCATATATTTTGGCATCGTATAGACTCAGTATGTGATTTTTCAGCATGTTCATGTCGTACTTTAGTACTAAAGACTTCATGTAATACTGTTCCACCTGAGAAATACTTTGACAAGGAAATGCTATTGCAAAAAAGATGCAGTAATATATAGTATTTTGTTTTTAATGTCAAAATGCAGTAAAAACATTGTGTACAGATGGGGAATAGCTGACTCAACAAATTTTTGGTTTCAAGAAATAATGTCTCATGTAAATAACCTCAAGAATAGCAAGTTTTATCATGACATCATGGCATGAAAGCCCATTAGAACTCAGAGAGCTGTTCTTTCCATCTCCCTCTCTCTCAGGAGCCATGTAATCCTTTGCAAGGTGTATATATATGACTACCCTCCCCTTTCTCAGCTGGCTTTACAGTGGCCTCTACTGGTATTTGTGCCCCACTTTATCATAGCTAACTGGTCCATCTTACCAATTTCTCGACTTCAGGTTACTGAAAGTGGAATGTGATTTGCCTAGTTTACCTGTTCAACCAGGCTTTGCATCCCTAGCAAACCTATAGATCTGCTGCCTGTGGCAAAATACAGAGGGTTGGAAATTCTTTTTTACTTACCACTGAAAGATGAATCTAAGTTACCTCCCCTGAAAACTGGCCTTGCTGTAGTGATCTACTTGATAGAATATAGTAGATGTGACCTGGAAGAAGAACTTCCACAGGTCAGAAGAAGCCTTATAGCTCTACTTGGGCCTCTGGTAGAACAATAGTCTCTCCTGGATACGAGCTGCTGTGTTAACCACCCGGCTTGACAGACATGCACAAAGGCTCTGAGATTACATTGAAAGAGGGAAGGGCCCTGCTGAGTTCAGCCTTCCAGTGTCCCCACCAAAGTACCAGCCATGTGTCCCTAGCCAATGCTATGTGCAGGAGAATCACCCAGGTGAGCACTGTCTCAATTCCTGACCCACAGTTACAATATTTAATAAAATGGTTATTGTTTTATGCCACTAAATTTTAAGATAGTTTGTTATGCAGAAGTAAATAACTGAAATACCTCTGCTTCCATCAGCTGTGACTCAGATGTATACAGAGCAAGCTAAGACTACCCCAACAAGGCCAGTGGGTGGCATTTCCTTGTACAAAAAAAAAAAATGCATGTCATTTTTAATTGAAATCCTTAGGTTAATTGCTGTCCTTACGTTCCCTGGAGGATGTAACAAGGAGGAATGGGATTAAGTTACAGCTAGACTCCGGTGGGATTTAGATTGATAATATGAAGGCACATCTAAATGAAACTACTGACATCACTAGCCAGGTTGCAACTTAATCATGGTAAAAAGGAGACAATCGTAGTCGAAAAAGATATGCACTTGGTTGACATAAAGATAATTATATCTAAAAACTTAAGACTTTTGTCAGTCTCTTTCATGAACATCTGAAGAAGAGAAATGTAATACATTTTAATAATGCTTCAATTTTTTTTGAACCTCGGGCTAAATGCATTTTGCAGATATTCATTTGAAAATGGAAGATACATATGTAAAAAAGTTGTGTGTGGATAGTTTTGGAGAAAAAAACTAAAGCTTCTAAACCAGTTATTACTATTTGAAAAGAGATACATGATTATATTTCTCATAATCCATGGCAGTTACTTAAATACAACTATTTTCCCGCAAACATCATAAGTTTCAGCTTTCAGTCTATGTATTTCTCCAGAAATCCCCACAAGCACCTATATAGTGTGATTAGTGTCAGGTAAATTCTGATTTGCTCTAAAATAGGTTGGAACTCTCTCAGTTACCCTTATTGATACAGAGTAAAAAACTTGATATCACCAAGAAATTTCTATGACTTGTTAAAAAAGAATAAAACATGAAAAGGAGACTCTTTGATCCTTGTTTAAATTTATCCTCTCTGTTTTTTCTATTGAACTAACTGGGACAGCTGTGTTAATTATAATTAATTACAAATGTCCCAATCTTCAGTTAGTACTTTTTGAAGTATTCACTATTTTGACCAAGTCTGAGATCCCTATTAGGCCATAAGCACAGAGGCAGTAGGCACTTTTTTTTAAGTGGCCAGAGAGATAGAAACCATACTGGCTCTACTCATTTTTCTGACAGTGTGATAATTCACACTTTAGGTGCTCTGAAAGTACCAGTCAACGGTACACTTGTTATTTTTACTGCCTAGCATCTTGTGTGTGTGTGTGTGTGTGTGTGTGTGTGTTTTCCAAATAGATTTTCTTTTTGAAGAACTCCCTCCTCTAGTTGTTCCATGATATTTGAGTGGACAGAAGACTTTTTTTAAGCCTTTAAAAAATATATTTTATTTATTTGTAGTGGCAGACAGAGAGAGCATACACCCACAAGCAGGGGGAGGAGTAAAGGGAGAGGGAGAGAAAGAGAAAATCTCAAGAAGACCACAGAGCCTCACGTGGGGCTCCATCTCAAAACCCTGAGATCATGACCTCAGCCAAAATCAAGAGTTGGTTGCTTAATTGATGGAACCACCCAGGCACTCCAAGCCTATTTTTAAAAGCAAAAAATTGTTTCCTACTTGGAAATGACAGTATGTTTTTAAGGATACAAAATCTTTTGAGATATTTTTAATTTGAAAAAAAAACTTTATATATATAAAGTCCTTAAAAAGCTTTTGGAATCTTTGACTCATTAGACAGTCTAACTCTAAGAATGGACTATCATGGGCTTTAGTCAATCAACAAATCTTACTCCCTTAACCAAAAAAAGATTTTCTTAGAGATAAGCAATTTATCTAATAAAAAGTAAGGTGGTGTGTTCTGAGGCTTTTGCTAAAATAAAGGCTCTTTCTCTGGTTTGCAGGAGCTTCTGAAAGGCACCTTCTTTCTTCTGTTGGATGTGAGGTTGGAGATCTGAAACACAGTAACTATTTTGCTACCAGAAAGGGACATCATTGGTTTGCAAAGGGTCCTGTGTAAAGCAGAAAAAGCAGACTAGTGAGACAAACACAACTGGGTCCTTGGTGACTGATTTGAGCCATTGGATGAAGACTCACCTCAGGTATAGTTCTAGATTCTGCTTGTATATGAACCAGTAGATTCTCTTACAACAGGGATGAATTTTATTTTGGTTTATGTTTTGCAACTAAAAGATTTCTAACGGATACAATGACTTCTGTTTTGCTACAGCATCTGTAAATGATTTTTGAGATACACCTCGCTTTCCATTAGGGCAGGGATTCTTGTCTGTTTTGTTCACTGATAAATTGTTTTCCTTTGAACACTGCCTGGTAAAATTAGGTGCTCAGCAACTATTTGTTGTCGAGATGTTTAATTTTTAAGAAAATCAATGATGTTAATAACACATGCCTAGTGAAAGAACTTAAGTGCATATTCCTACAGGACACACATGAAATAAGAAACACCTAAAAATGTGTCAATATGTTTTCTTAAAAAATTATTGATTTTCAGCCACTTAATGAGCCAATGTGCTGGAATTGGCTTGTACTACAGAAGAATGGATTGTTGTCTATCTCTTTGCAACTCTACATCTATAGATTTCACATTGGTAGCTTGAAATTGGTCATATTGGAAGTATTCATAACAGTAATCAGCAAACACTAGAAACCAGGTATTTTATTCATGCCCAGAAAGCCAGTTTAACATTATTTCTCCCAGAACAAACTTCTGGTAACATGAGCATTTTTTTTTAAGATTTTTATTTATTTATTCACAAAAGACAGAAAGAGAGACACAGGCAGAGAGAGAAGCGGGCCCCACACAGGGAGCTCAGTGTGGGGACTCGATTCTGGGACTCCAGGATCATGCCCTGGGCAAAAGGTAGACGCTCAACTGCTGAGCCACCCAGGCATCCCATGAGCATTTTTTAATAGAAAAATAAAAATTTTAAAATTTAGAGTTGGAAGGAAACTGAAGGTTTCTACATACATATCCTGAGTTTGGAGGAGGAATCTGAGTTTCAGGCTAAGTCACTGGGGCCATAGTACAGCTGGACACCTTATTTGTGTGGGTAAATCAGGTGTTATCCCTTTTATGAAATTTTTACCCATAATTAATATTTTTATGTGTTCTTCCCAGCGGTAAAGAGAAGCAAACATCAAGTGAACACTTTGCAATTTATTCATATTTGGTATGTTCGATTGATCAGTGATAACTTTGTACTAGTCAATATGATCTGCCTAATGTGATTATTTCTATTATTAAACTTTCTCCTCAAGTCAGATACTATAATTAAGACGACGATATTTAGTCCTTTGCTGTCAAGATTGGGTCTTTGAAAGAAAATTTGCTAATGAAAATATAAGTCTCATTAGAAAAAACAGTCAGGGCACTTTTGATTCTGTTGATCATGACTGGGATTACTGTGGGGTGATCATAGAAGAGCAATGAGACTCAAGGTCTGATTCAGAGATGATTTGCCCAGTTGGCATTATATCTAGCTTTTGTTCGAACGCCCAGTGTTTTCAACAGTGTCTTTTTTTTTTTATTTTTATAAATGTCTGCTGTAAAAATGTGCTTAATGAGAAACAAATAAGTACTTTGGCTAGAGAGAATTAAAATAGACTACATAAAATCACCCAAGTTGGTCCAGAAAGTATTCTACAGATAACTAGCTTCAGCATCAAAAAGCCCAATTTAACCAATTACATCTATGTAATTAGAGAAAAGTACCTTACCTCCCTAGGCTTTTGTTTTCTTATTTTAAAATTAGTAAAGCTTAGTAACACTTTGAAAACCCCTTCATATTTTAACATTTATTGGTTCTAAGTGTATCCTTTCACAGAAAATCCAGCACATACACTGTACTGGGACAAAAGGTCTCAGTTGAAGGAGAGGAGACATAGGACAGATAACCCATTATATAATTTCTAGGTAGAGTCTTTTAGAAATTGACTATTTAAGAAGCTGTACTTAGAAAAGCATACTGTCATTAGTGTTAACAAAATTGTTCGGATCCTGATAAGATATATGTTATTTGGCTTTTTAACACCCCTCATTGCTATATATTAATTCTAAACAGATGTAAAAGCTATTAAATTCTGATATACATATATATATATTCAACAATTCATTCATTTATTCAAAAATTATGTATTAGATGCCAAATAGTCTCTCTCTTCAGATATTTGAATCTAGGAGAGTCTGAATACAATAGAATCTTCCTCTGGGAAAATAGAATGACACAGGGTGGAAAAAAATATATGGAACCCAGTTCAGAAGACTGGCTGGATGTATCAAGCTAAAGAACTGGAAGACCTCTGTATCCATAAATGTTATATTTTCTACTGTAATGCACAAACTTGACACATTTTCTTTGATAGGAAGCTTTCCAAGTGTTTGTACGTAGATTCAGTATAATTTTAAATCTTTACTGCTTTGCCTTAGTCCTAAAAAGAAAGTTTAGAGATTTTGACATTGTGCCCTTTTTGTAGAGAGAAAATAAGGCTGAAATGTTAACACAACTGGCTGAATACAATCCATTAAACAGAAACCCTAGCGAATAGTATGTAATATTTTTGTTACACAGAAATCTACCCAGCTATTGTCAGTGGAAATCTTTTGGATTGATTCAGGCCAGCCATTTAAGCGGTAGAGGGAAAAGAAGTATTGAATGAACAAAAGGCCAAACTAAGGAAACAGCAGAGTTAAAAAAAAAAACAAAACTCAAATTGTAAGAAACCATTTGTGGAATAAAAAACAAATTGGAACTCTAGAAATAAGTAAAAATAGTTATTTTACAGATAGGGATACTAAAGCTACAAAGGTTACAAAGTAGGTGAAATTACTTTTTTAAAAAAAAGTTGAAGTTAATGAGAAAAACAATAATAAAGTATATAGCAGGCACTCTGTCTCTTCCCAAATTCCTGGTTTGGAAGTGGGCTTTCCATGATCTTTATGATAGTTAACTAGGAAAATGCATTATAGTATAAAAACTTACTAATGTTATTTATTCCTTGCAACAAGAGTACTTGGTAGGCTTCATGATTCCCATTTAGTAAATGAGAAAACTTAAACCAGTCAGAAAGTGGTAGTAGAGGCAAGACTTAAAATAAGCTTTGTGGAAGGGTTGAAATATGGAGTATAGAATATTGCTGCTTCCCTTTCATTTCATAAGCATTTATGGGCCATTCCATTCGGTGGAGGTTTACTGTAACACATTTACCGTTAACAGTGTGAGAGGAGCTAGTGAAGTTGAATTTGATTTTCCAGGGTAATATGGTTTTGAACTTTTTTTTTAATATAAGGACAATTTCTAATGCCAAACTATTTCAAAGAACTTCTAGGTAAAGATAGCATAGACATAGGGTCTTTTTCTCCTCCTTTTTGAAAAACTCTTTCTCCAAACAATAATGAAAAAAATTATCAATGAAATAAGGAGACTGATGACAATCCTCAACCCTATATTTTGAAGGATAATACCACTAAATGCTCAGAAATCTGAAATGAAAGGGGTTGCTGATATTCTATGTCCTATAGAATATATATAGAACATATTATAGAATATTCTATATTCTATATTCTTCAAAGCTCATTAAAGAACAGATTTTTCTAAAGCCCACTGTGAACATGATTATCAAGGGGGCAAAAGAGTAAAATAAGGAGGGAAACAGTGGTCACTGGAGGCTAAAGCAGGCCACTTATACCTACTGAATGTTGAAAAGGAAGAGGAGATATTTCCAATGCTACCAATGGCAAAAGGGAATTCAGAAAGCTTTACTAGATATATTTTATTGAGTGAGAAACTGTTGGTAAACAGGGGGACTTCAAAACCTAAAGTTTTAGTATAAAGTTGTTAGTATTCAGAGCTCAATTTATAAAGCAAGAATGAGGAAGTACATTTTTTTTTTTTTTTTTTTAGTAATTTGTTACTGGAAACTCACTTTCCTCTCCTCTCCTGCATGAGCTTACTGGTTTGTAGCTGATTAGCTAGGAAGCTGTAAGGTCACATTGACATGAAGAAGATTTAAGCTTTGTTTAAGGTCAGAGTCAGCATTTCAGAGAAATCAGTAGGATGGTTATGTAACTATGAATGTTTGGGCTTGGGGCACATTCAAATTGTGGTCTCCACTTTAGTTTTTATTTAGCATCAGTAAAAAGAAAGTGACAGACTTGGTGAAGTGTTTTGACCATAAGTAATCCAAGCAAACCTGTTTGGTGTTACTCCCTCCTCACTGCCTTCCCTCTGTTCCTGCCTGTGGTTTCCCACTTTTGATTTAATAAATAATTTACCCAATACATGAATAATGAATAATTAAAAAAATTAACCAACCTGGGATCTATCACAAAGGTTAAAAAAAGGAGAAGAATAAAGCCAAAAGCAAATGAAGAAAATACCACACAAAAGGAATTAACCAAGAAAACAGAAGAAGAATTCAAACAGCTTTTTATTCTTTCAGAGACATTTCTCTCCCTCTTGCTGCTTCTCTCTCTTTCTGCCTCTGGATCCACAAAGTTACAAAGGCTTAAAAAGATACTAAAAGACAAGAGGACTAAATGAAGTGGCAGGACTCCAGTAACAAAGGGAAGCAAAATGTAAAAGCATTATAAAGATAAAAGATATATAAGGAGAAACAAAAACAGAATAAAAAACTAAACTTTTAGGGACTAGTGAACAAGCCTAGTGAAATAATATATGATAAGGTTTTAAAAAAAGCTATAAAAATAACTAGTGGTAAATACAAACTAAGAGTTTGAATATATCTTAAGTGACGCTCCTAAAGAATTGTCCCATCCAGTGGCACCCACTCTGAGAAGCCCTGGAAGTGACGTATAGCTTTGAGCCTAAAGTCAGACTGCCTGGAGGTGGACATGTGTCTTCTCATCCTCATCATTGCCACTTCCCTCCAACTTTAAAATGTAAAAGGAGAGAGTCAAAGGTGCATCTATCTGTTGACCTCCTTTTTCTTTGTGGATTTGGATGTGATGTCTACTGAGACTGTGTGTGGTATAGGAGGTTTGAAAATAGTATAAAAGGCTTAATATAATGGCTTTGGAGAAAAAGAAATACAATGTTCTACCATATTTATTTATTTAAGGTTGAGGACTATAAGTTAATTTGTAGTGACTGCAATCAGCATTATATTGTGATTATGATTTTTACCAGTAGTTCTTAATACTTTGGAAGGAGTGGAGTGGAGTAGTTGAAGATTAAATTGATCTGGGGTAGAAGTTTTTTATGACACATGGGGAAGAAAGACAAAAGGGAGCTGAAGATATTTTAAGAGGTTCATTGAGGTGGTTGTCCCTAAAGTCCACCCAGATTGGATAGAGGAGAAATTAAAGATGAAAAGATTTAGAGAAAAGAGAAG
Source organism: Canis lupus baileyi (assembly GCF_048164855.1). NCBI lineage: Eukaryota > Metazoa > Chordata > Mammalia > Carnivora > Canidae > Canis > Canis lupus. Next base: position 16,969,245 of record NC_132852.1, read on the forward strand.
TCAGATTGTTGAATCACTAATGTATTGTCTAGTGAATTAAAAATTGTAGTAGAATTTTTGATACTGTGGATTTTCACTCTGATTCTCATTGGGCCCTCCTTATCGAAAGTTCTTTGTATGCTCACTAAGCAAATCCTTGTTGAGCACTGAAATGCATTGCTCAACAAGCATAGGCCCTCCCTCATTGTCCTTGTCTTTATTTCCAAACCTAATCCCTCTTTTTGTTATCTTTATCCCATGATCATATTCTCCTATGTGTGTTTACTTCATTAATTCTTCTTCCTTTTTTTTATCATAAAATCCTTTACACACAGAAACATGCTCAGGTCTTTGCATTTCTAATCTTCCATCACCCTTTAATACCATCTATTATTTAAATTATAATCTCTTTTCTTTTCCCAAGTTCATGGACAACTTCTTGAGACGGTTCAACATGGACTTCTAGTAACAATATTCCCTAGGTTTTTTACATGCTAACCAACCACTTGGTTGGGATTTTTTCCCCAAGTTTTCACATGGTTGACATGTGAAAAACAATATTACATAGACAGTGGCTAAAGTTGCTTCATCTGTTCTTGTCTCTCTGTCTCTCAAATAAAGCAATGTATTTTACTAGATGAACATTATTTCACAAACAAAAAAATCAAATATGTGAACTGGGTCAAATCTCTGTAGAAGGGCAGCCCAGCTGGCTCAGTGGTTTAGCACTGCCTTCAGCCCAGGGCCTGATCCTGAACACCCAGGATTGAGTCCCACGTCAGGCTCCCTGCATGGAGCCTGCTTCTCCCTCTGCCTGTGTGTGTCTCTCTCTTTCTCTCTGTGTCTCTCATGAATAAATAAATAAAATCTTTTTAAAAAATTTCTGTACAAGCTTTTATAGCAATATCTAAGTTATATAAGGATCTAGTGAATTTAGTGCCTTAAGTTCTCATAATGGCTCTGTATGGTTAGAATTCTTGAGCCAGTCCTGTATCTAGGAGATTGCCAAGAATTTTTTGGTACTTGATCAAAATAAAAGACTAGCTGTATATTGCTTCTATAATATTGTCATATTTGCCTCAAGTGATCCTTTCATGGAAGAGGAACTGCACTGAAGCATATAAAATAGATTGTACAACTATTTTGTGCCTATTGACTAATAAATATATGAGTGGTGGAATTCTATATTACATTTATTCTCATTATAACATACTACATGGTAGCAAGTTTATAAAGAGTAATTACTCATCTGTCTTTAAATACAGGAGGTTGTCAATGTTTACTAAAAGAATCCAACAATTATAGACAACCAAACTTAGATAAAACAGTTTATAATGACAATTATTAAGAAAATAAGTGATCTGTTTTTAAGATCAGGCCTCTAGTTACTGTTTAGGAAGATAATAAATCTATGACCCTTTAGCATACATAAAAAAGGTAATTTTTTAAGCAAACTTTTCAAAATATTTCTAATTTAGCATTTCTGACTGAGCCTGTTAACTTTAATTCACTCTAATTAATTCATTCAACTTTATTTATTGGATCCTATTTCTGTGCTACATCTTTTAGAGGGGTCAGGGATAAAGTGGAGAATAAGATGGACAAGGTCCTTGCTTTCACAGTACTTACATTCTAGTAGCACAAGACATTTAGCATTCAAGAATTCTAAAGATTTCCAGTTGTTCTCTTGGTTTTCCATGTGGTTATTAAGAAATGAAACAAAATTTGGTTTTGGTATCTATAATTTTTTTTCTTTAAAAATATAGTACATTACCAAAACACATTCACCAAAACAACCTTTTTTTTCCTTGGTTAAGAAATTGGTTATTCTTACCAGATAGAGACTCACCTTCTTTTTTGTATAAATTATATACTTCCGACAAGTGCCAGGCAGTATTTATGGAAAGCTTTTTTCCAAATAGTTACAACCTTTGTTGCCAGAATAATTGCAGTCTCAGTAATTATAAATTCAACAATGATAATGATAACATATATGTGCAACACACTTGTATATGCAATGCACTCTCCTAAGAAAAGGGAGGATGCAAAAGTAGTGAAAGAAAATTTCCTCTCCTGCAGTTACTTGTACTCAAGGTGGATTGGTGGTTCGCTTCAGGATCAGGTCTACCAGCTTACCAAGCTTTCTGATTCTTTTATCAACAACATCTTAAAATTTAGCCCTTATGTAATTACAATATTAACTTTCTAAAGTCATGTCACCTGGATCATAAGATCTGCAAAGATCTCTTCCTTTCAGTAGATTGCCTTTTCTTTTTGTTGATAGTTTCCTTTGCCATGCAGAAATTTTTTATTTTGGTGTTGTCTCGATAGTTTAGTTATTTATTTATTTGTTAGATTTTCTCAGGCAAGGGAAACAATCTAGAAAAATGTTGCTAGGGCTTATGTCCAAGATATTACTGCCTGTGTTTTCTTCCAGGAGTTTTTCAGTTTTATGGTTTCAGATCTCACATTTAGGTTTTTAATCCATTTTGAGTTTATTTTTGTGTATGGTGTTAGAAAGTGGTCCAGTTTTATTCTCTTGTATCTAGCTGTCCAGTTTTTCCAGCACCATTCATTAAGGAGACTGTTTTTTGCCATTGCATATTCTTGCCTCCTATGTCATAGATTAATTGACCTCCTATGACCTCCTATGTCATTGATTAATAGTATAACTGTGGGGTTATTTCTGGGTTTTTTTATTCTACTCCATTAATCTATGTGTCTATTTTTGTGCCTGTACAACACCATTTTGATTACTGTAGCATTGTATATATCTCGAAGTCTGGGATTGTGATAAACCTCCAGCTTTGTTCTTCCTTGAGATTGTTTTGGCTATTTGGGGCCTTTTGTGGTTCCATACAAATTTTAGAATTATTTGTTCTAGGTCTGTGAAAAATACGGTCGGTACTTTTGTAGGGATTGCATTGAATCTGTAGATTGCTTTGGATACTATGAACATTTCCACAATATTAATTCTTAGGATGACTTGCATTTAACAATTGCTTGGCTAACTATGGAATCTTTGTCCTTGCCTGGGAGCTGTTAAAGGCACAAGGCTCCACCATCCCTGCCCCCATTCTCTCACTCTGTGCTTGCTGGTTTTGCTCAGTTGGTTGAATGAAGGCAGCAATTGAGTCTTTTAATCCATCCTCACTGAATTGCCATTGCAGTCATTAGATCTCCAGAGTTTTTTCTGTTAATGTATATATTTTCCCATACATCTCTTTTAATAGATATTTTAACAGAAATTAAGAATAAGAAATCCAGCTAGAGCCTAGAGCATTTATCTTATGCTACCATTCTGTATTTTAGAATTTGTTTGATTGACACTTGATTGTTCTGAGACGATGATGAATTTTCCTCAAAAAATTAACTTCTTTAAAAAAATAGAATATTAAAACTTTTCTAAGAGAATGTAAACTTGCCAAGACCCCAGCTGAGCAGACTGTTTTCTTTAGCTTAGTGCTTTTTTTGAGAAAAATCCTTCATATGATTGCTTAATTGTGATCTCTGATTCCACTAGTATTTCTTGGCTTTTTTAATTTAAATTCAATTAGCCAACATATAGTACATCATTAGTTTCAGATGTAGAGCCCAATAATTCATCAGTTGCATATAATACCCAGTGCTCATCACATCACGTATCCTCCTTAATGCCCATCACCCAGCTACCCCGTCCTCCTACTGACTTCCCCTCCAGCAACCCTCAGTTTGTTTCCTATAGTTAAGAGTCTCTCATGCTTTATCTCCCTCTGATTTCCTCCCATTCCATTTTCCCTCCCTTCCCCTGTGATCCTCTGCATTTTCTTATATTCCACATATGAGTGAAACCATATGATAATTAGCTTTCTCTGAGTTAGTTAGCTCAGCATAATACCCTCCAGTTCCATATTCATCAATGTAAATAGTAAGCATTCAAGATATATATATATATATCACATCTTTATCTATTTATCTACTGATGAGCATCTCAGCTCTTTCCATCGTTTGGCTATTGTGGACATTGCTGCTATAAACATTGAGGAGCATGTGCCTCTTCAGATCATTGCATTTGTATCTATAGTGAATATCTAGTAGTGCAATTGCTGGATTGTAGGGTAACACTATTTTTAACTTGTTGAGGAACCTCCATGCTGTTTCCAGAGTGGCTGTATCAGCTTGGATTCCCACAGTGTAAGAGGATTCCCCTTTTTCTATGTCTTCATCAACATTTGTTGTTTCCTGACTTGTTAATTTGTTATGTACAAGCCACCATAAACCAAACAACAACTTCTTGTGACTTTTCTACTGAGCTACTACTTCTCGTCATAAACTGCTTGGTTTCTTTTTTAAATTGTGTATACTGTCCTCTGCCTCTCTGTTTCATGCCTATCTCTCTTTCTATCCCTATCTCCTCTTCTCGCCCTCCCTTGTTGCCTCCCTCCAGCTTCTGTTCCTTTCTCCCTCCCTCCCAAGTTACTTTCCACAGCTTCGAGCTTATCTTTGCTTGTAAGACAACACAGAGAAAAGGCTTGAGACAGCTTGCCAGTGTCTTGTAGCCAAAGACTATTCTCCACCCAGTGGAGAATCATTATCACTTAGGAAACCCCACTCTAGTGACATCTCCTCCTCCCTTCTACTCCCTGTTTCCTTAGAGAGAATTACCATTGCACTGTACCCTCCCCCTTCTCACCCTCACTCATAATCTTACCACCACAGAACATATCTTAGTTAAACTGCTACATGACCTAGTTTCCAATTTCAGAATTTTCTTTTAGAAATTATTTTATAATTAAGCTCTTTCATAGAGCTTAACTTAGCTAATATCTCAATTGAAGAAAACTAAAAGCCAAAAATACTTATTTGGCATGCCAATCACCTTTCCTTGAACAATTTTAATTTTCTCAGTGGTCTACTAGTTATCTCTTTCAGTATCCATTGCTGAATATTGTGAATGCCTTAAAGGCCTACTTGAAAAACAATAAAAAACAATCTTAACAATAAATAATGTTATATTTATAGGTTTATATGTTTGCATGAAATCCAGTTGAGAAACCAAATATGCCATTATAAAGATGATAAGAAATACAGAACCCACATAAGTGTATACAAATATGGAAGAAGGATACTTCCATCATGATTTTAGTAGAATTATTAAATGAAAGTATGTATGCAAAACTAAAATTTTGCCAATATTTTCTCACAAAATTAGCTCAGTCATTTCTTAATATTACCAGACATCAGCGTTACATAGTATTATTTTCTGAAAGAATGGGACAAGGTAATAACGGGTGATTATTATGTAATAGTCTACGCTTCTCAAAGTGCCATCCAACAGCTGCTTGCATGAGAATTGGGGTACTTTTTAAAAATGCAGAGGGGCACCTGGGCATAACAGTTGGTTAAGCTTCCAACTCTTGATTTTGGCTCAGGTTGTGACCTCAGGGTCCTATAATCGAGCCCAGCATTGGGCTTCTGCCCAGCCGAGTCGCTTGTCCCTCTTTCTCTGCTCCTCCTCCTCCTGCCACCACCACCTTATGTGTGCTCTCTCTCTCAAATAAATAAGTAAAATATTTAAAAATGTAGATTCTTGAATCCTACCCATACTACCAGTCAAGATCTCTGAAAACAGGATCTTGTCATCTTCATTACATGAGCTTCCTGCTTGATTTTTATGTACATTAAACTCTGAGACTTACTGAATTAGATATTATTATGCAAAAGGTAAAATTGGATAATTGAACTTAAGTGCCATCCTATTTTATTATTCTTTTCTCCATTTCAGAGGAAGATGTTTTTCTGGAGTCTTTTTAATTGCTTGACCAACAAACACATAAATCAATCAAACAACCTGTTAGAATCTCCTACTTCAATTTCAGACAATTTCTTAGATGACAATGGCCTTGAGTCTAATAGAATGACTGATACATAATTTTCTCTGATGTGTTTATCTAGTCCCAATTACCCCTAGATACATCTAAGTGCTCATAATAAAGCACATGTGATTCTCTGTCTTTCAATGAACTCTTTAAATTCATATTCTGGATGGTTATGTAAGCAATGCAATTAATCCAACAATACTTGTAGAACACTGAAACAATTAGGTTAATAAGGAAGAAAAAAAAGTAAACTTGGTGAAGAAGAAAATTGGATAAACTCATTTGACATTTGCAAATAAAACCACAGGGGAACTTAATAGACCATTTTATATATTTTAGAAAAATAAATCCAAATTGGTCCCAGATTATCAGTCATATTCAAAACACTGAGATGCCATTTACAATTTAATAACTTTGAATATCATTACTCTGTAATTGATTATCATTTAGGTTCAAACCAAAGCTGGTGTGTTCTCTCTGAATTCTTTTGATAAAGAAATGTCAAGTAAATTGATGGTACATCCAAGAACAACTTATTTTCAAGCATATTTAAACATTCCAAGCAGCTATTTACATGAAAGCAAATTACACACAAATTATACACTAAATACTGTCCGGGAGCAAGAATTCCTGTACCCTCAAAGTTTTGTCTAGCTGGACTAAGAATCAAATTGACATGAGAGACATTAACAGGAGAAAATCAAACATAATAGGTGAACGTATGGTAAATCCACATAGACATGAAAAATTGAAAGATAGGCAAAATGAGGTATATATGTTCTTCTGAATTAAGGAGGGAGGGAGTAGGGGTCTGGGATTTCAGAGGAAAGGAATGCATTTCACAGGATATTAAGAGGAGCAGATGTTTGGTAATTAGATGTTTATCCTCCCATAGAGATGGGTCACTCAGTTAAAATTTATCTCCATTAATAAGCTTTATTCTGGGAAAGATCCCCAATTTGATTCTTCTGTGTGGTTAAGGGAGGGACAAAATTTTCTCTTGAGTCCAGAGGATCTCAAGTACCTCAAAATAATCCACATGCCAAAATGGCATATTCCAGGGACTAGGGAGGGGTCATGGGAATGGGAGGGCTGTCCTGAAACCCTTCAATACTCTGTATCCTTAACTGTGCAACAAAAGAAATTCTTCCATAAAGTAAATCTGATTCTAGTCATTTGTTTTATGAGAATTTGGTTTCAGGGTGTGGTTGGTGTATAATAAAAAGAATGTGTCTATCTTCAGCTATCCCCCAATTTGCTGAATTATAAAGGACCAGCTTTTTGATAGATTACTGGATGGCTACTTTGATTGTCAAGACACTCAAAGCCAATTTTGATCCCTAATTAGAAAGATTTTTTTAAGATTTATTTATTTATTCAAGAGAGAGAATGTGAGGGTGGGAGGGCAGAGGATGAGGGAGACAGACTCATCCCAGAACAGGAAGCCAGTTTCAGGGCTCAGTCCCAGGACCCTGAGATCATGACCCGAGCCAAAATGAATAGTCAGAGGCTTAACCTTTTGAGCCACCCAGGCACCTCTCAATTAGAAAGTTTTAACCCTTCTGGTCATGTATACTACTGTCTTTTATAAGCTTCTTTTTTGTTTTGTTTTGTTTTGTTTCAAATTTTTATTTAAATTCTAGTTAGTTAAGATATAGTGTAATGTTGGTTTCAGTAGTAGAATTTAGTGATTCATCACTTATATGTAATACCCAGTGCTTATCGTAATAAGTGCCCTCCTTAACACCCTTCACCTATCTAGCTCATCCCCCACCCACCTCCTTCCATCACCGTCAGTTCTCTATAGTTAAGAATCTCTTTTGGTTTCCTTCTCTTTTTCTTTTCCTTTCCATAGGTTCATCTGTTTTGTTTCTTAAATTTCACATATGAGTGAAACTGTATGGTATTTGTCTTTCTCTGATTGATTTATTTTGCTTAGGGTAATACACTTTAGCTCCACCCACATCATTGCAAATGGCAAAGTTTCATTCTTTTTGGTGGCTAATTGTGCGTGTGTATCTATCTATCTATCTATCTATCTATCTATCTATCTATCTATCCATACATACCACATCTTTATCCATTCATCAGTCTATGGACATTGGACATTTGGGCTCTTGCCACAGTTTGGCTATTGTTGATAAGGCTGCTACAAACATCTGGGTACATGTCCCCTTCAAATCTGTATTTTTGTCCTTTGGGTGCAAATTCTGGGTCAGAGGGTAGCTCTATTTTTAACTTTTTGAGGAAACTCCCTACTGTTTTCCAGAGTGGCTCCATCAACAGTGCAAGAGCGTTCCTCTTTCTCTACATCCTTGCCAACACTTGTTGTTGCTTGTGTTGTTAATTTTAGCCAGTCTGAGAGGTATGAGATGGTAACTCATGGTGAGTTTGATTTGTATTTCCTTGATGATGAATGGTGATGAACATCTTTTCATGTGTTTTTTAGCCATCTAGATGTCTTCTTTGAAAAAAAAAAAAACTCTATTCATGTCCCCTGTCCATTTGTTAACTGGACTATTTGTTTTTTCAGTGTTGAGCTTGATAACTTCTTATATATTTTGGATACTAACCCTTTATTAGATCTGACATTTGCAAATACCTTCTCCCATTCTGCAGCTTACTTTTTAAGGAAGCTGTGCAGAAGCTTTTTACCTTGATGAAGTCCCAATGGTTCATTTTTCCTTGTATGCCTTGCCTCTTGCAATGCATCTAGTAAGAAGTTGCTGCAACTGAGGTCAAAGAGGTTGCTGCCTGTGTCCTCTTCTAGGATTTTGATGGTTTCTTACCTCACGTTTAGGTCTTTCATCCATTTTGAATTTATTTTTGTGTATGGTGTAAGAAAATGGTCCACTCTCATTCTTCTGCATGTTGCTGTCCAGTTTTCCCAAAACATTTGTTGAAGAGACTGTTTTGTTTCCACTGGATATTCTTTCCTGCTTTATTGAAGATTAGTTGACCATACAGCTATGGGTCCATTTTTGAGTTTTCTATACTGTTCCATTGATCTGTGTGTCTGTTTTTGTGCCAGTACCATACTGTCTTGATGACTATAATTTGTAATATAGTCCAAAGGCCAGAATCACAATGCCTTCAGCCTTGCTCTTTTTCAGGATTGCTTTAGCTATTAGGGTCTTCTGTGGTTCCATACAAATTTTACAATTGTTTGTTCTAGTTCTGTGAAAAATGTTGGTTGAGGTTTTGACAGAAATTGCATTGAATGTGTAGATTGCTTTGGGTGGTACAGACATTTTAACAATGATTTTCCAATCCATGAGCATGAATGTTTTCCCATTTCCTGGTGTCCACTTCCATTTCTTTCATCAGTGTTCTATGGCTTTCAGAGTACAGATTTTTCACTGTTAGATTTATTCCTAGGTATCTTATTGTTTTTGATGAAGTTGTAAATGGGATTGATTCCTTGATTTCTTTTTCTGCTAATTCATTATTGATATATATAAATGCAACAGGTTTCTGTACATTGATTTTACATCTGGTGACTTTGCTGAATTTATGTATTAGTTCTAGCAAATTTTGGTGGTCTTTTAGGTTTTCTACAGAGAGTATCATATTGTCTGAAAATAGTAAATTTGACTTCTTCCTTGCTAATGTTGATGTATTTTATTTCTTTTTGTTGTCTGACTTCTGAGGATAAGACATTCAATACTATGTAAATTAGTAATGGTGAGTGTCTTGTTCCTGAATGTAGAGGAAAAGCTCCCAGCTTTTCTCATTGAGGATGATGTCAGTTGTGGGTCTTTTATTTATTTTTTTTTAATTTATTTTTTATTGGTGTTCAATTTACTAACATACAGAATAACCCCCAGTGCCCGTCACCCATTCACTCCCACCCCCCGCCCTCCTCCCCCTCCACCACCCCTAGTTCGTTTCCCAGAGTTAGCAGTCTCTACGTTCTGTCTCCCTTTCCGATATTTCCCACACATCTCTTCTCCCTTCCCTTATATTCCCTTTCACTATTATTTATATTCCCCAAATGAATGAGACCATATAATGTTTGTCCTTCTCCGACTGACTTACTTCACTCAGCATAATACCCTCCAGTTCCATCCACGTTGAAGCAAATGGTGGGTATTTGTCATTTCTAATAGCTGAGTAATATTCCATTGTATACATAAACCACATCTTCTTTATCCATTCATCTTTCGTTGGACACCGAGGCTCCTTCCACAGTTTGGCTATCGTGGCCATTGCTGCTATAAACATCGGGGTGCAGGTGTCCCGGCATTTCATTGCATTTGTATCTTTGGGGTAAATCCCCAACAGTGCAATTGCTGGGTCATAGGGCAGGTATATTTTTAACTGTTTGAGGAACCTCCACACAGTTTTCTAGAGTGGCTGCACCAGTTCACATTCCCACCAACAGTGTATGAGGGTTCCCTTTTCTCCGCATCCTCTCCAACATTTGTTGTTTCCTGCCTTGTTAATTTTCAGTTGTGGGTCTTTTATATGTGGCCTTTATGATGTTGAGGAATGTTCCATCTATCCCTATTTTGTTGAGCTTTTTAATCAAGAATGGATGCTATATTTTCTCAAATGCTTTTTGTGCTTCTATTGAGAGGGTCACATGGTTCTTATCCTTTCTTTTATTAATGGGACATATCATGTTGTTTGATTTGAGACTATTGAACCACCCCTGCAGCGTAGAGTTAAATCCCACTTGATTGTGGTGAATAATTCTTTTAATATACTGCTAGGCTTGATTTGCCAGTATCTTATCGGGAATTTTTGCATCCATGTTTATCAGGGTTATTAACCTGTAACGGAAATAGATAATTTGAACAGATTCATAACCAGAAATTGTATCAGTAATAAAAATCTCCCCCCAAAAGTGTCCAGAACCAGATAGCTTCCCAGGGGAATTCTATAAGACATTTAAAGAAGGGTTGATACCTATTCTTCTTAAATTGTTTTGAAAAATAGAAATGGAAGGAAAATTTCCAAACTCATTCTATAAGACCAGCATTACCTTGATTCAAAACCACATAAAGATCCCACAAAAAAGGAGAATAACAGCCCAAATGTTTTTGATCTCTATTCAAAAACTTTTATCTGGTGTTTTTTACTATTCTTATAGTTCCTTCAAGAGATATTGGTTGTGATTCATTTTTAGAAAAATTAAGGTAGGGGTGCCTGGGTGGCTCAGCTGTTGGGTGTCTGCTTTCAGCTCAGGTCATGATCCTGGGATCTGGGATCAAGTCCCGCATCAGGCTCCCTGCAAGGAGCTTGCTTTTCCCTCTGCCTGTGTCTCTGCCTCTATTAGTTTGTGTCTCTCATGAATAAATAAATAAATCTTTAAAAAAAAAGAAAAATTAAGGTATTGATAAAGTATATTTTCATGTAAGGTCTTAAATACACTACTATATTATGGTAAGGACTTCTTGGGAAGTGAAAAACAGGGGTGTTTTTAATACATTTAGATACAAAAGTTAATAAAAACTTTGTTCTAACGAGTTTAGGACTTTGAAAAACATTCTGCATCCATTCAGCAAACATGTACTGTCCACCTATAGAGTGCTGCACACCACAGATCTGCATATATATATCTATTCACAGTGATGCAAATGAGAAAAACAGAATCCCTGAACCCAGAGTTAAGAGTCCAATGAGATGATTCGTATTTAAAAGGAAGACAGTCCCTTTGGTAATCAGACTTGGGTATCAGTCAGAAATGGATACAGTTAATAGTAAGGAGATGGGTCACATACCATTACAGAAAAAATGAATCAGAAAACACTCAGGGAAGGAATTTCATGTTTTCTGAAAAGGTGACTACCACGAGACTTTATCTGGAGTGTGATCATTTGGAGATTTGTATGACTGACAGCATCTGCATGTGGCTAAAATCATTCTATCAATTTTTGCAAATGTATGAAACACCAAACCAGTTTCTCCCTTGAGTGGTAGGATATGAGAATGTCAGAAGCAGCTAACATAATGAGAAAAATTTCTCTGAAAATATGACTGGCTAGAGCCTGAAGCAAATAAAAACTTCAAGGGGTCTCAGAGCTATAGAAAGTGGTAGAGAAGTAATGATATCTTTCTCTTGACAAGTAGCACGGACTCATCATTTTTCTATGAAGATGTCAGAAAAGGCTGTCTGATGATTTGAATACAGATATGTTATTGTCTGGCATGACATTCACCTGAGTGTCCCTGACAAATTAATATTTTAATAAAGTTTTTCCCTGACACCGAACAAAAGAGTTGTCTTTCCAAAAGGCAAATCACATCAGGGGAGATGTCAAAAATAGCTCCATATGACCAACAACTGGTTATTTTTGCCTCAGTTATCTGTATAATTCTTGGTCTGCTTAGATATAATCTGTATCCTCCTTAATATTAAACTTAGGAAAGTAAAAATTGTAAAGGGAAGTTTGTCTTGGAGATTTCCATCCTCCCTTTCAGGGTCCCATATCCCTTTGGGAGATATTGACCATCAGGATCTGATTTTGCTTCTACCTCTTTGGATCAGTCATTAGTTTCCTATTGTGCATTTATATTCATGTGCTATCCTCTTCTGGGATTTCTTTCATGGTAAAACTCTCCTCTAAATATGGAAGAAACAACAATCAAGTTATGGAATTTCAAATGTTACCAGGCAGCATTGTCTAGTACCGTAGGCTCATTTATGTCTAATTCAGAACATTCATTCATTTGGTAAAAATCAATTACCTTAATTAATGCTCCTTATCTATTGCCAGTACCACTAAATCTAACTCGGATTTTATTTATAAGCTTGAGTGAAAATAATTCTCCTTGACTAGACTTTCCTTTTTTCTGCTTGCCAGCAAAGAAAATATACATGATAGAATTTATTCTTTACTGCCTTTAAGTCTGGTAGACTATCACTTAAAAGTCATTCCTTCAGAAATATTTAATGAAGATTTTCAACATGCCAAAGTTTTTATGAGTAGGAGGTAGGAAGAAGAGTGGCACAAAGAGCCAAAATAACTTTGAAAAATTCTCTTTTTGTTTCATGGGGAAATGAACCATTGAAATATGCTAATTGGTTCAATTGTGTCTCTTTAATGATAGAGTCAGGGCTGATAAACAAAAATGTAAATAGAACACTTAAAATCTAACTCTGGGAAACGAACTAGGGGTGGTGGAAGGGGAGAAGGGCGGGGGGTGGGAGTGAATGGGTGACGGGTACAGGGGGTTATTCTGTATGTTAGTAAATTGAACACCAATAAAAAATAAATTAAAAAAATAAAATAAAATAAATAGGTAAAAAAAAAATCTAATTCCGTTTCAATGCTTTAGGTTTTATTTTCATTAGGATCTATCTATAGAAGTCTTTCCTATGTTGTCAACAAGTAAACTCCATGACAGCCACATTTTCTATAGTTGAATTAGTAGTTTGAAGTAGTTTTATAAATTAAATCAATTTATTTCTATGCATTTTATGTGCCCCACTTTAAGTCTAAATAGGACATGCAAAAATGAGGGATAGGGTGACAGACTATGTGCTGCTCAAAATACACATGCTGATAACTCTAAATACAATTTTAGTGACCTGAAAACAAAAAGCATTATTAAAAAACTGAATTTAAATGAGAGAACAGTTACTGTTTTTTAATTTGCCTTAACATAGTGACTACCAATGTCCTACAAATATTTAAAAAGCTTTTATAGAATCAGAGTTCAACAATCACAAATAAGAATAAGAAAACAACTCATTGGTTGTGGTATTTTGTTGGAGGAAAAAAAAACCTAGAGAAACTACAATTGGAGATATTAGATCAGGCAATTCTGAGGACAGGTTGTTCTATACAAGGCATGATAGCATTGCTACTGCCTCAGACTCCAACCATTTGAGTGGCCATATTCATGCCACCCAGTCTGTCTCTAACACACTGCTCTCTCCCAAACAGTGTGGAGACCACTTGGGGACTATTAAAAACAAGCTAGTAGGCCCAAAATGGAGTCAGTTGTGCTAAGCTCCATATCACCAAACTGAGACTTAATTACAGCTCTGTTCTTCCAGAAATGGAATCTTGAATCAATCTCTCAGGAATAGCCTGGTTAGCACTAGTGAGGTCATCTGCCCGAGAGACCCCTGCCATCCCTTAAAGGAAAGTGACTTTGCCACAGCCAATCTGCTTTGTGCTAGTATAACTTCCTTCTACTCCCTTTTGCCTGTAAAAGTCTTCCATTTTCTACAGCTCCTCAGAGATCCTTCCTATCTTCTAGATTACATGCTGCTTGATACATGAATAGGTCAAAAAAGCCAATAAGATCTTTGAAATTCACTTAGTTGAATTTTGTTCTTTAACAGGACCAAACGACATTTTGCTTTTTTTCTTTTACTATTTTTTTAACTGAAGTATGGTTCAGCAACTCTATATACTCTGTTTCCCACAAGTGTAGCTCCCATCTGTCACATGCAACACTATTACAATACCGTTGACCATATTTCCTATGCTGTACCTCTCCTGCCCATGACTTACTCATTCCATAGCTAGAAGCCTGTACCTCTCACTCCTCTTCACCCCTTTTCAACCATCCTTCTACCTACCCCCCCACCACTTTGTTCTCTGTATCTATGGATTGGTTTTGTTTGTTTTATTTTTTAGATTCTAAATATAAGTGAAATCATAATGGCATTTGTCTTTCTCTGACTTACTTCACTTAGTATAAGATCCTCTAGGCCCATCCATGTTGCCACAAATGGAACAATCTCATTCTTCTTGATGGGGAAGTAATATTCTGTTCCATATGTATACCTCGCATTCATTATCCATTCATCTGCTGATGGACACTTAGGTTGCTTCCATATCTTGGCTATTGTAAATAATTCTGCAATAAAAATAGGGGTGTACATATCTTTCCAAATTAGTATTTTCAGTTCCTTTGAGTACATACCCAGTAGTGGAATTGCTGGATCATAGGGCATTTCTATTTTTCTTTCTTTTTTTTTTTTTTTTTTTTTTTTTTTTGAGCAGACTCCATACTGTTTTCTATAGTGGCTGTGCCAATTAACATTCCCATTAACAGTGCACAAGGGTTCCCTTTTCTTCATGTACTTACCAACACTTGTTATTGTCTTTCTGATACTAGCCGTTCTTACTGGTGTGAGATGAAATCTCATTGCGGTTTTGATTTGCATTTTCCTGTTAATTCGTGATGTTGAGCATCTTTTCATGTGCCTATTGGCCATCTGTATGTCTTCTTTGGATAAATGTCTATTCAGGTACTGTGCTCATTTTTTAATTGTTTGTTTTCTGGTGTTAAGTTGTATGAGCTCCTTTTATATTTTGAATATTAACTCCTTATTGGATATATCATCTGCAAGTAGACTTACAAATTTTAGGATTATTTGTTCTCATTCTGTAAAAAAATACTATTGGTATTTTGATAGAGATTGCATTGAACTTGTGGATTGCTTTGGGTAGTATGGTACTTTAAACAATACTACTTCTTCCAATCCATGGTCACAGTATATTTTTCCATTTGTTTATATTATCTCCAATTTCTTTCATCAGTGGTTTTTAGTTTTCAAAGTGCAGGTCTTTCACCTCCTTGAATAAGTTCATCCCTAGATGTTTTATTCTTTTTGGAGCAGTTGCATAGAAATTTTTTTCCTTCTTTTTTTTTTTTTTAAAGATTTATTTATTTATTCATTCAGAGAGAGCGAGAGAGAGGCAGAGACACAGGCAGAGGGAGAAGCAGGCCCCATGCAGGAAGCCCGATGTGGGACTCGATGCCGGGTCTCCAGGATCACACCCCAGGCTGCAGGCGGCACTAAACCCCTGCGCCACCGGGGCTGCCCTAGAAATTATTTTTCATTTCCCTTTCTATTACTTCATTATTAGAGTATATGAATACAACAGATTTCTCTATATTAATTTTGTATTCTGAAACTTTACTGAATTTGCTTATTACTTTCAATAGTTTTTGGAGGGTCTTTAAAAAGGTTTTCTATATATAGTATCATGTCATCTTTACATAGCAAAGGTTTTATTTTTCCTTATCAGTTTTTATTCCTTTTATTCCTTTTTCTTGTCTGATTGCCCTGGCTGAGACATGTACTATGTTAAATAAAAATAGTGAGAGTGGACATCCTTGTCTTATTCCTGATATTCAGGGAAAAGCTCTGTTTTGCACCACTGAGTATAATGTTAGCTATTATGGGTTTTTCCCTATATGGCTTTTATGACATTGAGGTATGTTCCCTTTAAACCCACTTTGTTGAGAGTTTTTACAATGAACTGAATTTGTCAAATTTGAAATTTGAATTTTGTCAAATGCTTTTTCTGCATCTATTGAGATAATCACATAATCTTTAAACTTCATTTTGTAAATGGGGTGTATCATGGTAATAGACTTGCAAAGATTGAACCCTCCGTGCATCCCAGGAATAAGTTCCACTTGATCATAGTGGATGATCCTTTTATTGTATTGTAAAATGTGGTTTGCTAACATTTTATTAAGGATTTTTGCATCTATCATCATCAGAATTATTGGCCTGTAGTTCTTTTTTTTTGTAGTGTCTTTATCTGGTTTTGGTAACAGGGTAATGCTGGCTTCATAGAATATATCTGAAAGGCTTCCTTTGTCCTGTATTTTTTGGAATAGTTCAAGAAGAATAAGTATTAACTCTTCTTTAAATGTTTGGTAGAATTCATCTGTGACACTGGTCCCAGATTTGTGTTTGTTGGGAGCTTTTTTTTTTTTTTTTTTTTAAAGATTTTATTTATTTTTTCATAGAGATGCAGAGAGAGAGAGAGAAGCAGAGGCACAGGCAGAGGGAGAAGCGGACTTCATGCAGGGAGCCTGACGCCGGAGTCGATTCAGCGTCTCCAGGATCACGCCCTGGGCTGCAGGCGGCGCTAAACCGCTGAGCTTTTTGATTATCAATTCCATTTTGTTACTAGTAATCAATCTATTCATATTTTTTTTTATTTTTTCTTGGCTCAGTTTTGCAAGATTGTATATTTCTGAGAATTTATTTCTTCCAGGTTGTCCAATTTGTTAGCAGATTTTGTTTTGTTTTTAATTTTTTTTAAAGTTTTATTTATTTATTCACGAGAGATCACAGAGAGAGGCAGAGACACAGGCAGAGGGAGAAGCAGGCTCCCTGTGGGGAGCCCAATGTGGGACTCAATCCCAGGACCCTGGGATCATACCCTGAGCTGAAGGCAGATGCCCAACTGCTAAGGCACCCAGGCGTCAGCATATTTTTTTCATAGTAGTCCTTTATAATCTTTTATATATATATCTTTTATAAGATTTCTTCTCCTTGACTTCTTTTTCTAAAATAAAGATTTTATTTATTTGGGAGAGAGCGCAAGTGGAAGCAGGGTGCAGAGAGCACAAGCGGGAGTAGGGCAGAGGGAGAAGCAGAAGTAGGGAGCCCACCGAGTAGGGAGCCCAAGTGGGGCTTGATTCCAGGACCCTGCAATCATGAGATCTAAGTTTTGTGTGTATATTCTCATATTTTGCATATTTTTATTTCGTGAGTGCCCTTAATTCATTTTTTTTAATCATTATGTGTCATCATGTAGACTTCCTTGAGTTTATCTTGCTTGGAACTCCATGGGTTTCCTGAAACTGGGTGTCTCTTTCCTTCCTCCAGATTATTGAAGTTTTCAACTATTGTTTCTTCAAATAAATTTTCTGTCCCTTTCTTTCTTCTCCTGAAGGAATCCTTGTAATGCAAATGTCTGTGCAGTTGGTGTTGTCCAAGAGATCCCTTATCCTATCCTCATTTTTTAAAATTATTTTTTGCTTTTTGCTGTTCAGTTTGGTTGCTTTTCACTACCCTGTCTTTCAGATCACCGACCTGTTCTTTTGTATCCTCTGATCGGTTGTTGATTCCTTCTAGAGTATTTTCCATTTTAGTTACAGTATTCTTCAAGCCTGATCGATCTTCTTTCTTATATTTCCTATTTCTTTGTTGAAATTTTCATTCAATACATCTATCTACTCTTCTCTCCAGCCTTGTAAGCATCTTTATGACCATTACTCTGAACTCTTCGTTTCGAATATTTCTTATCTCCATTCCATTTAGTTATTTTTCTGAGCTTTTTATTTTGTCTTGTTCTTTCATTTGTCTTTGTCTCCTCATTTCACTTAACTTTCTGTATTTGCTTCAGATTAGTTATTTCTCCTAAACTTGAAGGAATGGTGTTGAGGATGGTCATTCTCTGTGTGGACTGTGTGTGCCTGATGATTTTGGTTGACTGGCTGGGGCTGTGTCTGGCATGGTCTGGCAGGGTACTTCATGCTGAGGCCACCCTGAGTACCCTGGTTGGATGGTCAGAGTTGAAATGGGCATGGGCCAGGGTGTTCCCAGGGCTCTCACACAGCAGGCACCCTGGCAGATCAACTAAAGCTGAAGTGGTACAAGCTGGCAGGTCCTGAGGTTTTCTGTTGCTGAAAGTGTCATGGCAGGACAGCTGAAGGTGAAGTGGGTACCAGCCAGAGGTTTCTGGGAGCACTCCATGCACGGGGTGCTCTGGAAAGGCATTTGTTGCTAAGGGAGGTGCAGGCTTAGAGGTCCCTGGCAAATCATCTGGAACTAAATGGTGTAGGCCTGGAGTTTTCTGGGATACTTTTGACTGTATCCCTTTAGCAAGATGGCTGGAATTGTAGTGAGTGCTGACAAAGGCTACTCAGTGTGCATGTACTGGGGCCACCTTTGTAAGATGTCTGGGGCTGGTATGGGGAAGGGATCTAAGGTTCACCAAGACAGTAGGCTAGCTAGGCCACCTGGACCCTGCTCCCCTGCACTATCACAGGGAAGGGGAAAGAAAGTCATAGTGCTTGCCAGTCCCTCTGATGCAGAGAGAATTCTAGCATCTCCCCTGCTGTTTGGTGGAGTTCTAGAGCTGGATCTTTTATATTCTCATTGTCCTTGAAACCATGGATTTTTTTTTTTTCTGTGCCCCTGCAGAGGTGAATCTATTCGCGATGGTTCATTACTATCCCTCCCCACTGCATTTCATAATATTGGGAGTGGAGGTTCCCTTCATTACCATGTCTCTCTCTTGCCATTTTCTCTCTATCCTTTCTTGTGCAGAAGCTGTTCAGTCAGCCCTCAGTTCTTTTTTAGGAGGAATCACTCCAAAACCAAGTATCAATTTGGTGTGTCTATTTAATAGGTGAGTTCAGAGTCTATGTTGCCATCTTGGGTCCTTCCTCTCCCACTTTGCTTCTTTTTTGTGTCTCACCCTTTTCTTCTGGTTCATATCAGAAGAGTTGTTTCTGATTCACAAGCTAGGTCTGGAATGGATGTACTCACTGCAATTTTAGATTAAGTAAAACATAATCAGAAAAGTACTTTAGTATCTACTGTTATTCTTAAATTATTTTCCTCAAATACATCAATACATTTCTGGCTAAAGGATGCTAGGGTAAATATAATTTACCAACTATACAAGATGGGCTTTAAAAAATAATTCTGGTTAGGAATACATAAAAGAAACCTACTAGGATCTGTTTTTTTACTTGCAGATTCTCCAATTCTCTGGACATCAACTAGGAATCTAATGATTCAATTCAATTTTGACACTTTGTACCTGGAGTTAGGACAGACCCCACAGTAAACTGGGCTCAAACCCATAAGACTACCCCCATTTCATATGCCCATTGCAAGTCATGAGTCTCCCATATTTCTCAACAAGCCAACTATAAAATCAGGGTTCCCACATGCCCATTTTCAGTTTCAATAATTTGCTAGAATAGCTAACAGGACTCAAGAAAGCATTTTACTCATTATTACAAGTTTATTATAAAACAACTTCTCAGGAATAGCCAAATGAAAAAGATTCATAGGGCAAGATATTGGGGGCAGGCAGGGTATATGTGTACCGAGTTTCTGTGCCTCCTCCGGATATGGTACCCTCCCAGCACCTCCATGAGTTCTCTTACCTGAAGACCCACAGTTGAACGTTTTTTATGGAAGTTTTATTACAACTGAAATTTCATCTCAATGATTAAGTCATTGGCCATGGGTTGAAGTTTGGGGCTATAATTTCTAACCCTTAATCACATCGTTGGCTCCTCTGGCAACCATCCCCATCATAAAGCTATCTATGGGCTCATTAAGGTCATCTTAGTAGTATAAACTCAGGATCTCATTGAAAGGGTCTTGTTATGAATGGCAAGAGTTTCTGCCCTTACCCCTACCACTCAGGAAATTCCAAGACTTTTAGGGGCTTTGTGCTAAGACCTAGGGATGAAGATCAAATATATATTTCTTATTATATCACTATATTTTGAACTAGTAAAGCTCAACCTATTTCCTTTAAAAAGTAACAAACTGTGGCAAAGTCTCCCCACTTCACCATTCACACAGAGCATCAGTTCCCACAGCTGCTGGGGAGGCTGACAGATGCAGTTGGGCTGTCTTCTGTCTCCTAAAGGTATTAATCTCAAAAGTACTCCCTAGTAAACTTCCTGCACCCAAATATCTGGCTTTCTGAAGAACCTGTTGTGTATCTGAGTCCATGTAAGCTACTAAATATAAAAATTAATGAAGAGCAATGCATTACTAAACTCAAGCATCTTTCAAATAAATGAGACTAAGGTGATACACTTGAAAATGATTTTGTAATTGCCCTTAGCATATGCATCCATATTCTCCTTGCAATTTCATTTTCCATGTAAAACATGTAATAGGTCCTCATTAATTGATTAGGAACTGGAAAAACACCACTGTGCTAACACCAGGTGTTATTCTCATGAGCTCATGTGTCTTGTCCTTCCCCATCACTCTCTTCTCCTTAATGGTCTCCAGATGCTCATTTAACTATGGTATGTGTTCTTTTCCTCAAGGCCATCATATGTATAAATGTTGAGTATATATCAATATGAAAGTTAGGAGAACAGATAAAATAACTTGTTCCTATAATTTCACCTTTTCAAGGCCAACTTTATTTAACAGCAAACATTATTGGTCTCAGAAGGTCTAGAGACAATACATTGAATAAATAACTTTTCTATGCACCATGAACTAACATAATAATACAAGATTATGACTAACCACTGGGAAAAATGAGAACTCGGTAGAGAAAAGATATTTGAGAAAAAGACACAGATATTTTTCTAGGCAAAAGAAAATATTAATAAACAGATGTTTCTAACAGATGATTCCACTGTAACCCGTCAAAATTACATGATGTTTGGCTATACTGACTGAATTATAATTTATGGGGGAAAAAAACAGAATTCTGATAAAAGAAATTTTAGAGATTCTTCTTGAATGACTGAGTACCTTAAATATAATACTGTGAAAACTGTAAATGAATTCTTTTACTACATATTGTAGAGTTCAGTTGAGTGAGGAACAACTTGACCATATGTTAGACAGTGAATGAAACCAGAGCCGTTGAACACTCTGAACATCCCACAAAGACAGCACAACTAGGAGGTATAGTTGCAGAAAGAAAGAAAAGATAGTAAAGGGAAAAATGTAAAGAAAGTGTAGAATAGAATCTGAATCTGATCAAGGTCCTAGATGTAATTACTGGTAGTAGAGGAAGGTGACCACAGAGGGATATAATAAACAAAATCTAGAATTGAGGAATGTTATAGGGTAATTGACTGGGTTTCTTCAACAAACAGTTAGAAAAAAGAGAGGAGAACTATTACAGATCATAGCTTTTTTTTTTTTTTTGGCAGTTCATTTTATTACAGCTTTTTAAAAACTGTTACAGATTAAAGGGACTTGATATATCATGCACATGTGATATGTGGATCTTATTTAGACCCTGATGCAAAAAAAAAAAAAAAAAAAAAAACAGCTATAAAGCAAACACTGCTAAGCACTGGAAAGATATGAGCCCTAACCAGATATCTGATTGTATTAACATTGTTGATTTTAGGTATATTAATAATATTGCATTTATATTAAAGAATCCTTATGTTTTAGGAATATATACGGGCATATTTGTTAATAAATAATAAAATATCTAGAATCTGCTCTTTAATAATTCAGGGGTGGAAGAGGAGTAAGGAGGAAATAGATGAAAGAATGATTGCAGGGCGGTAATTGTTGAGGCTGAGTGATGAGTATGTGGAGGTTTATAAGAATATTCTTTCTTCCATATGGTTTGAAAATTTCATGTTGAATAGCTTTTTAAAACCTCTACTGTAACTAAAACTAACTAAAGTTTTAGTTATAGTGAATTAAATAATTGAAGTCACATATTAAAAATGCAGTCATTTTTAGAATCTATGCATCTGATGAACATTTAAAGAAATTTAGAAATCGAACATAATTGAAGTTTAAATGCATTCTTTTCTAACCCAAGAGGCTAATAAAAGCATTTTCTTATGGTGTTTTTTTATTGTTATACTCTTATCCACCACCAGAGGGAGTAAAAATTCACCTTTAACAGTTCAAATCACAAAAAAGAAAAAAATCAGCATGATAGAATTAAACAGAAATTTAAATCCTGTAATTTTATAAATTAAGAATCTGAGATTGCCGAGATGAAGCAAATTTACAGCAGTTACATGGCTGACTAATAGCAGGACGGGATAAAGAATACAAATCTCCTGGTTTCTAGACCAAGGCTAATTTTCACTGCAACTATGTTTTTATCCTTTGAATGAATACAGTATTTCCTTCCCAGCCTGTTAGGTGGTCATATAAAATGTTTCAGAAAGTCAAGCTTAGTTTCTTACAAGTAAAGTTTATGTAATGGTCTCAAAGGCGGATTTTCTCTTTTCTATTCTAGTGTGTTCCATACATGTAATGATCAAACAAGACCATAGCAGGGAATCTGTTATAAGTGCATGTTGCTATTCGCATACCAGTATGGGCTATACCTTTCCTACATTTGCAATATGCTGCTAGACCAATTTTTGTGTTTCGGCTTAAATGTGCAGAGTGAAGGAAGATAATTGTGTAAACCTTTTCAGCTCAGATATTTTTTAATCATAAAATATACATGCAGATATTTATTTCAAGTGTGCACTTTATATTTAGTCATACTTTTTTTCCTAAAACCTGTAGCATTACCTGAAAATACTTCTTCATGAAATATATTTAAATATTAAATGGCTCCAACTCACCTTATTAAATATATTGGAGGTAATTGTCTAAGTGCATTTTGAGGGCAAACAATAAGAATGGTGGTAAAATTTCTGTCCCTAAAGCAAAGTGTATCTAATCACTAATCAAGATTTTTTAAAATTTATTTATTTATGAGAGACACAGAGAGAGAGAGAGAGAGAGAGAGAGAGAGAGATGTAGGCAGAGGGAGAAGCAGGCTCCCCATGGGAAGCCCAATAAGATCCTGGATCCCAGGAGCCTGGGATCAAGACTTGAGCCAAAGGGTGATGCTCAACCACTGAGCCACCCAGGCGTCCCCTAATCACCAATTAAAAGCTGATATCTAACCCTTCCATGCTTGGAACTACCTCCCTGCTCTGGCAGCTATTGCTCAGCTCTAGTGTAACATGGACTTCATATTCAGAGTGTTTTCCCCACAATGAAAAGGGTACACATTAGCGGTGTGATTTTATGTCAAAACTAAGGCGTGTGCAAACAGTTCCTGAAGCACTATCTGAATACATTCACCGTTCTCTTAAATATATGCACTAAATAGATAAAACACTTATAAAAAATGGAATGTATCTATCATTTTCCTTTTAAAACAAGAAAACTTCAAGAACTTCCCATGCATTTAAGATGAGTTTTATCTGGCTATGATGAAACGATGGCAAATTCCCAAATAAGGGAATGTTAATGTCCCTAACATTAATTTGCCACATTAATATACTGGACAATTAAGTGTGAATGTTAACAAAAGCC
Organism: Canis lupus baileyi; assembly: GCF_048164855.1. Taxonomy (NCBI): domain Eukaryota; kingdom Metazoa; phylum Chordata; class Mammalia; order Carnivora; family Canidae; genus Canis; species Canis lupus. The sequence goes on from NC_132852.1 coordinate 16,992,870, forward strand.
AATTGATAGCTAAAAGGAGACAAATTTTGTCTTTGGGTCTTTCAAAAACACAATAAGATGTTTATATAGTAATGAAGTTATTATGCATGTTTAATCTGAACACAGAAAGAATGATAACAGTGAAATAGACTTTAAATCAATCTAAAATTAAATTCATATTAATTTAATTCATATTTCTGGGCACCTGGGTGGCTTAGTCAGGTAAGCTGACTCTTGGTTTTGGCTCAGGTCGATCTCACAGTTGTGAGATCAAGACTCCTGTCAGGCTCCACACCCAGCAGTGAGTCTGCTCAAAATTCTCTCCTTCTCCCCTGGCCAGTCCTCCCTGCTGGCTCTCTCTCTCTAAAATAAGACTTTCAAGAAATAAATACGTTCATATTTACATATAGAATGTGAAATCCATTTAAAATAGTTTATTATTGGGGCATTTGGATGGCTCAGTCGGTTAAGTAGCTGTCTTTGTCTCAGGTCATGACCTCAGGATTCTGGGATCAAGGCCCTCGTCAGATTCCCTGTTTGTGGAGGAGTCTACTTCTCCCTTTGCCTCTGCTCCTCCCTCTCACTTATTTTCTCTGTCTCAAATAAATAAATACAATCTTAGAAAAATAAAATTTTATTTATTTATTTATTTATTTATATTTATTTATTTATTTATTTATTTATTTATTTATTTATTTATTTTTAACCCTACCTTTTGAAATGTATTTTGGATTTTACAGATTTTCTGAAAATGACTTACAGTGATTTTCTGAAACTCAAATGGTGGTCGAATGCTAGTATGAACACAGCCCTGCACAGAGGCTACCAGAAGCAACGTTGTCTTTATTCACTCCAAAACCAACTAACATCATTATTTACCAGGAGTCTGTGCCAGACCTAAAGAACACTTTAAAACCAAACAGAACTGAATATTCTTTGTTTACAGCAGAACCTTTATCTTCTAGTTAATTGAATTATAATTCTCTCTTGGCTGATGGAATTCTGATATCCTGCTTGAGTCCTAAAAATGGGCTGGCTTATTAAGCAATGGTGGGCATTTTGTCTGTAGCATTAGAGTACCATTTACAATTTGGAGGGTCCCCCAAGATTTGGAGTGGAGAGAGGGAAAGAGTTAGAACAAATTGATATTTTACTACTGGAGGTAAATGAGGTCTCAGGTCTACCTGAGAAAATTGAGCCAAAGGAAGAGTATCAGTGTAAAGGAGGGGGAAGGGGAGAGAGAATGAGAGCAAGAGGGAAAGAAAGAATGAAAGAGAGAGGGAAAGAAAGAAAAGCGACCCAGAAAGTCTCTTGATTACTGGGTTTGAGAGACAGAAATTCCAACTCCTCTGTTTTTTCTACTCCTAGACAGCTCTCTCTTTTCCTTCCCACCTTACACTAAGCTAAAGCAAAGCCTGACTGGCTCCCTGGGAGCAGGACTCTATCCATATCTGTAACTCCTTGTTTCCACAGTTTCTATGCCTGAACTGGGAGGACAGACCTGCTTTGTGTTTATTCTCATTTCTAGTTCCTCTCTCTCCTTTTTCTGGTGATCTCAGGAATAGGAGGTACTATTTCAGCCTCCAGGCCCATGCAGGGTATTCTAATCCATTTTGAGTTTGTTCTTATGTATGGTGTAAGCAAATGGTCCAGTTTCATTCTTTTGCATGTGGCTGTCTAGTTTTCCCAGCACCATTTGTTGAAGAGACTGCTCATCCATTGTAGATTCTTGACATTTTGGTCATAAAATAGTTGATCATATAAGTTTCGGTTTATTTTTAGGTTCCACTGATCTCTGTCTGTTTTTATAAAGCTGATAACATATCGTTTTGTTTACTGTAGCTCTGTAATATGGCTTGAAATCAGGAAGTGTGATGCCTCTAGATTTGCTCTTTCTCAAGATGATTTTTGCCTCATGCTGGGTATTCTAATCCAGACTCTTATTAAAGAGGTTTGGTAGTTAATTGGTGCTAGCTCAAAAATAAATGAATTATACTTAAATTTTCATTCTGCTACCTTTTTTCATAGATATTATTCTCTTGATAAAAAAAAAGACTTAGGGATGGAAGGAAGGAAGGAAGGAAGGAAGGAAGGAAGGAAGGAAGGAAGAAAGAAAGAAAGAAAGAAAGAAAGAAAGAAAGAAAGAAAGAAAGAAAGAAAGAAAGAAAGAAAGAAAGAAAGAAAGAAAGAAAGAAAGAAAGAAAGAAAGAAAGAAAGAAAGAAAGAAAGAAAGAAAGAAAGAAAGAAAGAAAGAAAGAAAGAAGGAAAGAAAGAGAGAAGGGAAGGGAAGGGAAGGGAAGGGAAGGGAAGGGAAGGGAAGGGAAGGGTAGGGTAGGGTAAGGTAGGGTTGGGTAGGGTAGGGTTGCCTTATAAGCCTGCATCACTTCAGAGTTCCTGGAACCCAACAGACCCCAATGCACCAGTAAAAGCTACATAATAGCCACATGTAGTCTAAGAGTGAGTAGAGATGTCAGAGATGGTTGGGAAGCACCATTGCAGGTGAGTCCTCAGCTTTAGGGTGTCAAATGAGAAAACACAGTTAGTAATGACTTTTAATATCTTTTGTTAAAGATTTTATTTATGTATTTATTTGAAAGAAAGAGAGAGCGGAGAGAGCAGGAGCAGAAGGAGAAGGATAAGCAGACTCCTCACTGAGCATAGAGCCACACTTGGGGCTCAATCTCATAACCCTGAGGTCACAACCCCAACTGAAATCAAGAGTTGGACACTTAACCAGCTGAGCCACCCAGGCTCCCGAGTTATGATGTCTTCTATTCCAAGGGAACACAGTCCATGGATGGGGGAGTACGGTGCCTCACAGGCAGGAGAGCACTCTGAGGGATTTTGGCCAAGAGCAGCTTTTGTAGAGCTTTAGAAATGGCAATGAAGAAACGGCATGATTGGCTGGGGTTGCATATCTGACCTTTAAAAACATCAAGGAACAAGGAAGTAAGCTTAGATCCCAGTATTGGCTTGGAGTTTAGGAATTGGCTGACCAGATATACTGGTGAAGTGGTGTTTCTGGTGAAGCAGAGTATTTACAGAGACACCAAAGTTCAGTTCATGAACACGGCACCCGGGCAGGAGCAGCTGCATCTTGAGCCTAGAAATTTGTTTCCATGTGGGGCTGAAAGATTTTCAAAACAACACCAAGGATGCAGAGCGGTGATGGTGGTCACCCTTCGGGTTCGGTTCAAGGGCTGAGTGGCTACTTCCCCTGCAGGTCCACACAAGCCGGTTCCTTCATTGGGAGCAGCAAAGAAAGGCAACAGGATGAGGGAGCAGAGCAAAGACAGAGTCAGCACCCCACAGGCACCCAAGTGGCTCTCCCCTCACTAGCTGACATTGAGCCAATATCCCTCCATCGAGTCACAGAAGGGCCCAGAGAATCTGACAAGAATAGGCTCCTGTCCCCATTCCTTCTATCCTTTGTGGAAAGCTGAGCGCCACCCTCTGTCATAGGACATTATAATTACCCCTGTTAGCACTCTTGCATCTCTCCGCAGTGGCTTTACTAACACCATGAGTCTTCCCAGCCAACTGGCAAAGGCATCCAGCCAGCAAGAAGGTTTCCAGGGAGACTCAGGAGGTGACTGTGAGAGCAGGGAGGAGAGAGATGGAGGGGGAGACGAGGGTAGCCGTGGGCTTCCTCCTGCACAGCTGTGTCTCCAGGCCCTGGGGGCTGAGCCAGGCCCAGCAGGAGCCTTGGCCCTACTTCCCAGGCTGGTTTCATGGCTCCCCTGCCAGTGAGAAGCCTCCGTGCCCCCCCCCCCCCAGGATCCATCTGAGGAAGTGACTGACCTTTGCAGTTAAATCATCAGTGTCCCCCCTGTCGGAACTACGGCATTGTCAGAGCGGGACGAAAGGAAAGAGTGACAGAACTGTGACACCTTTCCTGAGCAGAAAGTCTTGAGGAAAGGGAAAGAGATTGATGGAGGCTGTCAGGGGGGCCTTCTGGGCCCTGGGGCCACACTGCCAGTGCCGTGATCAGTGCCATGGAGAGCCAGTCACCAGGAAGCAGCGAGCCAGGGACACAGTGACATTGGGAGCCACTCAGCCTTGCAGACTGGTGGTCACACTCACGGGGCCCTTTTGTCCACCGCACCCCCCAGTGGGGCAGCAGGACCCCAGCCCCTGTCACGCAATGGGGGTTTCTGCCAATCTGGTAAAAAGGAAGCCTCGGTGGCTCGGTGGTTGAGCACCTGCTTTCAGCCCAGGGCCTGATCCTGGGGTCCCGGGATCGAGTCCCACGTCGGGCTCCCTGCATGGAGCCTGCTTCTCCCTCTGCCTGTGTCTCTGCCTCTCTCTCTCTCTCTCTCTCTCTCTCTGTTGTGTGTGTGTGTGTGTGTCATGAATGAATAAAGTCTTAAAAAAAAAATCAAGGGAGGGCTTGGTTCCCTGAGGCAGCCTGGGACCTAGAGGCAAAGTGGCAACAGCCAGGAGAGCCGTCCAGGGAGGGGGTATGGGAGGTGAGGAAAGCAAAGGTTCACACACTTTTTTAAGTAAAAGCAAGAAATCAGAATTTCTTTGATTTCCCACCAGTTTCCTATTCTAAAATAGAACAAAAGAGTACAGGGATATATTAATTTTGCCCTGCTCCCCTTTTCAAATGAAATAAAGAATATAAGGAAAGTGTTCCAGGCCTCTTAGCAAGTTGGGGTGCGGGGGGGGGGTCCAACTACAAAGAGAGAAAAGGAGCCACAAAGCGTTAATTTCTGCCAAAACCAGAACCATAAACAAACCTCCTATAGCCCAGACTAAAGAGAGGTTCTGTTTTCACCACTGGCTCCCTGCGGGAGAGTTCTCTTAAGCCGGATTGGGAGAACAGAGAGAGCATGGGGTCGAAAATTGATTGAACACGAGCATGGTGTCCAGAACAAAAAGAGTGTCTGCGGGATTCACAGGCGGCCTGTGCACAGGGTCCCCAGAGCCCTCCCGGCCCCAGTGGGTGGTGATTCGGGCAACTCACTTCTGAAAGTTGCTTTGTATTTTCAGCACAAATAAGATTAAAGAAAAGATTTAAAAAAAAAAAAAAAAAAAGACAAAGCACTGCTATGGACAGACATACCCGTACAAATCAAAGGTAACATTTCACTGCCAACCGTGGTTTATTCTAGGAATGGAAGATTGGTTCAACCTTTAAGTGATCAAGGTAGTTTGGCATCTCATACTAGGAAAAGATAAATCACACGATCTAAATAGATGCACAGAAATCATTTGACACAATTCATATTCGACTGTAACGAAAACGATCAGTAAATTAGAATGGAAGGGAGCTCTCTCTCGACCTGATAAAAAGTCATTCGTGAAGAGCTTTCAGCTTTCTCTCTGAATGCTTGGCCTCCGGGAACAGGAACAGGATGGGAAGACCAACTCTCTCACTTCTATATCCCACCACATTTGAAGTCCTAAAAGCAAAAAGGGGAAGAGAGAGAAAGAAAGAAAAAATGCACAGATTAAAAAAAAACAAAAACAAAAACAAAAACCAAACCTTTACTTATTAGGATTGTTTACATTAATATTGCAAATAATTTTTTAAAATGCTATTGAAATAAGGGAGTTTAGTAAGTTTGCATAATCAAGGTCAATATAAATCAAATGTCTGACAGTCAATAACTGAAAATTCAAATTTTTTTTTAATTTATTTTTTATTGGTGTTCAATTTACTAACATACAGAATAACCCCCCGTGCCCGTCACCCATTCACTCCCACCCCCCGCCCTTCTCCCCTTCCACCACCCCTAGTTCGTTTTGAAAATTCAAATTTAAAAAAAAAATACCATCTGTAACAAAAATAAGTGTAATGTTTGAAGGTAAATCTGACAAAATATATGCAAAACTTACATTAAAGCTGTGAAACGTTTATTATTATTGAAGTTTAGTTCACATAGTATGTTACATTAGTTATAAGTGTACAACATCTCAGTTCCACAATTCTGTAATTATTCACTGTCACCGTGGTAAGTACAGTCACCATCTATCCTATAACATTATTATAATGCTATTAACTCTATTTCCTATACTGTACTTTTAAATGTCTTTAACATTCATTTTATAACTAGAGTTTTTAACTTCTTAATCACTTTTTTCTATTTCACCCATCCATCTCACCTACCTCCCCTCTTCTGCCAATTGGCAACTACCAATTTGGTCTCTATATTTAAGTCTGTTTATTTGTTCTTTGTTTTGTTGTTTAGATTCCACCTACAATTGAAATCATAGGGTTTTTGTCTTTCTCTGACTTACTTTACCTAGTATAATGCCCTTTAGATCTATCCATGTTATTGCAAAGACAAGATCTTATTCTATTTATGGATAAATAATATTCCATTGTATGTATGTGTGTGTGTGTATATATATATACAATTATATATATATAATTTTATATACAATTTTATATACAAAATACACAATTATATATATATATAATTTTTTAATCCATTAATCTATTGATGGACACTTAGGTTGCTTCCATACCTTAGCTATTGTAAATAATGCTGCAATAAAGATTACGTGTGTATATATCTTTTCAAATTAGTGCTATTGTTGTTGTTTTGAGAGGGCTAAGTGCCCAGTAGTGAAGTTACTAGTTCATGTGGTATTTTAATTTTAATTGCTTGAGAAACTTCTATACTGTTTTCCACAATGGTTCCACCAAAATTACACTCCTACCAAGAGGGCATACCAAGAGGGCATGAAGGTTTCCCTTTCTCCACATCTCTGCCATCACTTGTTATTTCTTGTCTCCTTTACATTAGGCATTCTGACAGGTGTGAGGTGATATTTCATTGTGGTTTTGATTTGCATTTCCCTGATGATGAGGAATGCTGAGCATCTTTTCATACATGTATTGTCCATTTGTGTGTCTTCCTTGGAAAAATGTCTATCCAGGTCCCCTGCTCATTTTAAACCAGATGTTTCTTTGGTGTTGAGCTGTAAAAGTTCTTTTTATATTTTGGATATTTAACCCTTTACTGGTTATATCACTTGCGAATATCTTCTCCTATTCCATAGGTTGCCTTTTGTTATTTTGGTATAGTCCCAATAGTTTATTTTTGTTGTTGTTTCTCTTGATTGAGGAGACATATCCACAAATATGTTGCTAAGGCCAATGTTTAAGAGATTACTGCTCATGTTTTCTTTTAGGAGTTTTATGATTTCAGGTCTCACAGTTAGCTCTTTAACTCATTCTGAGTTTATTTTGTGATTGGGGTAAGAGGTCCAGTTTTATTCTTTTACATGTAGCTGTCTTGTTTTCCCAACACCACTTGTTGAAGAGACTGTCTCTTCCCAATTACATATTCTTGCTTACTTTGTTGTAGATTAATCAACCATATAAGTATGGACTTATTTCTGGACTCATTATCTTGTTTGGCTGATTCATAGGTCTATTTTTGTGCCAGTAACGTACTGTTTTGATTACTACAGCTTTGTAGTAATCTTCAAATGTGAGATTGTGTTACTTCCAACTTTGTTGTTCTTTCTGAAGACTACTTTGGTCATTCAAGGTCTTTGTGGTTCCATACAAATTTTAGGATTATTTGTTCCTATGAAACAATGCTGTTGATACTTCGATAAGGATTGTATTAAATCTGTGAATATCTTTGACCTGTACAGACATTTTGATGATACTAATCTTCCAATCCATGAGCATGGTATATTTTTCCATTTGTTTGTGTTGTCATCGATTTGTCTCATCAATGTCCTATTTCCAGAGTATAGGCCTTTCACCTCCTTGGTGAAATTTGTTCCTAGGTATTTTATTCTTTTTGGAGTAATTGTAAATGAAATTATTTTCTTAATACTTTCTGCTACTTCACTAATAGGGTATAGAAATGCAACAGATTTCTTACAGATTAATTTTGTATCTTACAACTTTACTGAATTCATTTATTAGTTTAATAGTTTTTTGGTGGAGCCTTTAGGATTTTCTATATATAGTATCCTATCATCTGCAATGGTGGAAGTTTTTACTTCTTACCAATTTGACTGCATTTTCTTTTTCTTTCTTTTTATCTTTCTTTCTTTCTTTTTTTTTTTCTCTGAATCCTCCAGCTAGGATTTGCATTGCCAAGTAGAATGAACGTGGTGAGAGAGAACACCCTTATCTTAGAGAAAAAGCGTATTTCTGATCTTAGAGGAAAAGTATCTTGTTAGGCTGTGTGTTTTTCATATATGACCTTAGTTCAGTTAATGTATATTCCCTCCAAATCTACTTTGTTGAGAGATCTTATCATGAACAAATGTTAAATTTTGTGAAATGCTTTTTGTATATCTATCGAGATGATCATATTCTTTTTATCCTTCCTCTTGTTAATGTGATATATCATGTTAGTTGATTTGCAAATATTAAATTTTCCTTGCATCCCTGGAATAAATCCCACTTGATTGTGGTGAATGATATTTTCAATGTATTGAATTCAGTTTCTAATATTTTGTGGACAATTGTTAAATTTATAATCATCAGAGATGTTGGCCTGCAGTTTTGTGGGATAGTTTTTGTTTGTTTTTTGGCTTTTGTTTTGTAGTCTTTATCTGGTTTTCGTATCAGGGTAATACTGACCTCGTAGAATGAATTTGGAAGTTTTCCTTCCTCGTCTATTTTTTGCAATAGTTTGAGAATAGGTGTTAACTCTTCTTTAAATGTTTGATAGAATTCATCTGGTCATTTGGAGAAGCCATCTGGTCCTGGAATTTCATTGTTTTGGAGTTTTTAAATTGCCAATTTAATTTCATTAGTATTAATTCATTTGCTCCGTTTTCTATTTCTTCCTCATTCTATTTTGGAAGTGTGTATGTTTCTAGGAATTTATCCATTTCTTCTAAGTTTTCCAGTTTTTTTTGGCTTTTATTTTTCATAGTATTCTCTTATAATCCCTTGTATTTCTGTGGTGTTGATTGTTCATTCTCCTTCTTCATTTTTTATTTTGAGTCCTCTCTCTTGTTTCTCTTGATGAGGCTGGCTAAATATTTATCAAGTTTGTTTACCTTTTCAAAGAATCAGCTCCTGGTTCCATTGATCTAGCCTCTTGTTTTGTTTTGTTTAGTCTATTTTATGTATATCCACTCTAATCTTTGTCATTTTCTTCTTTCTACTAGTTTTGCACTTTGTTCTTCTTTCTAGGTCCTATAAGGGGCATGACTGGGTGGTTTAATTGAGATTTTGGGGGGTTTTTTGGTGTATGCCTGTATCCCTACAAACTTCCCTCTTAGAACTGCTTTTGCTCTGTCCCAAAAATTTTGGACCAATGTGTTTTCATTACATTTGCCTCTATGTATTTTTTTATTTCCTCTTTGATTTTTTTGTTGGTACATTGATTATTTAGTAGCATGTTATTTAGCCCCTATAGTTTGTCTTTTTTTTCCAATTTTTTTCTTATAGTTGATTTCTAGTTTTATACAATTGTTGTTGGAAAAGATGTTAGTTTGATATAATTTCAGTCTTCCTAAATTTATTGAGATTTGTTTTGTGGCCTAATAGAGTTCCATCCTGGAGAATGTTCCATGTCCACTTGGAAAGAATGTGAATTCTGCTCTGTTTAAATGGAATATTCTGAATATATACTAAGTCCATCTGGTCTAATGTGTGATCTAAAACCACTGTTTCCTTGTTGAGTTTCTGATACAGAATTCAAAGTAATGATCATAAAGGTATTCACTGGGCTGAGAAAAGAGTAGATGGACTCATTGAGAATTTCAACAGAGAGTTGGTAAATTTAAAAAAGAACCAGAGTTGAGGACAGCCCTGGTGGCTCAGCGGTTTAGTGCCACCTTCAGCCCAGGGCTGGATCCTGGAGACCCGGGATGGAGTCCCATGTCGGGCTCCCTGCATGGAGCCTGCTTCTCCCTTTGCCTGTCTCTCTCTTTCTCTCTCTCTCTCATAAATAAATAAAATCTTAAAAAAAAAAAAAAAGAACCAGAGTTGAGGAATTAAAACCTGCTTAGCAGGGAGCCTGCTTCTCCCTCTCCTTCTGCTGCTCCCCCTGCTTGTGCTTACTCTGTCAAATAAATAAATAACACCTTAAAAATACTCTTATTATTTAAGTCAGCTATTCTTTTCCTGGTTGCTTCTATTCAAAGGAGCAAATAATTGTATGTTTAGTTATATTTAATGTTATATTTTATGTATGCTGTATGTTTGCATTCTAAAATACAATTAAACAGTAGAGAGAATATATAACAAAAATAAAAGATTGGCTGTTTAGCACAAGAAGCCTAGCTTTTGGCCTGTCTGGTCTTTGACACACCTTCCTCACAAAGCTTAGTCATTTCTAGCTTTTGATTTAAAGTAAGAGACTTTCATCTCTAATACAGGGCACCACCTTATTCATTTTCACATATTTAGAAATGTAGTTTATCTCAGAATTCATCTAAGGAGGAAAAGACAAAGAATAAGAAGCATCAAACAAGGAAAGGAAGAGAGTTCTCATTTAATAGAGAAATGAATTTTTACACCCTTAAGTACTGAGAGCAAAGAAACCTCTTTGGCAAATCTATTCCCATGAGCAATCTCTCTTCCCATAAGAGCCATATACTTGCTGTTGAAAACATTTTGAAGGACATATCACTTAACTATGTTTAGAAAAATTAATATGACTTATTCAAGGTAAATATCTAGAAATCTTGCAGTCCTTAGGAAGCAAAAGAAGAATTCTATCACCTGACTACAACCCACAGATTTTCCAAAAACAGATAAAGCAATCCACTCTAATAGATGGTCGGCTAGTTAACTAACAGCTTATTTCCTATGCTGAGGAGCAAAAATTCTTTGAAAGAAGGACATTTTTTAAAGAGGTTGAAATAACATTATAAATCATATCACATTTGAAAGAAAGAACAGATATCTGTCTCAATGAGTAAAGCCACAACAGAAATAAGAATATAAGGTCCATGAAGGAAGGGTTTGCATTGTTTTCTACTGTAATCCCAGGGCATAGCACATGTTAAATAGTCCATGATGTGAATATGAGTAATGCTGCAGACAGAATTGGAGTTTGCATGCCCGGTGTCTTTAAATATAAAAAGAAAAAGAGAATACACTTAATCTTCTGCTCCCATAGTTTTATATTAATTATGTCTACTCTAAATTTATAAACTACAAACCACCTCTTGATGGATGATTTTATTATTCAACCTCTCATGAAGATTTCCAGGAACAAAGCTATCAGTTAGTGTATTAGACAAGGGTCTACAGAGAAAGAGGACCAATAGGGTGTATGTGATGACTGTGTATCAACTTGAGTGGGCCCAGGTGCCCAGATATTTGGCCTGGATGTTTCTGTGAAAACATGGGGTTTGCATAAGTTTAACATTCAAATCAATAGACTTTGAATAAAGCAGATTACCCTCCATAATGTAGATGGGCCTCGCCTAATCAGTTGAGGGCCTTAAGAACAAAGACTGATGTTTCCTGAAGAAGAAGGAGTTCTGCAAATTTACTCATTGAGGAATTAAAAACTGCTTAGCAGGGAGCCTGCTTTTGTACTTGAAGTGCAAATCAGAAAGCTTTTGTACTTGAAATGCAAATCAGCTCTTCCCTGGTTTCCAGCCTGCCTGCCCACCTACAGATTAGGAGCTTGCCAGTTTCCATAATGACATGAACCAGTTCCTTAAAATCAGTATATCCCCTTGCACACCTACTGTATAAGTCAAAGCCCTTCAGAGAAACACTGGAGAATCCTGACTAATGAGAGAGAGAGAGAGAATGAGAATGATCAACTTTAAAGAATTGGCTCATGCAATCAAGGAGGCTGGCAAGTCCAAAATCAAAGGATGGGCCAATAACCTACAGACTCAGGAAAGAGTTGATGCTGCAGCTCCAGTCCAAAGGCAGTCTTCTGGTAGAACTCTCTCTTGTTGGGGGCAGTCCATTTTTTCTTAAGGCCTTCAACAGATCAGATAAGGCTTGCCCACATTATGAAGGCTAATCAGCTCTATTCAGTCTACTGATTTAAATGCTAATCCCATTTTAAAAATACTTTCACACAAACAGCTAGAATAATAGATGGGTGACTACATATCTGGGTACCATGATCTAATGAGGTTGACACATGAAATTAACCATCACAACACACATTTTTTACCTTTTTGAAAAAGTGCAATTAGGTGTCAAGGCTGAAATCTGCTTTTCATAACATCTTATTCATTAGCACCTGAAGCCACATCACATAAACCTTGACCACCTAGACTTCAGTTTTTTTCTGAGGAACTTTATTACCATTCTAATCAGGTATGTTCTCCAAAATCAATAACTCAGTCTTTCAACATTTTCTTATCCATCACCCTGGGCTTTTCTACTCTGGAAATTCTTATCAGGAAATTAGAATATCCATCTGTGTGCCTCTACAGATTTAGCATCCAAATATGATAAAAATCACTATTTTCACATTTTATCCACATGTCTTCTCATCTCTTTAAATAATTCCAATAAAACCATCACAGATTAAAATCTATTACTGGAATCAGCTGCTTTCTTAATATAATTGAAATTCTGGTTCAAAATGGCATCCAGCTAGCATTCTCAAATCATTTTTTCTTTAACTTCTAACTAAAATGCAAAGAAAATCAGGGAGGAAAGGTTGAAAATCACAACACAAAACAGGCATCCTAATGTCTACTGTGTAACATGTCAACAATAATCAGGAAAAAGATGAAACTGAATTGAGAAGAATCAAAGCCAGAATTTAGTACATCATATCAAGGTTCACTCCATAAGAAATAGGCCACTTTGAAAAGCTGAAATGTTCATGTTTTCTGAAACTAAAATATATGTAGCAATTGGTCCATGTTTCTGGAAAATGGAATTAATAGAAGTCAGACTTTTTTTTTTATTTAAATATTTATGAGAGAGAAAGAGTTCAAGCACAAGCTGGTGGGAGTCAGGGAGAGGGAGAAACAGACTCTGGGCTGAGCAGAGAGCCTGACCATGGGGCTTGATCTCAGGACCCAGAGATCATGACCTGAACCAAAGGCAGATGCTTAACTGACTGAGCTACCCAGATATCCTGAAAGAGTCAAACTTCTATCACTTTAGAAGATTTCTTTATGAGCTCTGCTATTGACAGTATTTGTGTCCCCCAGATATTCATGCACTGAAATCCAAATCCCCAAGGTGATGGTATTAAGAGATGGGGCCTCTGGGAACTGATTAGGTTATGAGGTAGAGTGTTAATGAATGGGATTCATGCCCTTGTAAAAAGATATAAAAGAACTTGTATTTTCTCTTTTTCTCTGCTGGCTAAAAAACGCATTCCAGTTACTATGGCCTTGTAACAAATTACACCAAAACTCAAATGATAAAATACAACAAAAGGAATTTGGGCCAGATATTTGGAGAAGTCAGAGCTAGAATGGCTAGTCTTTGTTCCACACTGTGGCATCAGCTAGAAGACACACGGGCTGGGGGCTGGAAACTTTTGAAGGCTCGTTTACTCACATGTCTGGAGATTGATGCTGGCTATAGGCTGGGGGCCTCACTTCCTCTCTACTTGAGCCTCTCCCAATGGTCTCTCCCCACAGACTAGTTTGGACTTCCTCCAACATGGTGGTTGGGTTCTCAGGATCAAGTTGAGAGAGTGTATGAAAGAGAGAGATGGTATCACTACTTTTGCCACAATTTGTCAAAACAGTCAGAAAATCTTGGTCAGAGGAGGGAAAATAGATGGTCTCTTTTTTTAAGTTCTCTTCACCTAATTCCCCCCCTTACCCCCTTACCCCTAGTAATCACCAGTTCCTTTTTCTCAGTATTTATGAGTCTTTTTGGTTTTGTTTTTTAGATTCTACATACAAGTGAAATCATATGGAATTTGGCTTTCTCTGTCTGGCTTATTGCAGTGAGCATAATGCCCTCTAGGTCCATTCATTTTGTTGCAAATGGTAAGCTCTCATTCTTTTTATGGATAATACTCCGTTATATATGTATATATACCACATCTTTATCCATTCATCTATTGATGGTCACTTGGGCTATTTCCATTTCTTGGCTATTGTGAATACTGCAATAAACATAAACCTATATCTTTTTGAATTAGTCTTTTCATTTTCTTTGGATAAATAGTCAGTTGGGGAATGACTGGGTTGTATGGTATTTCTATTTTTAATTTTTTGAAGAACCTCCATATCGTTTTCCATAGGCTGCACCAATTTCCATTCCTACCAGCAGCACATGAAGGTTCCCTTTTACCATATCCTCACCAACAATTGTTACTTCTTGTCTTTTTGATACTAGCTATTCTAATTGGTGTGAGGTGATAGCTCACTGAGGTTTTGATTTGCATTTCCCTGATGATGAGGGTTGAGCATCTTTTCATCTCCGTTGACCAGCTGTATGTCTCTTTTGAAAAAATGTCTATTCGGGTCCTCTAACCATTTTTAAATCAGATTTTTTTTTGGTGTTGAGTTGTATGAGTTCTTCATATATTTTGGATATTAACCCCCTAATCAGATATATCATTGATATATCAAATATTTTCTTCCTTAAATGGATTGCCTTTTGAGGGTTTTTGGTGGGGAGCAAGTGGAGGTTGTTTCCTTTACTGTATAGAAGCTTTTTAGGTTGTGTAGTAGGTTCTGCCTCTTGATGGGAATGGAAAAAATCTGAAAAAACATGTAGGACTAGAAATCTTACTGCGGTTATTTGTAACCACAAACAGTCTGACACATAATCCATCAACTGAGAGAATAAATGAAGACATTTGGGGACATGCAAGAATTTGGAAAGTTTACCACAAATTAAATATTTTCTAAAACATCATTTCAAAAAATCACTCATAGCAAAATAAACATTAAATTTAGGAAAAAGAAGACATTTAAGGGGGGGAAGGTAAGTTAAAAAGAACAGTAAACAGAGAGTAATGTCTAAGTAATTGATGATACACAATGTTAAAATCAATAACCTGCAACTAAAATTCCAGATGATTCTAATGTAAACATGTTAGAGTTTTCCTTGATTTTTTGACACTAATTTCAGATGCCAATAGGAAAATAACATAAAATATATGTTAGAAAATATGAGGATAACTACTTGATAAATAAAACAGCATCATAAAACAACAGTAACAACAGGAGAAGCAATGAAAATTGAATTAATTCAAATCAGATAGAAAGGAGTATAGAGGGTAGAAACAGAATCATGCTCACCCTGTTGAGAGGTGACAAATAAGATCTGTGGGGACTAGCAGAATTCCTGACCTGCATTTTGAAGCAATAGTGTCGACAGGGAACATAGTCAGGAGGCCAGAAGCCGTGGCACAAGCCATGGCAGCTGACAAATAAGATCTATGGGGACCAGCAGAACTCCTGACCTGCGTTTTGAAGTAATGTGTCAAGAGGAAAGATAATCAGAAGGCTGGGTTTCCATACCACATGCACGCTTTTTCAAAAGTCACAGGAATTACACGTAAAAGTTGCCCTGGCTGGCAGTGAAATGGCTTGTTGGACTGCCTATAAAATCACCACTGTGTTTATTGTCATTTGGATCTTAAGGAGAAACACCATCCCTGAAAACCAGGTTAAGTGTACATGTAAGGGGGAAAAACATTACCAATTTCTGAAGATTATTATGGGTGTGAGATGATATTTTTAAAGCCACCACAAGTGTGGTAGTCATAATTTTTGTAGCTAGTCTCACAATCTAAATTATAAGATTGTAGATGTTTTTCTTTTTGCCTTCTTCCTAATTCATGTAAGGAACATGTCATGCTCAGGGAAGGAGTAAAATAAAAATGCACAAATTGTAGGGAAGAAAAGAAATGGGGTAACTCCAAGGTATGGCAGGAGAAGCCCAGATACTGGCGTGCTAATAACTTCAACATTATTTACTTAAAATACTTTACCTGTCTCCTGGGCTGCATGTTTAGAGTTTAACAAGAAAAAAAAAAAAAAAAAAAAGACCATTTAAGAAGCTTTCTTTCTTTTCTTTTAAAGTATCTGATTTTCTCTTTTCAGTTAGATTATTTATGATCAATTTACTTTATTTCAAAAAGAGCCCAGAAGACTGACTCTTGAAATTTGAGCTGTAGAAATAGCTGCAGCTGGGTATTATGATAAAATGCTGATTTTGAAAGCACCTGGGAAGTAAACCATTGATTGATTATTATGAGCAAATGTCCTGTTTGATATATATCAGAGAAAGCCAGGCTGACATTGCTGTATTATGTTCTCCTAGAGAATGGCTTAAGTTGATTTTCATAGAAAGGAAGAAAAAAGCATATACGGCTATGAGCTGATATATTTTTAACATTTCCTTTTGAGAAATATATGCAGACTTCTATTAACCTTTAATCCACCCACCTAATTTTTTCTCCTAACTCCCCATATGACCTATTCCAGGCTTTTTGCTGACCCACTCACCCATTAGCATACCACTGGGTCTCATCAGACTCTTTTCCTTCTGTTTTTTTTTTTTTTTCTTCTCTCTCTCTTCCTTCTGAGGTCTCTCCCAGTCCAGTTTGTTCTTCAAGGACGAGTTCAAGGCCAACCTCCTATATGAGCTTTTCCAGACCACTCAGGCTTATAATTATCCCTTTTCTACAAATAAGGAACACTTCTTGACAAGAGCACTCGTTTTGCACTTGTATGAGTCGCTAGGGCTGCCCTAACAAATACCACAGGCTAAGTGACTTAAACAGAATTTTATTTATTTTTTCCCAGATCTGAAAGCCAGAAGTCCAAGAGTTAAGTGTTGACAGGGTTGATTTCATTCTGAAGCCTCTCTCCTTGTCTTGCAGATGGCCAGCTTCTCAGTGTATCTTCATATGGTCTTCCCACTGTGTTTGTCTGTGTTTTAATCTCCTTTTCTTAGAGATACCTAATCATGTTGTGTTGGAGCACACCCTAACAACCCTCTTTTACCTTAATTTTATCTTAATTACCTCTTCTTTTACCACTATCTCCAAATATAGATGCATTCTGAGATACTGGGGGTTAGGGCTTCAACATAATGAATTAGAGGAGACACAATCCAGCCCATAACAGTCTTCTTTCATAACACTACACCTTGATATTTCATCTTGCTGTTCCACATGGTTCCCAAATGTTTATTTTCTGTATGATCCTTAAGAAGATGCAAAGCTTCAAGAACTAAGATCGAACATTTGTTTCTTTTTACCCTTGACAGCACTTTGCAGTAAGAAATGGACATCAGTGTTGTTGGAAAGAATGATTGGTGTTTCTGCAAGTTCCAAATTACTCCTTCAAACCCTTGTCAGCTCCTGTGATACTCTCTTCTTCTATATTAATGTTGCCCCCTTTAGGACATCACTAACTCTGTAGGTAAGAAATCATAGAATGGTGAGGGGTGGGGGTGGCCAGAGCTTTATCTGGAGGATGCAGGAATGAAGGGGGACAGTGCACTCATACAGTAATGGTGAATATGTTTCAAATGGGTATGTTATTTGGTAGTAAAATAAGACTCACAAGTAATTATGTTCCACATTAATTTTATCCTATCATGTTCCCAAAAGTATCTAAAGAAGCTACCAAAGACAGCCAAGTTGATCTCATAAAATGGAATTCTAAGATCTAGAGGAGGTCTTTTTTAAGATAAAGCTTTAAATGTTTATTTTTCTTGTTGTTTACTTCTTTACTTCTTTACTTCTGTTGGAGACTGAGTCCGGGAGACTTTAAGTAAAACCTTAACAGTATTCTGTTGCTTATATAGTAGGGTTTTTAGGATGATAAGGGCCACTTAGGTCAAGGGCTGAGACAATTTGGCAGTAGGTCTTCTTACCACTATCTTAGCCCCATTTTTCCATCTGACAAATTCCTATTCATCCTTCAGTTATCCAATCTCTGGTGCACTTCTGTATGAATTGTAGCTTACTTAAAATCTGCAGCCCCTAGCAGATTATGAAATTCCAAGGGCAAGAACAGTCTTACTCATGATCAAATGAACACAATGGAATGATGGGACACTAAGAGGGGTCAATGGGTCAGTAAAAATAATTGATTATACTAACAATAGCCTATAATTTGGGGCAGAGCAACTCAATCAATCTACTTGATCAGTTGCTGAATTATTTAAAATGTAGAACTCTTTCCTTTTATTTTTATTTTTGTTTTTTTTTTTAAGATTTATTTATTTATTCATGAGAGACACAGCAAGTGAGAGAGAGAGGCAGAGACACAGGCAGAGGGAGAAGCAGGCTCCCTGCAGAGAGCCTGATGCAGGACTTGATCATAGATCCCGGGATCACAACCTGAGCCAAAGGCAGGCGCCCAACCACTTGGCCACCCAAGCATCTAAGAACTCTTTCCTTTTCATTTCATTTTTTAAATTAAGATTATTTATCTATTTATTCATGATAGAGAGAGAGAGAGAGGCAGAGACACAGGCAGAGGGGAGAAGCAGGCTCTATGCAGGGAGCCCAACATGGGACTCGATCCCAGGTCTCCAGGATCAAGCCCTGGGCTGAAGGCGGCGCTAAACCGCTGAGCCACCCGGGCTGCACACTTTCCTTTTAGTTACTTGGCCATATTTCTAGATAATCTTAGACTGAGGTTCCACTCTATCCAATAAAACATACTTCTTTCAACTTCATATTAGATTCGCTACTAACGCTACTAAATATTTGATTAACAGTCCAAGAAAAGCTCAGTACCTTGATATGCCACCTTGTCACCTACAGGTCATTCTCTCAAAGTGCATAGCAGAATGCCTTCCTGTGGATACTCTAATTTTTCTGCAGAGTCATAGAATAAGGGCAGGGACTCAGGGTTTCCATCCCTGCCCCCATCACTTACTAGCTGTGTGCCTCTGGTAAAATTACTTAAACTCTTTGACTCTCAATGTTTACATATAAAATGAGTGTAAAAAATAGACATACCTGCCTCATAGATTTGCTGTGGGAATTAAGTGACAGTAGGTGAACCAGAGGCACCACTTTATTTATAAGGTGCTTATTTAAAATGCCTGGTACTCACCAAGTCATATTGATTATTTTGATTAATCAGTTATTTTGTCAAGGACCTTTCACTTAGATGATAATCTATGTACACCCAAGTCCTAAGGCTTCAGGCATCAATTGCTCCTGGTTCCATGCTCAAGGGAAGACCTGCCCCCTTTCTTCCCCAGAATCAGTTCTTAAGACCATTAATGAAGTTGGATACCCACTCTCTAAGTTCTAATTTCCTCATTCACCATCTTTGTTTCCAATCCTGCTCCCTTTCTTTCTTGTCTTCATGATTGTCTTCTTATGAAGCCTAGGAAGCCTTCTAGGACATGGGGGACATGTGAGGGATGGGAGACAGGAACAGGAGCATGTCAGTTTGCTTCAGTGTCCAGGAATTGCCAGAAATCTTTTTAAATTTTTTTTTTTTAATTTATGATAGTCACAGAGAGAGAGAGAGAGAGAGAGGCAGAGACACAGGCAGAGGGAGAAGCAGGCTCCATGCACCGGGAGCCCGATGTGGGATTCGATCCCGGGTCTCCAGGATCGCGCCCTGGGCCAAAGGCAGGCGCCAAACCACTGCGCCACCCAGGGATCCCCAGAAATCTTTTTAAGGCATTGCTCTTGGTTTTTAATCTCAGGCCTAGGCTGTATTTTGGCACTTCTTCTATATATTCTGCTAAGAGACTCCTCTCTGGATATTTTTAGGGTAGAACAGAGTCACTGTGTCAAAGCTATAGGGCTATTTATCTTTATATTTTTAAAGGAGTTTCATTTGTGGAGTGTGTGTGTGTGTAATATTCATGAATGGATATTACACAGCCATAAAAAATAGGAGTTCTTGCCACTTGTGACAATTTGGGTGGATCTAGAGGGCATTATGCTAAGTGAAATCAATCAGATAGAGAAAGACAAATGGTATGATTTCACTTATATGTGGAATCTAGAAAACAAAACAAATGAATTAACAAAAAAACAGAATCAACCTTATAAATACAGAGAACACACTGATGGTTGCTGGGGTGGGGTGGGTGAGATGTGCAAAATGGATGACAGAGAGTAGCAGATTCAGGCTTCCACTTACAGAAGGAATAAGTCACAGGAATATAAGGGCATAGAGAATACAGTTGATGTTGTAGTAGCATCGTATAGTGAGAGATGGTAGCTACACTTGTGGAGAGCATATAGCACATGGAGTTGTTGAATCACTATATTGTACACCTGAAACTAAAGTAACATTGTGTATCAACTATACTCAAATTTTTACAATATACAGAAAAGAAAATAGCCTCAGAACCGGGACCTTGGGAGGGCCAAGCAATGCTAAGTAAATAATGGCCTATTTAATTAAAATGACCCAACATTTCCTACCAGAAAAAAAAAAAACTTAGTTTTAGTCCAGAAGAAAGAAAATATGATTTAAATGTTCAAAACAATGTTCCTTCACATTTGAATCCTTTTTAGTTTCAAAAATGTTTTTTCATAATTACCTGATTTAATATTGAGCAATCCTTACACAGACAAGGCAGCCATTGCTCTTGACATTTTGCTGATGACACAACTCTAGCTTAAGTTTACACGAAATGGTATCCCAGTTCCTCTGACTCCGGATCCAGTGCTCTTTCCAATAATCTCACTGCAAATGAGAGAAAAAATGGAATAAGGCAAAGAATAATCTCATTAAAGGCATCTCTCCCTTCAAAGGTGAGAATCTAAGAACTCAATATGTAAGTACTCTAATGGCACACAGACCAAAAAGGGCTCTTCAGAAGGTCTTGAGAAACACCTTCTGTTAGAGTCTCCTCCCACTTTGAGCAAACATGGGCTTCTAGTGATAATCATATCATTAGAAACATCCACCCTACTCCAAAATTGTCCATGGAAATTATAAGGTCGTAAAAGAGCATTGCGAATATTGTCAGTGGTTGCTAAAGTGGCAAAGTAAGAAATTCTAATGGGCTGCTGTGCTCCAGGGGGACTCTTTTCTATGAAGATTCATTATCTCAACCCAGCCTTTTCAGATAATACAAGAATTTAAAAACCATGTGTGCTCATATTGACAGAAAAAAACCCAGATGAATAATAGGGTAGTAAGAATGCAAGACAAGAAATTTTTCCTTCCTAAGAATTATCAATATGTTGAAGAGCACCTTCACTTTTAAATTAGGAAGTGCAAAAATGTGTGATATGGTTTAGGAAAAAAAAAAAAACTTCTGCTTTGGAAACTTCTTCACTTTTGCAAGTAATGGTGCCTTTCTGAATATTGTCAGAGATGTATGTACCCGGACTTTTCATATCACTTAATGTTTTTAAGCTGACTTTTAAAATAAGCCTAATAATCATAAAATAATCATAATAATTGGTGGTTTTGAACCACAGATTTGGCAAAACCAGCAGAAACATGAATCATTTATAGTCAACCTAGAGGCTGGAGATATAGAAGCAGATAAGATATTCTCTCTTCCTTCCTGGAATTTACAGGAGTTTAGAAAGAAGACAGAATGAGAAATCGGTGTTACTGGCATTGCAATTTGGTTAGCAATCCGAAGTGTACAGGCTGCTGTGGAAATCAAGGAAGATTTCCCCAGGAATAATGTCTAAGCTGATACTCCCCACAGGAGTGATCTGGTGACCTTTTGAAGATTGATGACTCTCCTGTGATTATCTTAGCCCTTTATTTTCTTCCAGCTTCAACAATGTTTATTGGAAAGAGCTGACAGGCAGGGGACCAATCAGGAGATGGGATGGGCATGATGAGAAGCTGTATAATTAGGATTATGACTCAGGTATTTTACCTCCTTAAGCTCAAGTACTTAGCCTGGTTTAAACAAATTTGGAAATCATTCTTTTCAAATATTGACCTAGCTCCATTTCCAAGAGCACTAGTTTGTTTATTGGAGTTACCCCTCTCTGCACACATTCATAGGAATCAGTAGAATCTATGAACAGTTTTGTTAGAAATGGGTCAGGGTGCTTCGATCCGGTTATGTTTCCAAGTAAGTCATTTTTCAAAGTTGTAAGGCCAAAGTAACACTATTAAAACAAGGGGATTTATTCTTGTGTCTTACGCGGCATAGTGACCTCTAACCTCCAGGAGGAATGTCCTTCAAGCACCAAAAAAGTTTCACAGCGAGTAATCAAAAAATTCACTGCTTGAAAGTAGCCATTAATTTAATCAGCATATTTTTAAAAATCAAGAATATGGGGATCTATACCATTTCTTCTTCTATGATTTGTCTGCTAATTATCAGCATATCTAGGAAGGAATTTTTCCTCAGGAAAATTTTTTCCAAATTTTAATGTTTTATCTTTTATTGTAGAGAAATATACATAACAAAATTTACCATCTTCACCATTTAGAAGTTCAGTGTTAAGTACATTCACATTGTTTGCCAAGACAAATCCCTAGATCTGTCTTGTAAACCTGAAACTCTGCATCCAATAAGCAACTCCCTAACCTTCCCCCCTCACCCCCTGCCAACCATCCTTCTGCTTTCTATTTTTATGAACTTGACTGCTCTAGAAAGTCATAAAACTGGAATCATACAATACTTTTATTTTTATGTCTGGCTCATGTCACTGGCTTAATGTCCTCAAGATTCATCCATGTGGTAGCAGAGTCAAGAATTTCCTTTTTTAAAGGCTGAATAATATTCCATTCTATGTATAAACCACATTGTGGGTTTTTTTTTTTTTTTTTTAAGATTTGTTTGAGAGAGAGCACAAGTGGGAGGAAGGAGTAGGCTTCCCGCTGAGCAGGGAGCCTGACACGGGGCTCAATCCTGGGACCCTGGGATCATGACCTGAGCAGAGGGCAGACACTTAACCGGCTGAGCCACCCAGGCACCCCCACATTGTGTTTATCCATCCATCTGCCAGTGGATACTTGGCTGCTTCCACTTTTTGGCTGTTG
Organism: Canis lupus baileyi; assembly: GCF_048164855.1. NCBI lineage: Eukaryota > Metazoa > Chordata > Mammalia > Carnivora > Canidae > Canis > Canis lupus. Next base: position 17,015,649 of record NC_132852.1, read on the forward strand.
TGAATAATGCTGTTATAAACATGAGCATTTAATTATTTAGGATACTCACCCCGAAGTGGGATTGCTAGATCATAGAGTAACTCTATTTTTAATTTTCTGAGAAACCACCGTCCTGTTTTCCATACTGGCTGTACCACTTTACATTCCCACTCTAGGAAAAACTTAAATTTCCAAGTAAAACTGTCAGTGAGAGTAGAATTAATGAAAAGTTTATGTAGGTACATATTATATGCACAATCTTTTGAATAATTCTGTTGTCTCTAAGTTATTCTGGATGAATAATCAAATGAATTATATGAAATAAGACTGAAGCAATCATGTCTTTCGGGGCACTCTCATTGAAGGAAATCCTTAAAAAAAAAAAAAATAGAGTACATGGATTCTAAGACTGCAAAGATTCCCGCGCCAATGAGTAGAACAGCAAAGGGTGCCTCCATGCTACACTGGGGGATTATACATGTGGGAGACTGGGTTGCCTGGGGTGTGGTGTGCAGGAGATCTTAAAGGACTATGGTTAGAATCAACACCTATGGGTACATGAAAGAAGCATGATTGTGCCCTCAATTAAATTGTAAAGATATCACAACAAAGGCCTCAGGAAACCCTACAGGGAGTTCTGGATCTAGGACAGGCCTTTACAATTGTCTCAAGTTGGCCTGGGTGTCCCAGGCCTCTGTACTCTGGCAGTCATGGAACACAGATTGTCCTTCAGGAAGAAAGCTCAATTATGGGTGAGGCACCCGTCCTTCCTCTACAGCATGGGCCCAAAGAGAGAATCAGCTGAGAAGCGTCAGCTCATGATGGAATGCTGCTAGGCCCACCTGACCTTAGGGCTCCGTGAGTCTCAGCTCCTGACGAGCAGTTGTGGGTGTGTTGTCACTTGTTCCACGGGCAGTGCTCCATCGTTACTGAGGACTAGCAACCCGCCAGGAGCTCTTTTGCAAAAAAGTATACAGTGCTGCACAGCAGAGAGTGTGAGTGTGCTCCAGACCCTAGAGGTCTAAACCGTAATCATCCTATTGGGGCTGCCATCAACTACACACACACACAGCTGTTTTTCTCACACCAGCGGCACTTCTGTTGCTGTAGCACCTGCCAAATTGTATGGCCCCTCACAGCAGAATCAATTGTACCGGAGCCTGGACCTGCTAGACAGCTGTTCTTTGCTCTGGAAACCACACAACGCTGGCAGCCTTGCTTGTTTACCAACTAGTGTGTGGGGTAAAGTAAGCTGCCTCCAGAAACTGCAGTCATGTTTCCTTCTTAGTGGTGAGAGCTGCAAAGTGTAAATGTGTCTTGTATTATTGAGGGGGTGTCTCAGACCCCTGGACCACTAAAATCCTCACTTTTGGGTCTTTCTGGGGTGCATGTATATTGTCCAGTCATCCAGTGTGCTTGCCACTTTTTGCTTATTTGGTCCAATTAACATAATGCGTCAGTAGATTGATGTGATGCTCTGTAGGATGTCCCAGTGATCCCAGTCCATCTAGACTACACTATGGGAGTAGGAGGCAATGGGAGATAAGCCCTAGTGCAAGACCATAAATGTGCCAAGTTCATGCAAACTGTTTCTGATCCTTTTTTACGATAGAAATGGGAAAGACTGCATTGATCGGATTAGTGGTTGCTGACTAGGTCGCTGAGCCATGTCACTCTGTTCCAACCCTAACACAGCTGTTGCAGTGGGCGACAACTGCAGTTTGTAGTAGCCCATTGTCATCCCCTTGGACTCGGCTGGCTTCTTTCAGGGTCTGGCTGGTGATTTTAACATATCCCCGATTGCAATATGGTGTGCATTCCTGAATCCTTTAGGT